>NC_053490.1:504396373-504763873 GCF_905171775.1 Rana temporaria
AAGCGGTGGTTCACCCTAAATAACACGTTTTTACCATGAAATCCAGCATACTAGCGTGAGCTACAGTATGCCCTTATTTATTTATTTTGCGCTGTACTCACAGTTTAATCCCGTAGTTAAGTTTCAGACTCCCCGCGGGGAATGGGCGTTCCTATGCAGAGGGAACATGATTGACGGCCGGTTGTGGCGCGTCACGCTTCCCGAAATTAGCCGGGGTAGGACTCGGCTCTTCACGGCGCTATACGGCGCCTGCGCACAGACTAAGAGCTGACTGCGCAGGCGCCGTGAAGAGCCAAGTCATATTTCGGCTATTTCCGGGAAGCATGACGCGCCATAGCCGGCCTTTACTCATGTTCCCCTCTGCATAGGAACGCCTACTCCCCGCGGGAGTCTGAAACTTAACTACGGGATTAAACTGTGAGTACGGCGCAAAAAAATAAAATAAAGGCATACTGTAGGTCGCGCTAGTATGCTGAATGGCTTGGTAGAATTTTTTTTTTTTTTTTTAGGGTGAACCCCCGCTTTAAATGACTTGCAAATTTGAGAAATCGCAACGGCTCAAATTCGCAATAGAATTCGCAGCAGTGTACTCACAGCAGTGTGAACCTAGTCTAAAGCTGGCCACAGATGGGTTGATTTGTTTTTCATTCATTCAGCAGGTTGAGCGTAAAAAAAAACAAAAGAAAACAAATATGCTCCTCCATTCACAAAAGTGAGGCGGATGAAGGAGTCTGCTGAGACATCTCCGCTGTTAGGGCCCTTTCACACGGAGCGGATCCGTATTGATCCGCTCCGTGTGTGTCCGTCGGCTCAGCGGGGATCATCCGTAAATCCCCGCTGAACTGTCGGCGGACAGGGCAGTCCCCGCACACAGTGCAGAGACCGCCCTGTCTTTCCTCCGCTCTCCCCTATGGGGAATCGTGTGTCCATATTCATCCGATCCTTTCCGCCAGACGGAAAAAAAATAGGGTTTTCTTCCGTCCGCAAAAGCGGATCTTTGCAGACGCAGATGTTAGCGGATGCATCATCCGCTAACGTCTGCAATCCCATAGGGAAGCATTACAAGTCCGTTTACGGACTTGTAAAAAACGGACCGTTTGTCCGTACGTGTGAAAGGGCCCTTAGAATACACTAATTAGGAGCCGCAGCTGATTGACTGCAGCTGCTGATCAACAAATCTTTTCCAACATTCCCATGCGACAAAAGTCAATTTAGCAATCGACTTCTGTGAAACTGGGATGCCGACACATAGATAGAAAGTAGACCGGTCTCTGCTGAACCAGCCACATTTTCTATGAGCGGCTTAACCACTTGCCAACCGCCACATGTACATTTTTTGGCAGAATGGCATGGCTGCGCAAAGGGACGCACCTGTATCTAATAGTCCCACGGACTCGATGTCCGCCAGGTGCCCACGATCGTCTCACGGAGTGGCAGAATGGGGAGATGCAAACAAGGCAATTCCCTGTTCTGCCTAGTGACAGGACAGGGATCTACTGCTCCCTGTCACACAGAGCAGTTATCAATGTCGTGTCACTTTTAGCCCAGCCCCCACACAGTTAGAATCACTCCCTAGGACACACTTAACCCCTTCATTGCCCCCTAGTGTTTAACCCCTTCCCTGCCAGTGTCCTTTACACAGTAATCAGTGCATTTTTATAGCACTGATCGCTGTATAAATGACAATGGTCCCAAAATAGCGTCAAAAGTGTCTGATGTGTCGCCATAATGTCACAGTCACGATAAAAATTGCAGATCGCTGGTATTACTAATAAAAAAAATGCCATAAACCTATCCCCTATTTTGTAACTTTTGCACAAACCAATCAATAAACGCTTATTGCATTTTTTTTACCAAAAATATGTAGAAGAACACGTATCGGCCTAAACTGAGAAAGAAATTAGTTTTTTTATATATTTTTGGGGATATTTATTATAGAAAAAAGTTAAAAATATTGCTTTTTTTTTTTCAAAATTGTCGCTCTTTTTTTGTTTATGGCACAAAAAATAAAAACCGCAGAGGTAATCAAATTCAGATGTGAGTATTGAGCCATAGTAATTCTTGAGCCCTGTACACACAATCGGTTTGTCCGATGAAAACAGACCGATGGACTGTTTTCATCGGACAAACCGATCGTGTGTGGGCCCCATCAGTTTGTTTTCCATCGGTGAAAAAAAATAGAACATGTTTTACATTTTTCTTATGGATAAAAAACTGATATAAAAAAACGATCGTCTGTGTGGAAGTCCATCGGTCAAAAATCCATGCATGCTCAGAATCAAGTCAACGCTCGGAAGCATTGACCTTCATTTTTCTCAGCACGTCGTAGTGTTTTACGTCACCGCGTTGGACACGGTCAGATTTTTGACTGATGGTGTGTAGGCATAACTGATGAAAGTCAGCTTCATCGGATATCCGACGAAAAAATCCATCAGATTAGATTCCATCAGATATCCGATCGTGTGTACAGGGCATTAGTATATAATATGTTAAACGTTCCAAAGAAAGCACACTGCCAACAATAGGACCATACTCTGCCTGTGGGCAGATCCATATTGTTAAAACAAACCAGAACTTTATTTATTCATGGTAAAGCATCAGATGTTCATAATAGCCCATACCCAACCCATAGCCCATACCCAACCCTTCCCCACCACCCTTTTAGCCCTCCACAGCCATGTAAAATACCCACTGGGTGAGAAGGGTATTCTCTCACTTTCATCTCACAATATAGTACCAGATGCCCGATTGGTGAGCCCAAATGTGACCAAAAGTGACCTTGGCTTTTGATTATGGCTCCAGTGGGCATACAAGATGCTGTGAGAGTGTCAGGTTTGCTTTTAAGGCATTGATTATACGCAGTGGCGGTGCATCCATAAGGGCGCCTACCCCTCTCTCCAGCCACCCCCTCTATCACCAATAGATACATGCATTGCATTCATCTATTTATGGCCGTCGCTGCCGCCCCCTATTCAGGCGCCCGGCCCCTTTTCCGGCGCCATGCGCCTGAATTACAGCAGCAGGGGTGTTTTTGAAGCACCTGATAGGTGCTCTAATAAGCTTTAAAAAAGGTAAACAGCGAGCGCCATCTCGCAGTTCACCCAGCTGTATTAGAAAAGCGAATCAATATTCGCTTTCCTAACACTGAACCGCCTCTCCGCCAATCAGGTGCTCGGGTCTGTTACCCGTCACCTGATTGGCTGAAGCGACAGGCGCTGTTATTGGACGCCTATCAGGCGTCCAATTATAGGAGAAGACGGGAGGAGCGGACAGGAGAAGACATCAAGGATATGGAGGAGCATGGAGGGCACCACCCGCCACCCCACTGAGACAGGGTAAATGCCGGGCAGACGGCGGGTGGGGGGACACAGTGGTAGCATTTGCTGGGCACAGTGGGAGCATTTGATGGCACAGTGGGAGCGTTTGATGGCACAGTGGGAGCGTTTGATGGCACAGTGGGAGCATTTGATGGGGTACAGTGGAAGCATTTGATGGGCACAGTGGCTGCGTTTGATGGGCACAGTGGCTGCGTTTGATGGGGCACAGTGGCTGCGTTTGATGGGGCACAGTGGCTGCGCTTGATGAGGCACAGTGGGAGCGCTTGATGAGGCACAGTGGGAGCGCTTGATGAGGCACAGTGGGAGCGCTTGATGAGGCACAGTGGGAGCGTTTGATGAAGCACAGTGGGAGCACTTGATGGAGCACAGTGGGAGCGTTTGATGGGGCACAGTGGGAGCGCTTGATGGGCACAGTGGGAGTGTTTGATGGGCACAGTGTCAGCTCATGGTGGGCACAGTGGCTGCATTTGATGGCACAGTGGCTGCGTTGGATGGGCACAGTGGCTGCGCTGGAAAAATCAGATCCCATCAGATCTGGGCTCCTTGATCTGGCAGTTGGGAAGCACTGTATTGTCTATAATGGCTGGTATGTCATGTAAGAACCCGCAGCTATGTTTTGTGAGTGCCAGGTTTCAGTTCCGGCTGCAAGCCTTAAAGTTTTGACCACAATTAAAGTTAATCCCTGGTATCGTATGGTTTACCTTGCAAATGTAAAATGACTATATGTTAACCCCTTCCCACCCAGTCCTGAAATCCTTTACACCCAGGGGCTATGATTGGCTGTGAGATCGCAGCATCGTACCATTGCAGCTCAGTAAATGTGCTGGGACCACGCAATTAGTGCAGAAACCTCGGCCATCCATGTATTCGAATGTACAGCATGTGGGCGTTAAAGCCACCCACTGTACATATGCCTCATGTGAATGGCAAAGCTCAATTCCAGTCCAAAGCTTTTTTTTTAGGTTTGGCAGACAGAGGGTTTTAAACCTTCATTATTGTACATTAAAATTAGTTTTATTGCCATTTCACTTTTAGTCGATCTTGCAGTAAAAAACCCAAAAGCAAACATTTATTATATTGCAGCTTAGCAAATATTAGATGTGATGGCTGCATTATTTTTATTTTTTAGTGTTTCTTTGCTTTATTTTTCTCCTAGTGATCCAGCTAGTAAGTCTGTTTTTTTTTTCTTTAAAAGAACAAGCTGTCCTGCAGATGTATCAGTTACAGGGATGAGACAAACCATTTAAAACTCATAGGGGTGCTTACATTCATTACCATTTTTTTATTTGTGTTAAATATTTTCCCAAGAGGAAAAAAAATGCTGTATTGGCTTATAAAGTGTTAACTGGAGTTTGGCTTTGAGAACGCGCAGCGCAACTGAAGATGCCTTTGCGCTTCGGGTGAGGACATCATGGGCGCCCTAGATAGGTAAGTGTCCTAATATTAAAAAGTCAGCAGCTACAGTGTTTGTAGCTGCTGACTTTTATTTTTTATTTTTTTCAAGCGGAACTCCTCTTTAAAGACTAAACCTTTTTCTGACATTTGTTGGTTTCAAGTAAAAAACATAATTTTTTGTTCTAGAAAATTACTTAGAACCCCCAAACATTATCTATTCTTTTAGCAAAGACCCTAGAGAATAAAATAGTTTTTTTTTTATGCAAAATTTTATGTCACTCTGTATTTGCGCAGCGGTTTTTCAAATGTAATTTTTGGGGGAGAAAAACTACACTTTAATGAATAGAAAAATTAAAATAAACAGTAAAGTTAGCCCAATTTTTTTTGTATAATGTGAAAGATGGTGTTACGCCGCGAGAATCGTGATCTTTATTCTAAGCAAAAAAATCGTGATTCTCATTTTGGCCACAATTGTGCAGCCTTATCAGTGCCTCATGAGTGTAGCCTATCAGTGCCCATTAGCGCAGCCTATCAGTGCCGCCTCATCAGTGCAGCCTTATCAGTGCCTCCTGAGTGCCTCAAAAAATCGTGATTCTCATTTTGGCCACAATTGTGCAGCCTTATCAGTGCCTCATGAGTGTAGCCTATCAGTGCCCATTAGCGCAGCCCATCAGTGCCACCTCATCAGTGTCCATCAGTTACGCCCTCATCAGTGCCAATTAGCGCAGCCTATCAGTGCTGCCTAATATTTCCCATCAGTGCAGCTCCAACAGAGCACATCAGTGAAGGAGAAAAATGACCTGTTTGTAAAATTTTAGAACAGAAACTGAAAAAAAAGCTCTATTTGTGTGATTTTTTTTTTTATAAATGATAAAAAAAGCCAGGTAGTGCTTGCAGGACCACCCACAGCTGAAGTTTGAGCCTTCTGTGGCTGGCATTACTTCCTGTTGTGTCTGAGACCCTTAAAGCAGACAGGAAGTTAAAAAAAAAAAAAATCTTTCCATTAATTTTCTCATCTGCTCTCTTCCATTTTTCACTTTTCACTGTACTCTTTGAAGTGGTTACTTTGGCGAGTTGTTGTGTAAATTGTGTTACCGTTATCAACCAATCAGATTCTCCCTTTTATGTAATGTAGAGCAGAAAATGAAAAGTAGATGTTGGTCAATGTAGTAAACGTGGTTATTTTTTCAGTCAGTCCTGTGTAGATCATGGCCTGTATGAGTCACAGGAAGCCCCGCTGTCTGGCATTTCCTCTCATGACACAATGCATTATTCTGTCTTAAACTGTGTCTTGTTATGGCTTTGTTTTATGGTCAGTTATTGCAAGGTGGTGTGTCTCTTACCTATAGGGCCCCATGCATTCAGACTGGGAATGCACCGATACCATTTTTTTTACGAGTACCTATACATTTTTTTTAGTACTTGCCGATACCAATTACTGATACTTGCCGGCAACTGCTTTGTTTACACTTCAGCTGTCAGCAATGGTATAGACTAGAGCAGGGGTCTCAAACTCAAATTACCTGAGGGCCACAAGACAAGTTTTCATATCCCATGGGGGGCCGCATGCAAACTTTCAAACTTCAAAAACAACAGTACTGGTGCCAGCGAACACATTATTAACCCCCAGCACTGGTGTCAGCGAGCGCATTATTACCACCAGCACTGGTGTAAGTGAGGGTTTGACAAATTTGCTTGGAATGTAGGAGCCAGCTAAAAAAGTTAGGAGCCAGAAAACGCACCCCGTCCCGACGAGCTTGCGCGCAGAAGCGAACACATACACGAGCAGCGCCCGCATATGTAAACAGTGTTCAAACCACACATGTGAGGTATCGCCGCGATTGGTAGAGCGAGAGCAATAATTCTAGCCCTAGACCTCCTCTGTAACTCAAAACATGCAACCTGTAGATTTTTTTAAACATCGCCTATGAAGATTTTAAAGGGTAAAAAAGTTTGGCGTCATTCCACAAGCGGACGCAATTTTGAAGCGTGACATGTTGGGTATGAATTTACTCGGAGTAACATTATCTTTCATAATATAAAAAAAAATGGGGATAACTTTACTGTTGTCTTATTTTTTAATTTAAAAAAGTGTAATTTTTTCCCAAAAAAGTGCACTTGTAAGACCGCTGCGCAAATACGGCGTAACAGAAAGTATTGAAATGATCGCCATTTTATTCTCTAGGGTGTTAGGATAAAAAATATATATAATGTTTGGGGGTTCTAATTAGAGGGAAGAAGATGGCAGTGAAAATAGTGTAAAATGACATTAGAATTGCTGTTTAACTTGCAATGCTTAACTTGTAATACCAACGGCCACCACCAGATGGCGCCAGCTCACATCTGGTGGTAATAACTTGAAATACCAACGGCTCACCACCAGATGGCGCCAGCTCCTCTTTGCTCCCCCCACTTCCGCCCTGCCTGCGGGCCATTTATAACTGGTCCGCGGGCAGTGAGACCACTGGACTAGAGCATTGAAGAAAAGTTATTTACGATTGAAATCCATTTAAAAAAAATATATATTATTTTGTGCTTTTTTTCAACATGTTAAAGGTGTAAAAATATTAATGAACAAAGCAAACATTTTTTTTTTTAATTATTAAAAGTTTATAAAATAGGTTTAAATTTGTTGTATCAGCCATCTCCCATCGAGTGCTGTACGGAGTTGAGCTATCTATGTCTTGTCTTGTCTATTGTGTGTTTTTCTGTCTAAAATTCTTCAATAAAAACAATAAAAAAAAAAAAAGTTTATAAAATAGAAGTGAACAAAAATTAAATCAGCAGAAAAATAATAATTAAATGGAGAAGGAGAAAAAGGAGTTAATTAAGGCTGGTAAGAGTAAATTAAGCGTAAATTAAACATTATGGGGTTAAAAAGAGGAACATTACATAAAAAGAACTCACTTGACAGGCTACTTTAACCGCCTCCCACCGACAGACAAATTATGCCGGATGGGGTACTCTCTTGTTCTGGGACGACGTCATATGACCTCGCCCCAGTCTCACCGGGGTGCGCGGGGATCGCAGGTGCTAACCCTTAGCTTAGTAAAGAGCTGATGACGTAGGATCTTTACCCATGTGATCAGCTGTGTGCAATCACAGCTGATCACATGTAAACAAGAAAATACTGATTATCGGCTCTCCTTGCCTCACACTGACAGAGTGTGAGGAGAAGAGAGGAGAGCCGATCAACGGAATTTCCTCACAGGGGAGACCTTTACAGATAATCAGTGCAGCCCCAACAGTGCCCAGAAGTGATGCCAGTCAGTGCCCAGCAGTGATGCCAATCTGTGCCCATCAGTGACACAAGTCAGTGCTGCCTATCAGTGCCTGATCATCTGACATCCATCAAACCTGCTTTCAGTGCCGCCTATCTATGCTGCCTATCATTGCCCATAAGTGGTGCATATCAGTGCCCATAAGTACCACCTATAAGTGCTTATCAGTGTTGCATATTAGTGCTTCCTCATTAGTGCCATCCCATCAGTGCAGCCTCATCCGTGCCCATCAGTGCAGCCTCATCAGTGCCCCTCAGTGCAGCCTATCAGTGCCCATCAGTGCAGCCTCATCAGCGCACATCAGTGAAGGAGAAAAATTACTTATTTACAAACATTTTGGATGGAAACTGAGAAAAACGTTTTGCTTTCCCCAAATTTTTGCTCATTTGCAAAAAAATAAACCCCGGCAGTGATTAAATACCACCAACAGAAAGCTCTATTTGTGTGAATTTAAACAAAAAAATAATAATTTGGGTACAGTGTTGCATGATCATACAATCGATATTCAAAGTGTGACAGCACTGAAAGCTGAACATTGGCCTAGGCAGGAAGGGGATGAAAGTGCCCAGTATTGAAGTGGTTAAACTGACTTCAACTGCAGATCAAAGTTCGTCCCTTTGATCTGCAGATGAATGAACAAAAAGATACAAAATTAAACAATATTTATTTTTATCTTTCTGTTTCAGGCTGAGCAATGTTGTTGATAAACATTGTCAGGCTGCTTTTTTTTTTTGACAACTCCAATTTTCAGGGCTTTATTTACACTTCAGCTGTCAACAGGAGAACCCCACTGACAGCTGAATGAGTCATCCATTCAGGCGACTCCTCCCCATGTCCTTGAATTTTTTTCTTTTTAACATTACAGCTGTCAGTGGGGGATTTCCACTGACAGCTGAAAAAACCGGAGCATTTGAACGAGTACTGATACCCATGCAAATGCTTAGTATCGGCACAGATACTGACACTGGTATTGGTATCAATGCAACACTAATTCTGACATATGCAATTTACAAAGGCAGCATGAACTTGCATAAACAGTGGGTCACACTGCACCACAGACCACACATTGTTGGTGTTTTCATCTCACCCTGGATGAGTCATTCACATGGCGGCGGCCCAGGCGCCAAACGAACTTCAGTCATTCTCAATGACTAATCACTGTGTCTGCAAGGTGTGAATGTCTCCTTCAGGGAGAAACGTAAATAAATATCTACAAAGTGTAAAATGGCAAATGCCCAAAATGATTATGCATCTCAACTCATATGGACATAAGCGCGTGTAAGAGTGTTTGTCCATATGAGTTAAAGGGGTTGTAAAGGAAAACATTTTTTTCCCTAAATGGCTTTCTTTACCTTAGTGCAGTCCTCCTTCACTTACCTCATCCTTCTATTTTGCTTTTAAATGTCCTTATTTCTTCTGAGAAATCCTCACTTCCTGTTCTTCTGTCTGTAACTCCCCACCGTAATGCGAGGCTTTCTTCCTGGTGTGGAGAAAGCCTCTTGAGGGGGGAGGGGGCGAGCAGGACGCCCACTAACACACAGCTCCTTTCTCTATCTGCAAAGTAGAGACTGTCCTGACTTGCCTGCCCGCCCCCTCCCCCCTCAAGAGGCTTTCTCCACACCAGGAAGAAAGCCTCGCATTACGGTGGTGAGTTACAGACAGAAGAACAGGAAGTGAGGATTTCTCAGAAGAAATAAGGACATTTAAAAGCAAAATGGAAGGATGAGGTAAGTGAAGGAGGACTGCACTAAGGTAAAGGAAGCTATTTAGGGAAAAAAAATTCCTTTACAACCCCTTTAAAATGCATAATCATTTTGGGCATGCGCCATATTCACTTTAATATTTACATCTCTCCCTGAATGAGCCACCCACGCCATTTAGATGCAGTCATGAGTCTGAATGACAGAAGGCCAAATTCATTCTGCGTCTGCGCCGCCATGATGTGAATGACTCATTCAGGGCAAGATAGAAACATCAACAACGTGTGGTCTGTGGTGGCATTTAAAATGTCTGAAGCCGAGTTCACTGTGGCTGACTACACATTGCTGGTTTACGTCTCACCCCGGGTTCACTAGGCAGTGGCAGAGGCACGAATGAGGCCGCGTACACACGGTCGGACAAAACCGATGAGAATGGTCCGACGGACCGTTTTCATCGGTTCACCGCTGAAGTGGCCTGATGGTCTGATGTGTGTACACACCATCGTTCCAAAAACCGATCGGGTCAGAACGCGGTGACGTCAAACACACGACGTGCTGAATAAAACGAATTTCAATGCTTCCAAGCATATGTGGACTTGATTCTGAGCATGCGCGGGTTTTGAACCAATGCTTTTCTGTAATAACCATCGGTTTGGACCGATCGGGCAGTGGGCCATCGGTTCGGTTTTGAAGCATGTTTTAAAATTTTGGACCGAAGGAAAACAGACCGATGGGCTATACACACGGTCGGTTTGGACCGATGAAACTGAACCTCGGTCCATTCTCATCTATTTTGTCCGACCGTGTGTACGGGGCCTGATACTTCAACCACTGGACCTCTAGAAGGTTTTGCCCCCTTCATGACCAGAACATATTTTGCTATTCAGCATTGTGCTACCCATTGGGCGGTCATGCAAAACTGTATGAAACAAATACAATTTATATCATTTTTTCACACAAATAGAGCTTTCTTTTAGTGGTATTTGATCACCGCTGTTTTTTTTTAAATTATTATTATTATGACACCCGCTATCTCATAGGGATTAATGTATGTCCCCTTTTCATCCGTAAACGGATGGATGAAAAAGCGGACATACGGTCATGTGGTATAAGGGGCCTTATGCTGTAAGACTCCTTTCACACTGGGTCGCTTTGCAGGCGCTATAACGCTAAAAATAGCGCCTGCAAAGCAACTTGAAACAGCTGCTGCTGTCTCTCGAGTGTGAAAGCCCCGAGGGCTTTCACACTGGAGCGGTGCGCTAGTAGGACCAGGGCTGTGGAGTCGGTAGATAAATGTTCCGACTCCGACTCCTCAGTTTTATGTACTTCCGACTCCGACTCCGACTCCCCGACTCCGACTCCTCTGTATTAATATGCGAATGTATTTTATACATTCCTTGAGGGAAAGAAACGCAACCTACCACAGGACTACTGGCTGGGAAGCCAACAGTCTACTGTATTGCACAGTTTAAGCAAAAGACAAACACAATGAAAACAAAGTTTTATAAAAAAAAAATATTAATCAATCAAGTGGCTGGATAGTAGCAGCAGGCATAAACATCAGGAACAGGATCTTTACCAGTTCAAAAATACAAACCACATTATTTGGTTGTTTTAGAACAAAAACAAATCTTATCTATAATGAACCAAAAACAAAATCTGTAAAACCTAGAAATGGTTTATATTAATCTTGAAATGTAGTTATAGGCTTAGCAAATGCAAATCAATATAATGTAGAGTTCTAAGGAAGAGAATTGCCTCTGCCAGATCCTCTTTCATAGAGGCTCTTAAAGCGGGGGTTCACCCTATAAAAAAAAAAAAAAAATTTCTTCTAGCATAAAATTCGGCATAGTAGCGCAAGCTACAGTATGCCTGTCTTAATTTTTTTATCCCCGTACTCACTGTGTAATCGTACATAGAAGATTCCGACTGCCCACGGGGAATGGGCGTTCCAATCCAGACGGAAGGTGATTGACGGCCGGCTCTGGCGCGTCACGCTTCTCCGGAAATAGCCGAAATAGGCTTGGCTCTTCACGGCGCCTGCGCATAGTCTGTGCGCAGGCGCCGTGAAGAGCCGAGACCTACTCCGGCTGTCTTCGGGGAGCGTGACGTGCCAGAGCCGGCCGTCAATCACCCTCCCTCTTGAAAGGAACGCCCATTCCCCGCGGGCAGTCGGAATCTTCTATGTACGATTACACAGTGAGTACGGGGATAAAAAAATTAAGACAGGCATACTGTAGCTCGCGCTACTATGCCTAATTTCATGCTAAAAAGTTGTTCTGCAGGGTGAATCACCGCTTTAAGTCAGACTATTATTTTTAGGGCTGAAAATAATCTTTCGACACTGACTTGGGTGGGTGGCATTGCAGTAACTATTCTGGCCACATCACTAACGATCTCTGGATAAATAAGGATGGCTTCTTCAACAGTAAGTTTTGATGAGCGATCATACTTTTCAACTTCTTTTAGTGCTTTATAAAACTCCTGTTGGAATTTTTTTATTTGGACACTTACTGGTTCTCTAACATGCGTTCCCTGTAAAAGCAGAACACAACACTATGGAAAGTATAAGTATTGCAGCTCCTAATTGTGCGTTGCGTGCCATATAGTGAAGCACATTAAAAGCATGCTTCTTCACGGTCACTTAACGTGTTCGTTTTGCGGTTACGTGAGGCACTGCATGCATTGGTCTTTATTCTTACAGTAGAGAAGTCATTAATTATAACTTTTTGTGAATTGGGACATTTAAACTTGCTTTTTTTTTTTTTTAATTCCAATCTAAATTTAGTAGGAGTCGGAGTCGGTGCATTGTTTGCCGACTCCGACTCCAGGTACCCAAAATTTCCCCCGACTCCGACTCCTCGACTCCGACTCCACAGCCCTGAGTAGGACGCTAAAAAAAGTCCCGCTAGCAGCATCTTTGGAGCGGTGAAGGAGCGGTGTGTATACTGCTCCTTCACCGTTCCTGCCCATTGAAATCAATAGGCACCGCAGCTATACCGCCGGCAAAGTGCCTCTGCAGAGGCGCTTTGCAGTGGTTTTAACCCTTTTTTGTCTGCCAGCAGGGGGTAAAAGTGCCCCGCTAGCGGCGGAATAGCGCCGCAAAATTGACAGCGCCCCCACCCCAGTGTGAAAGGGGCCTAAAGCGCTGTATACACGACCGGGATTCCCTGGGAATCCTGGGGGTAAAACCGAGAACCTGCTTGGTAACTTTCCCCCTGTACACACCAGAGGTTTTCCCGTCGAGAAAACTGCGGTGAGAGCTCCACCGCAGTGTTTCCCATAGGGAAACTGCCAGGAAAAAGACTGCCGGGAATTGCGGCAGGAAAAAAGAGAACATGTTCACATTTTTTCTGCCGTGATTCCCGGCGGTTTTCCTGTCGGGAATACTGCCATGGAGCATACACACGGCCAGTTTTCCCGGCCAAAAGCTGTCATGGCAGTTTTTGCGATGGAAAAACTGGTCGTGTGTACGAGGCTTAAGAGCTGGTGTTCGTCTTTGAAATCTTTGTTGTCACCGGTCACCTTTGCTCCCCTGTGTTGGTGGGAAAAAAAACAGGTATTGTCACTTGACACACCAAACCAGTTTCTAATCTGTGACATCAGAAATTCTGTAAACTAAAGTCCATGTTTTTTTTGCCGGGTAATTCCAGTAAATAGTACAGTTCAGAGAAAACAGAAAACACTGAAGGTTCCACCTGACGTTATGACGGCGCTTAGTACTTCTTTTACCAATTTGTGTTACCTCACTAAGCTGTACAAATACATTTCAAATATATCTAAAGCCAAAACCTTTTCATTTTTTTTTTATTATGGGCACAGTAGAGGCAGTTTAAAATTCTTGAACAAAGACTTTCGTGGCAAGATCACAAGGTATAATTTTTGTTAAAAGCAGCAGGTTTAAAATAAAAAGAAAAATGACTTTTGAAATGAGATGTAGCACCCTGATGGTTGGGCAGGGTTGTTAGTATATTTACCTGCCAGGTATAGTTGCCTTGGCCAATTGTTAGGGATCAATTGCTTGCACAGTAACTCTGGAATTGCTGCACTTCTCACTTCTGTCACTAGATGGCCGGGTATCTGGTGACATTAGATAAGACAAGGGCATTGTAAGGACAGATTAGGAATGAATGGGGTGTCTCAGCCAATCGGCTCAGGGATCTTCTTGGGTCCCTTGGCCTGCTGGCAGAGCCTATTTATTTGGGTTAGGTCAGGTGATCGGGGTTCTGTGCCACCTGGACGGCTATCTGGGTGGATGTGTTTTTATGCGCCCCCTGGCTGCTAGGCCAGAGCCTTAGGCCTATCAGGGGGACATCTGGCTGCTAGGCCAGAGCCTAAGGCCTATCATGGGGACATCTGGCTGATAGGCTGTCTGAGGGCCTATCCAGAAGCAAGAGAGTTCAACCATAAGTGGCGGTTCTGCCAGCTGGAGAACCTGTCATGGTCGGAGGTAGAGGGGAAGCTGTCGCCACTAAGGAACCATCCACTTTATTACCAGGGACCACAGTGAGTAGCTGAAGCAAGTACCGGAGCAGTATTCTCACCAACCGGGGATGGTGAAGAATTGGGAAACTTCAGAAGGGGGCAAGCCAGGGACCCAGCTAGTGGAGGTGATGCTTGAGGAGTATCTGTGAATGCCAAGCCAGGGACCCAGCCAGTGGAGGTGACGCTTGAGGAGTATCTGTGAATGCCAAGCCAGGGACCCAGCCAGTGGAGGTGACGCTTGAGGAGTATCTGTGAATGCCAAGCCAGGGACCCAGCAGGGAAGCGGGGGTGAAGTATGAGGAAGATACTCAGTGAGAAGGTTGGAAGTGCTCAGGAGATCCAGTGGCAGTGGATCAGCAAGTCTAGTGAGGAGAGACTGCGAAGCTCAGTGGAGTGAAGAGCTACAAGAAGTGGTTGTAGAGGAAGTACAGAAGTTTGTTACAACTTGTGTTAGAATGGAGAGGACCTGGAACCTTACTACATATATGTTAAAGCTTATATGAGGTTTTGTGATTGAATTTATATATACTTTAACATGGAGCAGTGTTAGTCCCATTCAACTGGACATGTTCTGTAAAGTTGAAGATATTTTGGTGCTTATCCAAGCCACTTCTTCAATTTTAATGAATGTGAGGAACATAGTCCAGCATTCATATCCATACACCAATCACCATGGAATGCGTCAAGGTAGATTGTCAAACAGGACAGGAGGTGTGAAAGTTGTGGAACCACCCTGTTCTGGTTACATAACCCCATCCTTTGGTTTTAGGAAGTCTGCATGGGTGTTAATCCTTTGACTTACATGGCAGAAATTGTAAATGGTTGTCAAATCAGCAAGGTACAACACCATTATATGTGGGAGACAGAAAGTGTCGAATTGCCAAGGACTGGATATGGTGCCAGGATGACTAACACCACAGCGCAGCCGCCACATGCAGCTTGTCACTAGCCTGCTACCACAGCCACCAGATACAGCTTGTCACTAGCCTGCCACTGCAGCCACTAAATGCAGGTTGTCACTAGCCTGCTACCACAGCCACCAGATGCAGCTTGTCATTAGTCTGCCACTGCAGTCACTAGATGCAGCTTGTCACTAGCCTGCCACTACAGGCACCAGATACAGCTTGTTACTAGCCTGCCACTACAGCCACTAAATGCAGGTTGTCACTAGCCTGCCACTGCAGCCACTAGATGAAGCTTGTAATTAGCCTACCACTGCAGGCACCAGATGTAGCTTGTCACTAGCCTGCCACCGCAGCCACCAGATGCAGCTTGTCATTAGCCTGAAACCGCAGCCACTAGATGCAGCTTGTCACTACCCTGCCACTGCAGCCACCAAATGCAGGTTGTCACTAGCCTGCCACTGTAGCCACTTGATGAAGCTTGTCATTAGCCTGCCACTGCAGCCTCTAGATGCAGCTTGTCACTACCCTGCCACTGCAGCCACTAGATGCAGCTTGTCACTACCCTGCCACTGCAGCCATTAGATGCAGCTTGTCACTAGCCTGCCACCACAGCCACTAGATGCAGTTTGTCACTACCCTGCCACTGCAGCCACTAGATGCAGTTTGTCACTACCCTGCCACTGCAGCCACTAAATGCAGCTTGTCACTACCCTGCCACTGCAGCCACTAGATGCATCTTGTCACTACCCTGCCACTGCAGCCACTAGATGCATCTTGTCACTACCCTGCCACTGCAGCCACTAGATGCAGCTTGTCACTACCCTGCCACTGCAGCCACTAGATGCATCTTGTCACTACCCTGCCACTGCAGCCACTAGATGCATCTTGTCACTACCCTGCCACTGCAGCCACTAGATGCAGTTTGTCAATACTCTGCCACCGCAGCCACTAGATGCAGTTTGTCATTACCCAGATGGCCGTTAGTCACTAGCCTGCCACTGTAGCCACCAGATGCCGCTTGTCACTAGCCTGCCACTAGAAGCAGCTTGTCAGGATTTGTAAGGGTTTTGTGCGGTGAAAGAACTTAGTAATAATGGTACAGCCTCTCCCCAGCCTTGTGAAGAATCCATCCAGAACAGGAAACCAGCTCACGCTCAGTTGATTATGATGAGATCTACAAATCTCATGGAGGCGGACCCAACATCGGTGATGTGAGCGATAACTCATTCAGTGAGGCTTGTGTGGCCCGGCATCCAGCAGGGCATGGACCGGCACCGGTCTGCAGCCTGAGGGTTGGGGATCCCTGCTCTAGAGTCTTGACCTGTAGAATGTGCCACCTATGCTGGCCCATTCACTGTTGATAGGTCTTTACATTCCCACTCCAACATACAGTATACTTCAGTTATTTCACATGTGTTTGGGTGTTGGGTCTTTGGCAGGGGTGGACTGACAACTCATGGGGCCCCCGGGAAATAGAAAATTATGGGGCCCCCGGGCTTACAGCTGGCCACCACGCCAGGAGGCAGTGCAGAGGCAGGGCAGCTAAAATCTCAGGATTTTCACATCAAAAGCATGTCGGTTTCAGACATATCAGGGACAGATGTAAAAAAAACACAGATTTTTACATACTGTCCCTGGTTTTACTGAGGCTGGCAGCCCTGATGGGACCCCCTAGTGGCATGGGGCCCTCGGGCAGTGCCCGAGAGTCCCAATGGTCAGTCCGCCCCTGGTCTTTGGATATACAAGCTTATGTCCCAATGTATTGTATATAATGTCATATCATCATCTCTACCCCAGCGACTTGACAACAATTCACACCCTCAGCCAGGTAAAGCCAAGGATTGACAACAATGCAGACGTCATGACAGCAAAAGATTGGATTATATCTTCAACATTACAGAGAAAGTCAAGTTGAATGTGACTAGCCACTGCTAGTTATAGATAACCAGAATGAATTAGAGATTTTATAATTATAATTGAATAAACCAATGCTGCTTTTGTTTAGGTTCAGCCTTTTCATTCTGTTTATTTTGTGCTGTTTTTCAGGTTTTGGGAAGCTGCCTAACCCCACCAACGTCAGGATGGATTCTGTAAAATTTAAGAACATTCTAAGGTGGAACCCCCCACCTGGGATTACGGAAGACGTTGTTTATCGAGTGCAGTATAAACTGTAAGCTTCAAAAAATTCATTTCTTTTGTTTGGTGAAACATATTAGACATACCTGCAATTATTCCCTGATCTCAAAATAATGTGGGTTCAATCGTCCTTATCTCCCCAAATACCACCCACAATTGCTAAAGCCGAAAATAGCAATAGTGTACCTCCTATGAGCAAAATATCAATGTGTATACTATCACTCAAAGCAAACTTGATTTAAATCAGAATTTTTAAAGCGGGGGTTCACCCTAAAAACGATTTTCTAACATTACATCCAGCTCACTCTCTACATTGACAGTATGCCGTTAGTTTTTATTTTTTTGCTGTACATACCTCGTACCGCTATTTTCTTCCCCGGCTTCCGGGTAGGGCCTCCCACGGGAGTGGGCGTTCCTATCCAGCAGGTGATTGACGTGATGACAAAAACGACCTCCACCCGTCGCATAAGGAGCGTCACAGGTTGCCGAAAGAAGCCGAGCGGCGAGTCGGCGCTATACGGCGCCTGCGCACCGACGTTCGGCTTCTTTCGGCAACCTTTGACGCTCCTTATGCGACGGGTGGAGGTCGTTTTTGTCATCACGTCAATCACCTGCTGGATTGGAACGCCCACTCCCGCGGGCCAGGATATTTTAGGGACGGCGCATTCGCAGTTCGTTCGGCGCGGGGACGTGCTTCATTTAAATGAAACATGCCCCCTACCCGCCGAATTTGAATTCCGCAGGGTGATTTACGTTACGCCGCCGCAACTTTACACGCAAGTGCTTTGTGAATAAAGCACTTGCCTGAAAAACTTGCGGCGACGTAACGTAAATCAAATACGCTACGCCCGCCCAGTTTTACGCCATTCTACGAGAATCTGGGCCAATAATCTGTGTTTTTTTTTTGCAGTGATGTTATCAATGAACAGATGAAATACACCGATGTCTGTATGACTAACGACCTGAAGTGTGATTTAACATATATCAAATATAAATTTTATGCAAGAGTGAGTGCAGCAGTGGGTGACAAGAAGTCAGACTGGATGATGATACACTTTGACCCCAGCGATAGAAGTACGTATATTTACTCTGTAAATGAGCTAATGGTTTGTGTAAGTATGTGGATGACAACTTCCTTGGATGCTACCAAGGGCCAGAATTTCAACAGGAGCTCATCTGCAAATATTTGGAGAAATTCCAAACTTCTTTGCTTACATTTTGATTGGTTAATTGGCTAACAGAGTCATGGGCAGCACTAAGAGCCGGTTCACACAGATGCTACTTGTCAGGCGACTTAGCCGCCTGACAAGTCGCGCTACGTTCTGTACAATGGAACCGTTCTAATAGGAGCGACACAAGTCGCTCGGACTTAGGAAAAGGTTCCTGTACTACTTGGGGACGACTTCAGGGCGACTTGCATTGACTTCAATATAGAAGTCATTTTGCAAGTCGCCTCTGAAGTTGTGGGGAGATCGCCTTGCCGAGTCACTCGGCAAGTCGCGCTGCCCCTGTGTGAACCGGCTCTAAGGAGACTTTGTAGCAACACTTTACTAACGCCATAATAAAAACATAAGGCATACCTCCCAACTTTCTGAGATGGGAATGAGGGACGCCTATCAGCAAAAGTATGCAGGCATAGAACACACCCCTTGCCACGCCCCCTTAAAGGAGCATTGTACAAAAAAAATAAGATTGGTTAAACCCACAAGTGCTTTTTTTACCACTACTATTTCTTTATATTGGCTTTTGGAATTTACAAATGCAGCAATTTAGAAATCAGATGAAAGTTTAGTGCTGGGAAACACTTTTTGATAGATAAAAAGTGCATTTTATATACATTTATATAGATCAGACCAAAATGAGGGACAAATGAGGAGAATGAGGGACAGAGGGACATTGCTCCAAATCAGGGACAGTCCCTCAAAATCAGGGACAGTTGGGAGGTATGCATAAGGTAGTCCAACAGATTTCTTGACTAACCCACTGCACAGGCCCCACCAATAAACTTCTCCAGACCCATCAGATGTGAATAGCCTGGTGCCCATCTTTGCTGGCCTCTGGGCTGGTGCAAGGATTTTTGACACCCTAGGCAAGACCTAATTTTGCCACCCCCCTTGGCTCCACCCTTATTTCCCTGACCATGTAAACCCCAACTTTTAATGAAGCAAATGTAGCCTCACCAGTGGTTATCAATGAATGTTTGCTTGCTTCCATTTATTCGGGAGTTGGGACACAGACACAGTCCTTCCCCGCTGCCGCACCTCTGACACTATGTGTAAATGGAGCGGTAGCTGCCTGCCGATGCTGACTCTTAGTTGATTGCTGCAAAGAGAAGAGAGTAGGAACCCCAGTGGCTGGGCGCCGCCTAGGCAGCAGGGCTCCCTAGGCGGCTGCCTAGTTTGCCTAGTGGTAGCACCGGCCCTGGCTGGCCTGTTACTTTGACAGCAAATACAATTTATTGAGACCTATCTCTTGGTGCTTTTTTAATTTTTTTAAATTTTTTTTGGTAGACCTTGTTTCTGAGTTGGCACATTCATTGAGCATACCCTGTCAAGTTTTGTAGCCCACAGACACCTGAGCAGGGATGCTAATATTTTTTGGGTTAATGCTGCAGGTGTCCTTTCTGTTCAGATGTGCACCTCACTGTCTTAAAAAGCAGGGATCCCCAACCCTTTTAACACCAGGGGCAGCTTATGTGGATTTTTTTTTGCCAAGGACCAGGCAGGTGTCGGGGTGGGGGGCGGGCAAGAATGTGGTTGGAGGTTTGCCGGTTGGGGTAGATGTTAGCAGTTCAGTCATCCTGACATTATGGTGGAATAATAAATACTGCAATGCTTCAACGCACTTCAACGCACCAAATGCAGCTTGTCACTAGCCTGCCACCGCAGCCACCAGATTCAGCATGTCACTAGTCTGCCACTAGATGGAGTTTGTCACTAGCCTGCCACCATAGACACTAGATGAGTTTGTCACTAGCCTGCCACCATAGACACTAGATGAAGTTTGTCACTAGCATGCCACCGCAGCCACCAGATGCAGCTTGTCACTAGCCCGCCACTGCAGCCATTAGATACAGTTTGTAAGTATACAAAAAAGTGGCAACCACCCCAATCTATAACTGGCATTTGCAGCAAGGAAGGGCATGGACATGGAAGGGCAATGCAGATCACAAAAAAAAAAGATTTTCCAGCACACTTACCGACCAGCCTGCAAAACAACCAAATGGACCCTGTCTAACAGTTTACATTAAAACAGAGGCCCAGATTCTCAAAGGGCTTACGACGGCGCAACGCAATGTACGCCGTCGTAAGTCCTAATCTGGGCCGTCGTATCTCTGCGACTGATTCTTAGAATCAGTTACGCATTGATAAGCATTAGATCCGACAGGCGTAAGGCTCTTACGCTGTCGGATCTTAAATGCAATTTTTTTTTTGCCGCTAGGTGTCGCCGATGTCGTTTTCCCCGTCGAGTATGCAAATTAGCAAAATACGCGAATTCCCGAACGTACCCGCGGTCGACGCAGTGAAGTTACAACGTTTACGTTAGATTTGCGACGCGTAAAGTTGCCCCTGCTATATGAGGGGCAACCAATGTTAAGTATGGCCGTCGTTCCCGTGTCGAAATTTTAAAATTTACGTTGTTTGCGTAAGTCGTCCGTGAATGGGGCTGGATGCCATTTACGTTCACGTCGAAACCAATGACGTCCTTGCGACGTCATTTGGAGCAATGCACCCTGGGATATTTTCCGGACGGCGCATGCGCAGTATGTTCGGCGTGGGAACGCGCCTAATTTAAATGATCCACGCCCCCCTACCCGGCTCCTTTGAATTAGGCGGGCTTGCGCCGGGGGATTTACGCTTCGTCACCGCAACTTTACAGGCAAGTTCTTTGTGAATAAAGCACTTGCCTGTAAAACTTGCGGCGGTGTAACGTAAACCAGATACGTTACGCCCGCACAGTTTTACGCTCATGTATGAGAATCTGGGCCAGAGGGTTTTGTTTGCACACATTTGCAAACATATGCGTAAGCCACAGTGCCCGAGCCAAGGAACCAAGGGTATATACTATGGCCCTAACTTTCTGAGCCTCCATAGTAGGAGCACATGTAAGAATGAATAGATTAAGAACAGGTATGCATGGAGGGAGCCCACCCCTCCTTAATAGGGACACACGTGATGCCCAGCTCCTACTATGGAGTGTCCTTGGCGTAGGCACTGTGGCTTACGTATATGTTTGCAAATGTGTGAAAACGAAACCCTCTGTTTTTAATGTAAACTGTTAGACAGGATTTCTTGTTTTGCAGGCTGGTCGCTAAGGGCTCTTTCACACTGAGCGCCTGTACAGGTCCGTCTGCCAGTTTTTTAGGCGGACCTGAGCGGGCGCTCCGTGCTCCTCTATGGAGCCGCGGATGTCAGCGGTGACATGCCCGCTGACATCCAACCCGCTCCGATCCGCCAAAGTGTGACGGAGGAAAAACCTACTTTTCCTTCTGTCTGGCGGATCAGATCGTGTGAACACGGACATACGGTCCGTGTTCATCCGATCCCCCCATAGGGGGGAGCAGAAAAAACACAGGGCGGTCCCTGCACAGTGTGCGGGGACCGCCCTGTCATCCGCCAGCTCAGCGGGGATCAACGGAGCGATCCCCGCTGAGCAAGCGGAGGTGCACGGGGCGGATCATTACTGATCCGCCCCGTGTGAAAGAGGCCTAAGTGTGCGTGGAGATCTTTTGTTGGTTTGTGAGATGCAGCGTGTCACTAGCCTGCCACTGAAGCCACCAGAAGCAGTTTGTCACTTTGTAAGGGTTTTGTGCTATGAATTATGAACTTTAACACAATAATTATATTTTAATAAACCAATGCCTCTTTTGTTTAGTTCAGCCTTTTTATTCTGTTTTTTTTTGTGCTGTTTTTTAGGTTTTGGGAAGCTGCCTGAACCCACCAATGTCAGGATGGATTCTGTAAACTTTAAGACCATTCTAAAGTGGAACCCCCCACCTGGCTTCACGGAAGATGAAGATGTACTTTATATAGTGCAGTATAAGCTGTAAGTTTCAGGCAATTCATTTCTTTAGTTTGGTGAAACACATTAGAAATGCCTGCCAATATTCCCTGCTCTCAAAATAATGTGGGTTCAGTCGTCCTTTCCTCTCCAAACACCCACCACCCACAATTGCCAAAACCGGAAATAGTGTACCTCCTATGACAGCCCTCAAAATTTCCACTCGCCTACTAGCATTTGGCGAGTGGATTTAAGCTGGGGGCGAGTGATGACAGGGCTGCATGACCAATCTCCCTCCAATCTGTGCCTACACTTAGAGTCCCGATGAGATTGGCGGCCGAAGAGGAAAGGTGCATGCTCGGGAAAAGTAGTCTGGTGAGCCGCGCACAGGCAGAGCAGTACACAGGTGCTCTCCTTACAATTCTCATTAAGTCATGGGACCTAACAGTATGACCTCTCTGAGCCTGCCCCCCTCCCCCGACCAATGTAGCTGGAGAGCAGAAAGTAATGAGTGAGGTGGAGGATTGCAAAAATTACCACTCCGGTGCAGCGCTCACTGAAAGTTGCCCTGACATGAGAGCGGCAGCCTTCCAGTTTGTACAGTTTTTTTCTCCTTGTGCTCTATGTAAGTGTCCAACAGTTTAGCCTGAGCACTGTGAGCAGACTAGTATCAATATGTGCTGTGCGCTGTCAGTGTGCGCTGTGCTATGGTGTCAACGGCTGTGCAGTTGTGTGGATCTCAGCGCTGGATTGTACTTCCTCCCGCTGTGCTACAGCTCCTCTCCTCTCCGCCAGCCTGAATAAAAGGGGGAAGTGGGGACATGCAAGCGTGGAGCCGCACACACAGGCTTCTGATGATGAGATGAATGGGAGAGAGAGAGAGGATGGATGGGAGTTGCAGAGGAGACAGCATAAGAATGGGGAAGAGACACAGTTCTAGTGCCCTGTCCCTCTGGTCTGCCCCCAGTGCCCTGTCCCTCTGGTCTGCCCCCAGTGCCCTGTCCCTCTGGTCTGCCCCCAGTGCCCTGTCCCTCTGGTCTGCCCCCAGTGCCCTGTCCCTCTGGTCTGCCCCCAGTGTCCTGTCCCTCTGGTCTGCCCCCAGTGTCCTGTCCCTCTGGTCTGCCCATAGTGCCCTGTCCCTCTGGTCTGCCCCCAGTGCCCTGTCCCTCTGGTCTGCCCCTAGTGCCCTGTCCAATTTTGTTAAAGTTGTTGTTGGTAATATTTAATTTTGTAAATTGATTCTGCATAAAACATTGTCATTCCATGAGATAATGTACGAGGGCGTGTTTACGGGTGCAATTAGGCGCAGGGCAGTGTATGAATTAGGTGGGGCAACTGGTGGCGAGTAACTCTTGAGTCCTGGCTAGTGGCTCAGGACTTGAAATTTTGAGCCCTGTCCTATGAGCTAAAAATCAATGTGTATACTATCACTCAATGCAAAATAATCTATTCTGCAGAGAAGGATACAGAACATCAAATGATAAATGTACCCTAATTTTGTTGTTAGCAGTAATAAGGGTTAAAACCCAATTTCAGGTATTGTTTTATAAAATTTGGACTATACAGGAAAGGTTTAGAACGTACATCAGTTTTTATACCTATCTGTGGCCACAATTTAAGGAGATCTCTCTTTCCTTCTTGTGACGTCACCAAGATTTGAAGTAGTAAGAATTGAGGGTGCATTTGTCCCTCTGTCCTTAACTTTGCTGTCTGTAGCTAATTTCCTTCAGTTCCTGTCTCCTCAGGACATGAATAGTCAAGATTTGCACAAATTCATTCCAATGTCAAGATACAAATTCAAGGGTGGGAGGAGGTTGTAGGGAAATGTCACGGGAAGTAGGGGGAGGTCTTATAGAAATCAAAATTACATTTTACTTATTTTTTTCTAGGGTTTTTGGAAACACGTAATAAGGGATACTTTAGTTCCTTTTTTTGTATTTTGAATAATGTTACCCTTTTTTCACTTTAAGGGGTGAAATTTTGACAATTAGGCCTCATACACACGATAGGTTAAACAGAGGACAACGGTCTGATGGACCGTATTCATCTGTCAAAATTGATCGTGTGTGGGCCCCATAGGTTATTTAACCATCGTTTAAAAAAAAGCCAACTTGCTTTAAATTTAACGGATGGATTCCTAACCGATGGGAAAAAAAACGATCGTTAGTAGGCACAACCATCGGGTAAAAATCCACGCATGCTCAGAATCAAGTCGACGCATGCTTGGAAGCATTGAACTTTTTTTCAGCACGTTGTTGTGTTTTACGTCACCGCGTTCTGACACGATCGTTTTTTTAACCGAAGGTGTGTAGGCACGACGGACCATCAGTCAGCTTCATTGGTTAGCCGATGAAAACGGTCCATCGGTCCGTTCTCATCGGATGGACTGATCATGTGTATGAGGCTTAATACAACGAAAAGACACTAAGGCCGCGTACACACGGTCGGTCCAAACCGATGAAAATGGACTAAAGGACCTTTTCATTGGTCCAAACCGATCGTGTGTGGGCCCCATCGGTCAGTTATCCTTCGGTCAAAAATATTACAACTTGCTTTAAAATTTAACCGATGGACACCAAACTGATAGGTCAAAACCGATCGTTAGTATGCAAAAGCATCGGTTAAAAACCCACGCATGCTCAGAATCAAGTCGATGCATGCTTGGAAGCATTGAACTTAATTTTTCTCTGCACGTCATTGTGTTTTACGTCACCGCGTTGGACTCGATCGTTTTTTAAACTGACCATCAGTCAGCTTCATCGGTTAACCGATGAGAACGGTCCTTCGGACCGTTCTCATCGGATGGACCGACCGTGTGTACGCGGCCTAATATTATACAATTTTTTTCTCTCCTCTTTCTTTTTCCTTATTTCACAAATTAGGGTTTTCGTAAACACGTTATAAGGCGCTATTTAGCTCCTTTCTTAAATACATTTTGAATATTGGGTCACAAACAGGTTGGGGTTTCGTTTGTGGGTTTTTTTTATGGACAAGATCTAGGACCTAGTGTACTATCGGGGAAGGGGGGCTTCTGTGTTTTATGCAAATGACTGTACTTGTATAGACATTTTGAGTAATGTGTATTTTTATGTTGTATGCTGAAATTTGTTATAATAAAGGAAAAAGGTGATTATAAAAAAAAAAGATACAAAATTCATTCCAATGTCCAGATACAAATTCGTTCCACTGTAATATCAGGTAGTAGACTATATAAAAGAGCCAACGTGTTTTGGGGGGCCAGAACTCGCTCTCAAACCTACTGCTGACAAACACTGTTCTTCATCATTCAGTTGGTAAAGCCCTGATGAAATGGGCAAGTTCTGGTTTCCATAAATGCATTGGCTCCTTTATAAATTTGTCTATATGACTTTAAATTGGAATAAATTTGTATCTGGACCAGGGGCGGATCCAGAGTCTGGTCTCGGGAGGGGCACTGGCAGAAAATTTTGCGGGCATATTGTCGGGGCAATGGCTGGTGTTGGCACTTCAATCATCACGGCGCCATGGTTGTTATGGTGTCAGGATGATTGAAGCGCATTATTTCTATTATTACATTGTAATAATGCAGAATCAGTGGGAGCCCTGAGTGTGTCACTTGCCACATTCCCTGCCACCAGATGTGGATTGTCACTTGCCAGTGGCTGTGTCCCGGAGTGAGGGCGGACAGTGAGTAGGGTTGCCACCTTTTCGTCAAGCCAAACCCGAACACATTAGCAGCGCACGCCAATATATATATATATATATATATATTTTTTTTTTTGTAGTACATTAAATTCATTACCTCTGTACAAAGCAATGCACAGCTATTGTTTTTTATGCAGTATACACTGTATATATATTTTTGTGATTAAATACAATTTCTAATCATATGGAGTTAATCACAAGAGTCCCCCTTTATATTAGAGTCAGTGGAGAGGAGTGCCTAGGGTATAATGGGGGCAGTATGTATAGAAGAGGAGTGTGGAGTGTATGACAGGGACAGTATGTACAGGAGAGGAGTGCAGAGGGTATGATGGGTGCAGTTAGTACAGAAGAGGAGTGCGGAGGGTATGATGGGTGCAGTTAGTACAGAAGAGGAGTGTGGAGGGTATGATGGGTGCAGTTAGTACAGAAGAGGAGTGCAGAGGGTATGATGGGTGCAGTTAGTACAGAAGAGGAGTGCGGAGGGTATGATGGGTGCAGTTAGTACAGAAGAGGAGTTTGGAAGGTATGATGGGTGCAGTTAGTACAGAAGAGGAGTGCGGAGGGTATGATGGGTGCAGTTAGTACAGAAGAGGAGTGCGGAGGGTATGATGGGTGCAGTTAGTACAGAAGAGGAGTGCGGAGGGTATGATGGGTGCAGTTAGTACAGAAGAGGAGTGCGGAGGGTATGATGGGTGCAGTTAGTACAGAAGAGGAGTGTGGAGGGTATGATGGGTGCAGTTAGTACAGAAGAGGAGTGCAGAGGGTATGATGGGTGCAGTTAGTACAGAAGAGGAGTGCGGAGGGTATGATGGGTGCAGTTAGTACAGAAGAGGAGTTTGGAAGGTATGATGGGTGCAGTTAGTACAGAAGAGGAGTGCGGAGGGTATGATGGGTGCAGTTAGTACAGAAGAGGAGTGCGGAGGGTATGATGGGTGCAGTTAGTACAGAAGAGGAGTGCGGAGGGTATGATGGGTGCAGTTAGTACAGAAGAGGAGTTTGGAAGGTATGATGGGTGCAGTTAGTACAGAAGAGGAGTGTGGAGGGTATGATGGGTGCAGTTAGTACAGAAGAGGAGTGCGGAGGGTATGATGGGTGCAGTTAGTACAGAAGAGGAGTGCGGAGGGTATGATGGGTGCAGTTAGTACAGAAGAGGAGTGCGGAGGGTATGATGGGTGCAGTTAGTACAGAAGAGGAGTGCGGAGGGTATGATGGGTGCAGTTAGTACAGAAGAGGAGTGCGGAGGGTATGATGGGTGCAGTTAGTACAGAAGAGGAGTTTGGAAGGTATGATGGGTGCAGTTAGTACAGAAGAGGAGTGTGGAGGGTATGATGGGTGCAGTTAGTACAGAAGAGGAGTGCGGAGGGTATGATGGGTGCAGTTAGTACAGAAGAGGAGTGCGGAGGGTATGATGGGTGCAGTTAGTACAGAAGAGGAGTGCGGAGGGTATGATGGGTGCAGTTAGTACAGAAGAGGAGTGTGGAGGGTATGATGGGTGCAGTTAGTACAGAAGAGGAGTGCGGAGGGTATGATGGGTGCAGTTAGTACAGAAGAGGAGTGTGGAGGGTATGATGGGTGCAGTTAGTACAGAAGAGGAGTGCGGAGGGTATGATGGGTGCAGTTAGTACAGAAGAGGAGTTTGGAAGGTATGATGGGTGCAGTTAGTACAGAAGAGGAGTATGGAGGGTATGGCGGACTGGCAGTGGCATAATGGGGAGGGATGTCTTGTGGTGTCTATGGGGTAATCAGGGAGTGATGTTGGGAAGATAAGGGAAGGAAAGTGACCATGGAATGATGTCCCTCAGCTGGAGAGGGGGGGGGGGGGGTAGGAAGCAGATCGGAGTGGTGTCTGTATGAAGTGGTCTGGGGGGTGATGCAAGATGGGGGCTGAGAAGTGGTCAGATAGCGATGTTTATAATAATAAAAAAAAAAAAAAAACTCATCCATTAAAGACATTTACAACAATAAATCATACAACAGTACTACTAGATGTAGGTACAGATCTATGTAATCCAGCCCCTAGCACTCTGTATGCCCAGATAATGTGAAGGTAAATATATGATCCAGGCTGAGTCTGTACAATCAGAGGTGTGAACTCACCACATATACAGTATACAGGTTACATGAATGGCTATAAATTACTCCACATATCTAGTCTGAACAATTGGATTGGCACAGACTGTTCATGCTTAGAAGTGATCTGTCACATGTGATCAGGCTGCAGACCTCAGCCCCCTCCCCCCCTCACTCTCACTATCTCCTCCAAGATTCTTCTCCTGAAGAAAACATCTCCTTGAAAGTTTGCAACTACTATCCACCCTAGGAAACTTCAGCTCACCTTCTCCCTTCCTCTGGCCAGCCGACAGGAGCTACAGTGAGCTCCGCCTCCCAGGTCTCTCAACACACCGCACTGCTGATTGGAGGGGGGGGGGGCTGAGTCAGAGATAACAAGGACCCCGCACAGCACGAGACTGGAGGGAGGAGGGGGGGGACAGAAAGGAGCTTTGAATCCCGAACACACACCGCAGGCACAGTGTATTCTTTGCAATGCTGCTGTTTCAGAGTGAAACGTGTGATGATGCCTGGTCTCCCCTGTCTGGATGGTCTGCCCCTGTTCTGGGCTGAATCATGTGCCCGGGTTACGACCCACCTCCTCCTCCGCGCCTGCTATGAATGATAGTGCGACGCCGCCGCGTAACTACACAGATGTGACACACAGTCACAGACGAGTCTCTCTCTCTCTCTCTCTCTCGGCAGCGGCGCCGCTGATTAGCTGATGTGAGAGTCTGAGAGAGACTCGGAAGAGCGGCAGATAGCCGCAGAGCAAGCAGTGAAACCCCCCCCCCCAAAAAAAAAAAATTACAAAAAAAAAAAAAAAACACAGCAAGCGAGTGTGACTGTGACATGATTGTCTCGGGGGGGGCAATTGCCCTGTTGCCCCCCCCCCTGGATCCGCCGTTGATCTGGACTAATACCTTGTGGAGTGGCACTTCAATCACAGATTCATTTAGTTGTGATACAAACCAAGGAAACTGTGAGATCCTTTGATGTGTAAAAGCTGCCAGATGAGAATCCAGACACTGTGTTCGAACATGAACGCAGCACAATTGGATACCAATAGCACAATCCTAGGGTTCCAGCACTATGGGCCAGATTCACAAAAGAGATACGACGGTGTATCTCCTGATACGCCGTTGTATCTCTGAGATACGATTGTCGTATCTATGCGCCTGATTCATAGAATCAGGTTACGCATGGATAGCCCTAAGATCCGACAGGTGTAACTGTGTTACACCGTCGGATCTTAGGCTGCAATTCTAGGCTGGCCGCTAGGTGGCGATTCCATTGAGGTCGGCGTAGAATATGCAAATGACTAGTTACGCTGATTCACGAACGTCCGCTTTGCCCGTCGATCTAAATTTACGTTGTTTCCGTAGAGATGCGTCGTGTAAAACTAAGCATGCCCTCTAGGTGGTCTAACCAATGTTAAGTATGGCCGTCGTTCCCGCGTCGAATTTTTAAATTTCATGTCGTTTGCGTAAGTCGTCCGTGAATGGCGCTGGATGCCATTTACGTTAACGTCGAAACCAATGATGTCCTTGCGACGTCAGTTAGCGCAATGCAAGTCGGGAAATTTTAGGGACGGAGCATGCGCAGTATGTTCAGCGCGGGAACGCGCCTAATTTAAATGGTCCCCGCCCCATTTGAATTAGGCGGGCTTGCGCCGGGCGGATTTACGCTACACCGCCGCAAGTTTACAGGTAAGTGCTTTGTGAATCAGGCACTTACGCTGTAAACTTGCGGCGGTGTAACGTAAATGGAATACGTTACGCCGCTGCAGCGTAGCCCATTTCTACGTGAATCTGGCCCTACTTATCCATCCATCTGACGAAGGTTTCATGTTTTACAACTCTATAAAAACTGGATATCGCTGGGCTTTTATTACAAGGTTTGTAGATGCTGAAGTGTAAAAATTAATCAAGTAATAAAATACCCATGGCAGGAGTCAATATGTTCATTCCAAACTTACTATGGCAGCGAATGTTGTCCATAGCAGGCCAACAAAATATGGGACTACTCTCTACAAGAAGTAAAGAAGAAAAAAATTCATGAACATTTTTTTTTTTTAAAGAAAAAAAAAATGCAACAGTTTTCTTGCTCATATATGAATTTACTATACAAAAATTATTTTTATTGACATTTCCAAAAAATTTAGGGCCAGATTCACAAAGGAGATACGACGGAGTATCTCAGATACTCCGTCGTATCTCTCAGAGTATCTATGGGGATGATTCATAGAATCAGTTACGCATAGATATCCCTAAGATCCGACAGGTGTAATTGTTTTACACTGTCGGACCTTAGGATGCAGTACCGCGGCCGCCGCTGGGGGGAGTTTGCGTCGTAAACCAGCGTCGGGTATGCAAATTAGGAGTTACGGCGATCCACGACGGTTTTTCGCGTTCGCTACGTCGCCGCTAGTCTAGTTTTCCCGTCGCAAAGTTAGTCGTCGTTTTGGGTGCCCTAACTTTAGTCAGCAAACGTATTGCTGACCAAAGTATGGCCGTCGTTCCCGCGTTGAAATTTAAAATTTCACGTCGTTTGCGTAACACGTCCGGGAATACGGAAGTACGCTACGCTCGTCGCCGTTCGAAAAATGACGTCACTTTGCGCAAAGCACGGCGGGAGTTACGAAACGGAGCATGCGCAGTAGGTCTGGCGCGGGAGCGCGCCTAATTTAAATGGCACACGCCCATTTGAATTGGCCCGCCTTGCGCCGGACGTATTTACGATACACCGCCGCAAGTTTCCAGGTAAGTGCTTTGTGGATCGGGCACTAAAACTGGAAACTTGCGGCGGTGTAACGTAAACAGGTTACATTACACAGCCGCAAAAGTATGTGAATCTGGCCCACAGAGACTGCTATAACACTCATTAAAACTAAACCCCAGGCAAACAATAAAAAAAAAACATGGAAACTATATATAAATAGAATCAGCGCTACACCCAAACTAAGTCCAACGTGAAAGGAGCTGCTAGCAACAAGAGAAATATACAATCCTCCACAAAACTAAAATAACAAAAAAAATTGCAGCATTCAAAAAAATATAAAAGAAAACAATTAAAGTCCAAATATCAATGAATCATCCATTAGTGTTTTCTAAAGGTAGTAAGAGAGATGTGGCAACTCACCAGAAAAAAACAAGAGCACAGGAAACACGCTTTGTGTAGTAGAATAGTAATGTAATCATCAAAATCCAGTAATAAGTAGTATCAGCTCCTCCTCAGGATCCCGTAGTGTTGAAATATCATGAAAGCAAAAATGGTGTAGTAGCTATAAATTACTGTATAAAATATTAGAAGTGAACGCTCCCCCACATGCAGTGCGCACTCACCAAAATTCATGTGCTGCCATAAAGTATGCATCTAACACACTTTGCAAAATGGATGGATGAATGGATGGAAAATAAACACCAATCTCCTCTGATGGGATCTTCTCCTTATATCTCTGTAGGGAAAAGTGTGCCGCTCATTTATTTAAATGATATCATCAAACAGCAAAGCTAAAATATCATAGAGTAATACTTTATTTGCCCGAATGTAGCAGCTAAAACAGTCACTAGCAATAGCATGAATCAGCCAGTATAGTAATAAAACAAAACAAAACTCTTTCACTCACATCAAAACGCTGCCACCTCAGAGACCGGCATGGCGGCGTGACGTTACGTAGACAGCTCCGCCCTTAGTGTTTCCCAACCAATGTGCCTCTTCAGGGGCCACTAGTGTTCCTTGATTGGAACCAAGTAGGAGTGCTAGCCCCGGCCCGGTTCCGTAAACGTAACTTGAGAAAAAGAAGAAATGGCTGCACATCCAAAGTTTTCAAAAGTGCCTGTCCTGAGCTTACTGGGACAGCAGGTGGCAGCAGGTAGGCAAGGCACATAGAACTCTATTAGACGTGTTACCCTGTGTACACCCTGGGACACAGACGCAATTCCATATCCAGCCTGCTTGGCTCCCATATAGACTGGTGGCGCTGCTAATTAAGGACCTCTAATAGAGTTCTATGTGCCTTGCCTACCTGCTGCCACCTGCTGTCCCAGTAAGCTCAGGACCATACAAGTTAGTATACCTAAGTTATACAATCCTCCTGTGGCGTTTAGTTTCCTAACCCATGGACCACTGTGTTGACTTTTATTGGCCATCCTAAGATCCTTGGCTCATGAGAACTTTTATACAAGCTCATTGCTGATTCTGATGATTTTTTCTACCTGTGCCTTATATGCCTCATGGATGTATCCGTTGAAGGACCATTGGACATATAAATTTCTGTCTCACTGCTAAAACATATATTCCTCGTCTTCGTCCTGAAGAAGCCCCACGGCGAAACGTGCGTTGGCGACTTCTGAGGAACGTACAGTGATCAATTTTCTGTAAAAACTATTGTAATATTATATTGTATTATTGTTTGTTAATTTATATGCTATTAAATATTTTTTTTTTTAAACATACTTCCCTGGCCTGAAAGTCTGACCATCAATGTCCACTTGCTAGATATTGCTTCCTTTATTGGTTTTATTTCAGTAACACGATCTTGTCCCCCTCCCAGCCTATGACCAGTAAATAAATTAAGAATATTTTGTCTTTATTTGATTAAGTGCCATGACCCCTTAGCGGACTGTACATCCCCTGAAGAAGCCCGGCGTGTGAAACATGTTGGGATTCACCACCATAATACAGCTATGGACTAAAAGAATATAGGAAATGGGTCATTAATGTATTACATTTCATATGGATGTATTTTTTTAACCAAATTTTGTAATAAATATTGTTATTTTAACAAATCGCTTAGTACTGGTGTTGCCCCTTAAAAGTCCCTAGGAACCCTCTGTTTCTACCTTTCTGAAAAGAGAAGCAGTAGACTGATAAATCCATCTCTCTGTCACTCTGTACAAGTACTGCAGCTGATTGGGTCTTTGTGCTGCTTCTCCCTCTCTCAGTCAGACTTTACCAAGTCAAACTCAGAAACTTAGGCCTTGTACACACGACCGAGGAACTCGTCGTAAATGAAACATCGTTTTCCTCGACGAGTTCCTTGTCAGACTTGTCGAGAAACTTGACAAGCTTTCTTTGCGTACACACTGTCAAGACAAAATCTCATTGTTCTCAAACGCGGTGACGTTCAACACGTACGACGGCACTATAAAGGGGAAGTTTGATTCCACTGGCGCCACCCTTGGGGCTGCTTTTACTAATCTCATATTACTGCGTGTTAAGTAAAAGTTTGGTGAGAGACGATTCGCGCTTTTCAGTCTGTTACAGCGTGACGAATGTGCTATCTCCATTAAGAACGCTACTTTTATCGAAGGTGCGTTCCCGTCTCATACTTTATTCTGAGCATGCGCGGGTTTCTAACCATACACACGAACATGTTTCTCGTCGAAAACCAGCCAGACGAGGAAATTGAGACTCCCGTCGAGGAAAAAGAGAACTTGTTCCTCGACAGTTTTCTCGATGAAAAACATACACACGACCGTTTTCCTCGGCAAAAAAGCTCTGCCACCAAGTTTCTTGATGGATTCTGACGAGGAAAACGGTCGTGTGTACGAGGCCTTACACTGCTTACATATAATATAAATACCAATTAAAACAGAACTGTAATCATTTGTGTACATTTTATCTCCCTGGAGTTTAGCTTTAATGTGTGGTGAAGACTTTCTTTCATTGGGCCAGATTCACAAAGAGATACGACGGTGTATCTACAGATACACCATCGTATCTCTGACTTACACTGGTCCTATCTATGCGCCTGATTCATAGAAGCAGTTACGCATAGATAGGGCTAAGATCTGACAGTGTTACACTGTGTTACACTGTCGGATCTTTTTTTCCATTTAAAAATGGCGCCGGGGGGCGTTCCCACTGATTTACGATAAATAATATGTAAATCATCGAGATACGCAAATTCACGAACGTACGCGGACCCGACGCAGTCTTCTTACGACGTTTCCGTATCGGCTTTCCCGGCGTATACTTACCCCTTCTTTTATCAGGCGCAGCCAATGTTAAGTATAGCCGGCGTTCCCGCGTCGAATTTGAATTTTTTAACGTTGTTTGCGTAAGTCGTTCTCGCATACGGACGGACGTCGTTTACGTAAGCGTCGAAACCACTGACGTCCTAGCGACGTCAGTGGGAGCAATGCACGCCGGGAAATTTGGCGGACGGCGCATGCGCATTTAAATCGGCACGGGAACGCGCCTGATTTAAATAGTACACTCCCCCTAGCCGCGGAATTTGAATTCCGCCGGGGGATTTAGGATCCGCCGCCGCAAGTTTGGAGGTAAGTGGTTTGTGAATTAGCCACTTTCCTCTCAAACTTGCGGGAGCGGATCTTAAATCACGTAGATCGAGCGGATCTATAGATCCGCTGATCTACGTGAATCTGGCCCATTGTGTGTATGCACATTGTCAAGAAACGCATTTGGTAAAATTACAATTTGCCATTTAAATACAATAATCAGTTTTTGTTTGTTTTTTGCAGTGATGTTATGAGTAAACAGCTAAATTACGCTAATGTCTGTATAACTAAGGACCTGAAGTGTGATTTATCAGATATCAAATATAAATTTGATGTAAGATTGAGTGCAGCAGTGGGTGACAACAAGTCGGAATGGATGATGATACACTTTGACCCCTACAATGAAAGTACGTATATTTACTCTGTAAATGAGCTAATGGTTTGTGTAAGTATGTGGATGACAACTTCCTTGAATGTTACCAAGGGCGAGAATTTCAACAGGAGCTAATCTGCAAATATTTGGAGGAATTCCAAACGTCTTTGTTGACATTTTGATTGGTCAATCGGTTAACTGAGTCATGCGGAGCACTAAGGAGACATCTTGTAGCAACACTTTACTAACACCATAATAAAAACATAAGGTAGTCCAACAGATTCCTTTTCTAACCCATTGCACCAGAGGCGTAGCTTGAAGCTTGTGGGCCCCGATGCAAAAGTTAACCTGCCCCCCTCCCCCATTACCACCCACCACTTCCACCGTGCGTGCAGATACATCCACCGCACACCAAGATACTCGAATTGGCTTAAAGGGGTTGTAAAGGTTTTTTTTTTTTCACCTTAACGCATCCTATGCATTAACCACTTTAGCCCCGGGCCTGTTTTTCAGAGTCGGTGTTTACGAGACAAAACCATTTTTTTTTGCTAGAAAATTACTTAAAACCCCCAAACATTATATATTTTTTTTCTAACACCCTAGAGAATAAAATGGCAGTCATTGCAATACTTTTTGTCACACCGTATTTGCGCAGCGGTCTTACAAGCGCACTTTTTTTGGAAAAAATTCACTTTTTTAAATTAAAAAATAAGACAACAATAAATTTGGCCCAATTTTTTTATATATTGTGAAAGATAATGTTACGCCGAGTAAAATGATACCCAACATGTCACGCTTAAAAATTGCGCCCGCTCGTGGCATGGCGTCAAACTTTTACCCTTAAAAATCTTGATAGGCGACGTTTAAAAAATTCTACAGGCTGCATTTTTTGAGTTACAGAGTAGGCCTAAGGCTAAAATTAATGCTCTCGCTCTAACGATCGCGGCGATACCTCACTTGTGTGGTTTGAATACCGTTTTCATATGTCGGCGCTACTCGCGTATACGTTCGTTTCTACGCGCGAGCTCGTCGGGACGGGGCGCTTTAAAAAATTTTTTTTTTGCTTTTCGCATTTATTTTTATTTATTTTAGAATTTTTAACACTGAAAAAAAAAAAATTATCACTTTTATTCCTATTACAAGGAATGTAAACATCCCTTGTAATAGAAAAAAGCATGACAGGTCCTCTTAAATATGAGATCTGGGGTCAAAAAGACCTCGCATCTCATATTTGGGCTTAAATGCAAAAAAAAAAAAAAAAAATTTGGAAATGTAATTTTTTCAAATGACAAAAAAAAAAAATGTTTCTTTAAGACGCTGGACGGGACTGACGTTTTGACGTCACTTCCGCCGAGCGGAGCTATGGGGACGGGCGAAGGAGATTTTTCCTTCAGTCTCGTCCCCGCTCAGCTGCCGGATGGTCGCGATCTCCTCCGCCGCTACCGACGGCTACGGTAAGCGGCGGAGGGCGCGGGAGAGCGGCGGGAAGGGGGGGGCCCTCTCCCGCCACCGATAACGGCGATCTCGCGGCGAATCGTTAACACGGCCGCCCACAGAAGAGATGGATATCTCAATTGTGGCAGCAGCTGCTGCCGTTACCGAGATATTCATCTCTAAAGTGAGGACGTATAACGACGGTGGGCGGTCAGCAAGTAGTTAAGGTGAAAAAAAAACTGGCAATGATGGCCCCTCCAGCCCCCTGGTTTTACTTACCTAAGCCCCGAAACTCTGTGGGCTCATTCCCCCAACTTGAGTTGGCTCATTTTTGGATATTGATAGCAGCGCAGTCATTGGCTCGCGCTGCTGTCAATCATATCCAATGAAGCGGCGCGCTGGGGGACGGGGCAGAGGGATACAGTGAGCGGCTATAGTAAGACCTCATCTGGAAAATGCAGTTCAGTTTTGGGCTCCAGTTCTCAAAAAGGATATCGGGGAACTGGAGAAAGTGCAGAGAAGGGCAACCAAACTGATAAAAGGCATGGAGGAGCTCAGCTATGAGGAAAGATTAGAGGAACTGAACTTATTCACTCTTGAGAAGAGGAGAATAAGGGGGGAATGATGAACATGTACCAATATATAAGGGGTCCATATAGTGAACTTGGTGTTGAGTTATTCACTTTACGGTCAACACTGAGGACAAGGGGGCACTCTTTACGTCTAGAGGAAAAGAGATTTCATCTCCAAATACGGAAAGGTTTCTTCACAGTAAGAGCTGTGAAAATGTGGAACAGACTCCCTCCAGAGGTGGTTCTGGCCAGATCAGTAGATTGCTTAAAGAAAGGCCAGTATACTTTCCTAAATGTATATAATATAACTGTGTACTAAGATTTGTCGGTAAAGTTGATCCAGGGTAAATCCGATTGCCTCTCGGGGGATCAGGAAGGAATTTTTTCCCCTGCTGTAGCAAATTGGATCATGCTCTGCTGTTTTTTTTTTGCCTTCCTCTGGATCAACTGTGGGTATGGAGTTGGATGTATGGGATTGTACTATGTTTTTTATTTTGTTTGTTTAATTTTTTTGTGTGGTTGAACTGGATGGACTTTTTTCAACCTGACTAACTATGTAACTATGTATAGCCGCCGGCTGTATCACAGGAGCGCGCCCGCAATAACTTTCCACCATGCAAGAGAGCTCACATGAAGGTGGAAAGTTTTTACCTCACCAGCGACATCGGTCCCATCGTGGCTATAGGACGGCACTCTCCTCCTCTTGCCTCGCTAAGCACAGTTACCATTCCATGTTGCCAGCACACAGCACAGACACTTCCCAATCCTGGGCTGTTCTCACCTCGTGCTCCTCTACATTCAGAAAATGCCCCATAGCTTCTCCCCAGCCAATGAGATTGGAGGGGTGTGGAAGGCAAAGTAGAAGCAAGAAATTGTCGCTCTATTTTTGTTTTATAGCGCAAAAAATAAAAACCGCAGAGGTGATCAAATACCACCAAAAGAAAGCTCTATTTGTGGGAAAAAAAGGACGTCAATTTTGTTTGGGAGCCACGTCGCACGACCGCGCAATTGTCTGTTAAAGCGACGCAGTGCCGAATCGCAAAACCTGGCCTGGGCCTTTAGCTGCATAAAGGTCCGGGGCTTAAGTGGTTAAGTAGTACCGGTAATAACTATCAGTGGGTACTTGAGATTAGGTGACCCAAAATTAGGAACATTGGCTTAGGGCACCCAGATCAGCTGTATTGTTATGTTTTGTAAACAACAGAGTCTATTGTAAATCTATTGTAAATAAATCTATTGTAAATAGTGTATAACTCTTGTTCTTATTTCTTCTCCAGCGGTGATTGGTCCACCAGAAGTCCTTGTATCCTCCAGATCTGGCCACTTGGATATCAGTATGTCTGGCCCTTTCCTTGAGTCAGATAGTCAAAACGACACCATAAAGGACGCATATGGTGAACTCTTTTACAGAATATTGTACTGGAAGAAAGAAGACCCTTCTCATGTAAGAATAGTTATAGTGTATAACTGACCACGTCTACTGTACAAGGTGTCTTAGGTCTAGGTGTGTCTGGATGATTCAGGGGTCTATGCCTTTATTTGATTTAGTGTTAAGCCTCATTCACACTACGGGCCGTTCGGGTCCGTCTGTCACGGACCTGAACGGCCGCTCCATGCATCGCTATGGAGCGTCGTATGTCAGCGGAGACATGTCCGCTGACATCCGACCCGATCCGATCCGCTAAAAACAGACGTATGGGGGCACGTCCCCATCCATCCATGCGGATCAGGTAAGATCTGATGAAAATGGACATGCTGTCCGTTTTCATCAGATGGCTCCATAGGACACAGCGGTGCCCGACAAGCCCCTCCCCGCTCAGTGAGCAGAGAGGAGCTTGTCATCTGTCGGCTCAGCGGAGATCTGCGGACTGATCTCCCGCTGAGCTGACGGGAGCAGGCGGACTCTGTAGCGACGGAGTCCGCCTGTGTGAATGAGGCCTCAGGCTGGGTTCACACTACTACACTACTTTCATCCTACTTTGCTCTGTGTTCAATGTTTCCCTATGAGAGCGTCTTGTAGCGTCCTACACAAGTCGGTCCGACTTTGAAAATGCTCCCTGTACAACTTTTGGTCCTACATTGATCCTACTTCAGGCCCATTGAATATCATTGAAGTCGGACCAAAGTAGTATCCTGTTCATGAAAGTAGGATGGATGTAGGACCAATGTAGGATAAATGTAGGACCAATGTAGCAGAGCAAAGTAGGATGAAAGTAGTGTAGTAGTGTGAACCCAGCCTATGGTCTATTAATTGCAGTGACTTCACTCAGGAACTCAGTTGGCACTTAATTTTTTAATTGCTCCCATAGGAGTTTTATCATTAAAGTGGAGTTCCACCCATAAATATAACATTACATCAGTAGTTTTAAAAACATGTCATTAGTCCTTTAAGAATTTTTTTTTTTTTTTAGATGCCTTCAAAGTGTTGTTGCTAGGCAGAATAGTTAATCTTCCCTCTTCCTGCACCTAGGTGCTTAAGCTTCCTAACCTACACCGCACAGACTCCTGGGAATGTAGTGGGTGTAACTTTCCAGGAGTCTGTGCACTCCCCAGTCTCGAAGAATCATGTGACTTAGGTTTCAGATCAGATTTCAGCACCTGTACTGTCCATTACACTGCTTGTGCAGCGCTGAGCATGTGCGAGATCTGCAAGGCTGAAATCCAGGAAGTCATACAGTCTGGCTTCATGATGCCCACACTTAAGATGGCCCCAGTCAATTTCTATTTTATAAAGTGTCTAAATGCTGTAACAACCTAACAAAACGGACCTTAGTTTACAGACTAACTTTACTAGAATACATTAAGCTTGTGTATTACAGGGGTATTTATATTTAAAAAGTGAAATTGTGGCCGGAACTCCGCTTTAATCGCTTTATTCTAGTGTATAAGGGCATTTGCCATGCATTTGAGATGCATTTACCAAGTATTTGCCACCTATTCAAATTGAATAAAATGGAATAATAAAAGCAAACTACTAACTGATCTTAAACTGATACGGGGATAAGGCCAATGTGTGTGTGCAGGAGGAGGTGTATGGCCAAAAGCCAATGAGTATGTGCTGGTGGAGGGATACAATAGAACAGGGGTGGTAAACTCCATTTCATTGTGGGCCGCATGGGCATTATAGTTGTCCTCAAAGGGCCAGTTGAGCACCACACACCACCTTACACCAGATGTTAAGAGCCCCCCACCATCAGAAGTCAAGAGTCCCCTTTTAAGGAAAAACTAGAAGTTATACGAAACCAGAAAAAGAAGTGGGGGGAGAGAGGGGGGGTGGGATGGAGGGGTGTCTCTTCATCTCTCTCTTCCTTCTCTGCCATAGTCTATTTAAGTGGATGATATTAAATGTAATAATCTGTAACGTAAAACTTGAAATAAATAAAGAATTATAAAAAAAAAGAAGTCAAGAGTCCCCCACCCTCTCTTACATCACAGTTCACCCCCCCTTACCTTGTGCTGCTGCCGGGAAGAAGCTGGGGGTGGAGCTTAGAAGCAAAAAGTGCAGGGTCTGGAGGAGGATCAGACCAGTCTCCAGCATATAACCATTAAACCCTGCTCCGCACTTATGTGTTACCCCGTCATTGCCCAGTCCTCAGCCAATGTACATTATCTATTCAGTGCCCAGCCCTCATATATGTTATCCCCACAGTGTCCAGTACCTTGGTCATGTAGGTTACCCCTCAGCACTAAGGGCCAAATCCTCAAAAGAGATACGACGGAGTAACTGCTGTTACTCCGTCGTATCCCTGGTCCTAACTATGGAACTGATCCACAGAATCAGTTACTCAGCTTCGTTTTTTCTCCGTAAGTTTTATTTTGCAAACGCAAAATTAGGGCTGCTTTTACAAGGTGTAAACTGTTTACACCTTGTAAAAACAGACCTTTCTTGCTAGCGACGCGATTTTTTTTTAATTAAAATTTTTTTTTTTGGCGCCGTATCTTTTTTTTTACCCGACGCAACTTTATTGTCCTGTCGCGATCCACAAAGCCCGACGTAACGTAATTTCGCGCTATGCACGTCGGGAAAATGACGTCACGAGCATGCGCAGTACGACTGGCGCGGGAGCGCGCCTCATTTAAATGGTAATCGCCCCCTGGAGAAGAGGAACGCCTTGCGCCGGCCGGATTTAAGTTACACCGCTCAAAATTTCTAGGTAAGTGCTTTGTGGATCGGGCACTTAGGTAGAAATTTTGCGGCGGTGTAACTTAAATAGGAAAAATTACGTTGCGCCGCTTCTTTGTGGATTACCCCCTAAGTTCCCAATGTATGTCCTTTTCCATTCCGGAAGGAGCTTACTTAAAAAACCTTCATCCCTTCCAGGTTCTGGATGTGAGCACGCCACAAAGTGAAAAAACATTGACTAAGCTGGAGACATGGACCAACTACTGCCTGAAAGTACAAGCTTATATGCCTGAGAGTGAAAGGGAAGGACAGTTCAGCCCAACAGTCTGTGAGAAAACGACTTCTAATGGTAAATATTACTCTTGTTATTACTGTTATAACTTAAACTTAACATTTAATGCAAAGAAAATCCAAGTCCAAACCTGGAAGAAAGACCGGGAGAAGATGGAAGCACCTGTGACAATTGAAGCCGCTTACACCGCAGCGCTGGAAGTGAACGCTGGGCAGGAAAGTTTGCCATTATGTGTTAATATGCAGTGCAGGGCCGATCCTAGGGTACCAGGCGCCTGGGTGCAAAAATATTTCTGGCGCCCCCACATGGGCGTGGTCATTTTACGAACTCCTCCCCTTTTCAAATGTTTCTATGGCAATGACTCAACCACAGAGATGCTCCCCCACGAAGTCTTCATTACCCTGGGATCCTTACACGATCTCTTATAAAACAAAATACAGGAAGAGAAGCAGAGTACTTTATTGGGACCTGGAGGGGGACCTCTCTGATGGACACAAAGAGGGCAAAGAGCCCCCAGACATACTACAGACATGATACAGGAGATGGTCAGAGACCGCAGACATGATACAGGAGATGGTCAGAGACCGCAAACACAGTACAGGAGATGGTCAGAGACTGCAGACACAGTACAGGAGATAGTCAGAGACTCCAGAGATACAGGAGATGGTCAGAGACTGCAGAGATACAGGAGATGGTGAGAGACTGCAGAAATAGTACAGGAGATGGTCAGAGACACATCAGTTCTGGACGGACACACACACCTATGCTCAGAACACTAGTTCTGGATGGACACAAACAAGGAGAGAAGGAGGGAGGGGAAAACTCTGCCACTTTGGCGCCCCCACCTCTGCAGTCACCTGGGTGCAAAGCACCCTGTGCACTCTGCCTAGGATCGGCCCTGTGCACACCAGTACATTATGGCATAAAGCTTCCAGGAGGTTAAATTCTGCTTTAGACCCCTTTCACACTGGGGCGGTGGGGGCATTGGCGGCTTTACCGTCGTTTTTGCGGCGCTATTTGGCCGATAGCGGGGCGCTTTTAACCCCTGCTAGCGGCCAAAAAATGGTTAAAACCACCCGTAAAGCGGCGCTTTACAGGCGGATCGGCGGCACTGCCCAATGCTCCTAGAGCGCCTCAACGATGCGGCTAGCAGGACTTTTTTTTGTGTCCTGCCGGCACTCGGGTATTCACAATGGAGTCAAAGGTCAGCTCTTTACAGGCGCTTTGCAGGCGCTATTTTTAGCGCTATAGTGTCTGCAAAGATCCTCAGTGTAAACGGGGTCTTAAGGTTTCTAAACCCTATAATAATAATAATGTTATATTTTGCAGCCTACTGGTCCTTCAATGAGGTGGATTTGTTTGTTTTCTTTCTTTAAAGTGATTGTAAAGTCAGAAGGTTTTTTATCTTAATGCGTTCTATGCATCAAGATAAAAAGCCTTCTGTGTGCAGCAGCCCCCCCCCCCCCCTAATACTTACCTGAGCCCCATCTCTATCCAGCGATGTCCACAAGTGCCTAGGCCGTCCAGGACTCTCCCTCCTGATTGGCTGAGCCATTTGCTCCCACTGCTGTCAATCAAAGTCAGTTAGCCAATGAGGAGAGAGAGGGGGCGGGGCGAAATGTGGCTTTGTGTCTGAATGGAAACACAGAGCTGCGGCTCGGGTGCCCCATAGCAAGCTGCTTGCTGTGTGGACACTCAAAAGGAGGGAGGGGCCAGTAGCACAGAGGAGGGACCCTAGAACACGAGGACCTGGGCTCTTCTGTGCAAAACCACTGCAACAGAACAGGTAAGTATAACATGTTTTTTTTTATATAGAAAAAAAAAAGAGACTTTACAATGACTTTATTTCCGCATTAAGGCTTCTAAACCCCATACATTGTATATGTTAGAGCCTACCAGCTTCAATGAGGTGGACTCATTTGTTTTCTTTCTTTTCTTTTCACTTTGTGGTCTTGCCAGTAGCACACTTCCTGTGCTAAAGTGACAATGCTCACTCACTGTATGTATGGTGGAGTAGAGTTGTCCCCCTAGGACAGGAAGTGTGTTAGGAATGGACTAAAGAACACCTTGTCCTTTCCTCATTTCCTCAAAATGTTCTGAAGTCCACAGACACGTGAGCAGGGATGCTAACATTGTTTGAGATAAGGCTGCAGAGTGATTTTTGCAGCCTTATACCGAACAATAATATAATATAATAAAATATAGCAAAAATGTTTTATATCGCAGCCTACCAGTACTTCAATGAAGTGGCTTGATTCATTTTCTTTCCTTAAGCTGTTCACCTTGTGATTGTATATTTAACACACTAAGAGGAGCACATAAAAGAAGTTCATTGTTGGGGTTCATTTATACTTTATCCATAACTCATAGTATGTGATTTATGAGTGTAGCGCTACACCAGGAGGAGCCGCTGATTAGATTTGGGATCGGCGTATTTAAGTTACCTCTATACTGTGTCTAGGGATGATGGTAGTGTTGAGAGCAATAACAGAATGTCCAGGACCGTTGGTTGACGTTTTCAAATGCTTTATTTTCCCGGTCAAACATGACCAACATGTAAACTTGAAGTTGACAGGAAAGGTTGGTGAAGGAAGAGCAAGTTCCTGGAATCAGGCTGTGGATAGTAAAGGCAGTCCTGCCCTCTGTAGTTGTATTCATCTACGTCGCCACTCCAGCCGGAATGGGTAAAAGTGCCCCTGGACAGACCCCTCTTACAGGCCTGGCAGCCAGAGCGCCACTTAGAGCTTCTGGGAGGAACAAGTCTCTGCCACCGACTTGGCTCTGATTAAATTAAGATGGTAGATGGAGACCTCTGCCACAGGCCTAGTACTGAAAGTTGTGAACGATAGAGCGAATCCTCCCAGTATGTCTTTTGGGGTTACCGACTGACAGTTTTAATGTAACCTGTCAGTGTCCGGTCACCCAGATGCCTGATGGTTCGTTCAAGCCCCGTTGGATCACCTGCCTCTGTGTTCTCCTCAGACCGATCCCCCACCGAACAGCACCCAGCTTGGGATCTTCTCAATAGAAGTGGGGACCCAGTAAGTCACTGGGGTCTCCTGGTAGCATCAGTTGCTCCGGGCTATGAGAGCCCAGAGTCAGGAACTCCGCGTAGCACACGACCCCGGCCAGGTAGGCCATAGTGGTGGGGACTGTGATGTGCGCACACCTTAAAGGTGGGTGCCGCACCTGGAACCAGGAACCGGCGAAGAACCCCGAACAACGGCCTCCGCCACAGAAATACCCCTCCGCAGCATGCCCCGCGAGGGAAAAACTCCTCCGATTGGCTGCTGGGAAGAAGCGGCTCCGCCTGGACCCCTCTGGCGCCACCTGCCACCCAGAGATGAGACCGCATCTCTGGGGCACAGACTGACCCACAGGAAAGTCCAGATTTGGCGATAGCCAAATTTAACAAATCAAAGAATGAGAGCAACATAACTCTCTCATTCCCCTACTAAATGTAATACATGAGGTTAATTTTAAGCCCTGTATAGGCCTGCTGCATGGCCATGGTTACTGTCTGGTGGGATGTTCTGTAGCCGCATAACTGTATATCTCCAGTGTGAGATCTAATGCCGTGTACACACGATCAGTCCATCCGATGAGAAGGGACAGATGGACCGTTTTCATTGGTTAACCTATGAAGCTGACTGATGGTCCGTCGCACCTACAAAAAAACGAAGTTCAATGCTTCCAAACGTGCGTCGACTTGATTCTGAGCATGCGTGGATTTTTAACCGATGGTCGTGCCTACTAACGATCGTTTTTTTCCTATCGGTTAGGAATCCATCGGTTAAATTTAAAACAAGTTGGCTTTTTTTTTAACGATGGTTAAATAAGCGATGGCGCCCACACACGATCGGTTTTACCGATGGAAACGGTCCATCAGACCATTCTCATCAGTTTAACCGATCGTGTGTACGCGGCATAAGGCACTGCTGCCTCTAACTGCTAGTCTCACCAAATATGCTGGTGAGGAAGCTGTACCTATGGACTAGTACTGCATGTATCTCCCTGCTTCTGCTTTATTTATTCCATGGATCTGGAGCAAGGGTTACTGAAGGTAGTGCAGAGCTGCTGCTAAAAGCATCCAATAACAATGGTGCCTCAGGTGTAGGGCATTTCTGGTCATTTTAAAAACTCAAGACCCTAAATGAAATGATTCTGCTGAATATGATGTATACTTATACTGTATATTAATTACAGGGAGGATACCATGGTGGCAGATCGCTGGTGTGTTCCTCATAACAATGTTATTAACAATGACTACAGTCCTTGGACTTTGCTACTTCGGTTTCACAGCATACACGAGATGGAGATCGTTCCCGTCATATTCCATCCCTGAACATATGAAAGAGGTCAGTATTTCACTGCAGAAGAGGCTCAAGTTGTGTGTTCATTTTTTGTACAGTTGTATGCAAGTTCCCCACCACCTTCCAAATAACCAGTGAAATCAGAGATCTATCTTTTCTATCTAAACTAACTAATCTATCTCAAATTCTCATATAAGCACTGTGCTAAAAATTTAAAAAACTAAATATTATCAAACATGCTGCTACTCTAAAATAAAATATTAGACAAAAAAGGTGAAAAATATATAAAACATTGAATGAAATTATTTAACCACTAGAGGCCCGCGCTATAGTCGAATGACGGCTACAGCTCGAACCCCAATTGCTAGGAGGACGTCAATGGACGTCCTCCCCTTTGCACGCGCGCCCCCTGCAGGGAGCGCGCTGTGATCACTGAGTCACTGAGACTCGGGTGATCACAAATCCAAGTAAGGGGCTGGTCCTGGCCCCTTACCACATGATCAGCTGTCAGCCAATGACAGCTGATCATGTGATGTAAACAAAAGTTCGGTAATCGTTTTTTTTTTCTCCTCGCACTGACAGCGTGAGGAGAAAAAAAAAACGAACATCTGCTCCTGCATAGGGGACATCAGTCCCCAGTGGAAGAGGCACATCAGCCTCATTAGTGCACACCAGTACCGCCTGCCAGTGCCCACAGTGCCCACCAGTGCCACCTGTCAGTGCCCATCACTGCCACCTATTAATGCCCACCAGTGGTGCCAGTCAGTGCCTCATCAGTGCCACCTAGCAATGCTGTATATCAGTCTCACCTATTAGTGCCAATTCTCAGTGCCCATCAATGCCCTTCAGTGCCACCTATCAGTGCCACCTCTCAGTGCCCACCAATGCCGCCTATCAGTGCCCACCAGTGCTGCCTTATCGGTGCCCATCAGTGCAGCCCATCCGTGCAGTCTATCGGTGCCCATCAGTGCAGACTCATCAGCGTACATCAATGAAGGAGAAAAATTACCCGTTTGCAAAATTTTATAACAAAATATAAAACAGATTTGTATTTTTTTTTATTCTGTCTTTTTAATATTTTTTTAACAAAAAATAAAACCCGCAGAGCTGATCAAATACCACCAAAAGAAAGCTCTATTTGTGGGGGAAAAAATGATAAAAATTTCATTTGGGTACAGTGTTGTATGAATACGCAATTGTCATTCAAAGAGTGAGAGCGCTGAAAGCTGAAAATTGGTCTGGGAAGGAGGGGGGTTTAAGTGCCCAGTAAGCAAGTGGTTAAAATAGTGTCCATATTCAAAATGTCCATCACAAATATAAATGCTTTTATATCAATGTTCTCTGCCTATCTATCACAGCACTCCTTCAGTGTTGCCTACAACTCTGTCTCCTCCTCTCCATTGCCCCTTTCTGTGGGGGTCCCCCAAGGCTCTGTTCTTGGACCCCTTCTATTCTCTATCTACACTTGTCACTTGATAACCGCCCCGGCTTCCAATACCACTTATACGCAGATGACACCCAAATCTATCTGTCTACTCCTCACCTAACTCCTTCAGTCTCCTCACACATCACTAACTTTCTGAGGCCTTGTACAGACAAGAGGATATCCGATGGAAACGGTCCGCCGGACCGTTTCCAGCGGTCATTCATCCTCCGGATTTTGATCTGATGGCTTGTACACACCATCAGATCAAAATCCCCGCGGAAAACATCCGCGGTGATGTGGCCGCGCCGTCGCCGCGACGATGACGCGGCGACGTGCGCGACCTTGGAAGGTAAATACTTCCATGCATGCGTCGAATCACTTCGATGCATGCGAGGGATGGGGATCGGTTCGTCTGTACAGACGACCGGATAAGTCCGAGGGACTGGATTCCAGCGGATAGATTTCTTAGCATGCTAAGAAATTTTTATCCGCTGGAAATCCGTCGGCTGGATTTTTATCCGCTGGAAAATGTCCGCTCGGGCCTACACACGACCGGATCTGTCTGCTGGAACTGATCCGCGGATCAATCCCAGCGGATAGATCCGGTCGTGTGTACAAGGCCTAACTGACATCTCAGCAAGGATGTCGCACCACTTCCTTAAAGGAGTTGTAAAGGTCAAAAAATCTTTTGCCTAAAATGAATGTCTGCAAGGTAGACAGACAGAATAGTGTAATGATTCTGTTAAAAACGAGTAAATACCTATTGAATTCCTTCATCTATATCACCTCCGGCATTCTAGTTTCTGTTCTCTCATTCACTTCCTGGTTTGCATCGCTCGTTCATGTAAGAACTACATTTCCCAGTATGCATTGCGGCACGCCCAGTAATTCACACCTCCTTGAAGTCTCTAACACGTAGAGAGCGTCCTGCCGCACAGATGTAGTTCCCAGGAGGGGGTGAGCACGTCACTGACCACCGCAGTAAACCCTCCCTTCACGGTGGTGAGTAACAATCCGACAAGCAGGAAGTGAACAGAACAGAGAAGAAATAGAGCAACTTCTGAGCAAAAACGAACAATGAGGAAGTGAAAAGAGGAATGTCTGCAGCTAAAGGATGCTTATTATGAAAAATATTTTTTTCCTTTACAACCCCTTTAAATGAAATCTCTCTAAAACTGAGCTATCAAAGTGGTTGTAAACCCTTTATAACCACTTTTACCTACAGGTAAGTCTAGATTACGGCTTGCCTGTGGGTGCTTGAAATATCTCTTAAACCTCCACCGTTTAGGAGACAATTACAAAAATTACGGGTGCCGATGTCTACGGTGCATGCGCCATAGACAACGGCGCAGGCACACTTTAGCAACAGCGATCGTGCTGTTCCTAAAGGAGGCCATGCCATGACGGCTCCAGCGCATGAGTGACGTGCGCTGTGATTGGCCAGAGCCGCGATACCGGGAAGTAACGCCCCGGGAGAGATGTCGGCCACCGGAGAGGTGTACAAGGACGGCTGCGGGGGCTTCGATCGGAGGTGAGTATTACATAATGAGCTAGTATGCTATGCATACTAGCTCATTATGCCTTTGTCTTGCAGGTGGTGTTTTTTTTTTTTTTTTTCGAAAAGTGGGTTTACTTCCTCTTTAATATTCCCCCGCCTGTGCCCCCCTCAAAGACGTTTCTATAAAAATCAACAATGCATAAATCCCTCTGTAAAACACTGCTCGGGTTGGTAGATGACCTGGCCCCTACTACGGCTATACGAACCTTACTGTTTTTTTTTTTTTTTTTCATGTTAGGCAATGCATAGTTTTATCTTGGAAGAGCACTACACCCCCGTCCGTAGAGTCCTGGAAGGCCTCCGTGAATAAGACCCTGCCCTTTTACAAAGCCACATAATTGAGTAGGGGGGCGCTTCTTAAATTTGGTAAGATTTGGGGGGGGTGGGTGGCCTCACCTTCGTGTTTTTTCAAACACCTTACACTGTCTGGCCCCTAGCCCCCCGTTTTACTTATCTGAGCTTAAAATTTCAGGGGGCGCAATCCCGCGTCTCTCTCTCCACTGCTTCTCGGCTCTTCATTGGATAGATTGATAGCAGCGCAGCCATTGGCTCCCGCTGCTGTCAATCAAATCCAATGACGCGGACACCGGGGGGTGGGGCGAAGTCATACACATACATGGAACCCGACTGTATGACACGGGAGCATGCCCGCAAGGTAACCCCTCAGGAGAGAGCTTCCCAGAGGGGGTTATCTATTGCGTAGAGGAGCCGTGAGAGCCGCCAGGGGACCTCAGAACAGGAGGAACGGGGCCACTCTGTGCAAATGTGCAAAACGAACTGTACAGTGGAGGTAAGTATGACATGTTTGTTATTTAAAAAAAAAAAAAAAGTGAACCTTTAGTGTGACTTTAATTTCATTGTATTATAACTGTATTGTCTCCCTTTTATATTGTAAGGCACTGTGGAAACTGTTGGCCCTGTGGTGCAAATATCCAAAAGAGAACTTAAAGTGGAGTTCCACCCATAAATATAACATTACATCAGTAGTTTTAAAAAAAATGTCATTAGTCCTTTACGAATTTTTTTTTTTTTTTTTTAGATGCCTTCAAAGTGTTGTTGCTAGGCAGAATAGTTAATCTTCCCACTTCCTGCACCTAGGTGCTTAATGCTTCCTAACCTACACCGCACAGACTCCTGGGAATGTAGTGGGTGTAACTTTCCAGGAGTCTGTGCACTTCCCAGTCTCAAAGAATCATGTGACTTGGACAGCACAGGTGCTGAAACCTGATCTGACACTGCTTGTGCAGCACTGAGCATGTACGAGATTTGCAAGGCTGAAATCCAGGAAGTCATACAGTCTGGCTTCATGATGCCCATACTTAAGATGGCCCCAGTCAATTTCTATTTTATAAAGTGTCTAAATGCTGTAACAACCTAACAAAACGGACCTTAGTTTACAGACTAACTTTACTAGAATACATTAAGCTTGTGTATTACAGGGGTATTTATATTTAAAAAGTGAAATTGTGGCCGGAACTCCGCTTTAAAAAACACCATAAATCCTTCACCAAAGTGAACAAGTGCCAATTCCACACCCTTTTCGAATGAGGCTCGCCAGATTGTGTACATTTTAATCGCATGTGCAATTAATGCAGATGACAATCCCAATCTCCGTTCAGATCTCTTCAGACTAAAAATAGATGACAGCTCTCTCCACATGTAGAGATAAAATCAACACGGAGCCTCCAATAGCGTAAAACCTCTAGTCTAAGGTACCAGTTTTAATGAAAAAAGTATTGCTCTTACATCACAATTTAAAAAAAAATCTTTGACATAATTTAAGTTACATGCCGGTTGCCTACGCTCTGCGTCTCCAACCTCTCCTCGCTCGCACTCACAGATCGCACTTCCAGCGCCAAGATCCAGTTGCAGTTTAGTCATCCCTAACGCGTTTCGTCATTTCAGACTTCATTACAGGGGATGCCCTTTAAATTGAATTTCATTCAGTGTTTTATATATTTTTCACTATGCTACTGTGAATGTGTAGATTGACACTACATTTGTTTTCACCTTTCTTGTCTAACTAATCTATCTAATCTATCATGCAATGGTGTGACAGGTCCTTTCCAGTGTGTATGTGATCAGTTTTTCAGGATAAAATTTGATGTTTTTTTTTTTTTCTTTCAGTTTTTAAGCAATCCATTTAATAACACCCCAACGCTGCCGTCACAGTCTTCAGAAGAATATGGAGAGTCCTGTGAACCGCTGACATTTCTATCAGAGGAGAATGAAGAGACAAAGGAAGAGACCAATGAAACTGCCTAAAGAAAAACTCTGCATAGAACACTATTTATTTTTTGATAAGTTCCTGGAAATTGTTCAAGGAAGTTGTTCATTTTCTGGCTGTCCATCTCCTAAATGTACTACTTAGTAAGCCATTGCCTGGAATAAGTACTCTATCGATGTCTAAACAGGTTAACAAAGGCACAAACGTGGGATATTTGATGGGATTTTAAAGGTGCAAATTGAATAAATATTATTTATTGAAAATTTAAAACGACAGTCAAAATATGAAAATCTGATCATACAGTACAGTTGAAAGGTGCAAACTGAATAGTTCTCTACATGTTTCACCACGACTGAGGAAGCTACTACTTGTGGTGAAACATGTAGAGTACTATTCAGTTTGCACTGTACTGTGTGGTCAGATTTTCATATTTTGTCATTTAAAATTTTCAATAATATTTATTCAATATAATAGTCAAAATATGAAAATCTGATCATACAGTACAGTTGAAAGGTGCAAACTGAATAGTTCTCTACATGTTTCGCCACGAGTAGTAGCTTCCTCAGTCGTGGCGAAACTTGTAGAGAACTATTCCGTTTGCACCTTTCAAATTTTCAATAAATAATATTTATTAAATATAACTTTGGTGTAAAATACCAAATATAATACCATAAAATATCCCCACTTTTGTATAAATGTTCCCTATAGGGATGTGGTGCTGGTCTAATATTTAGATGATAAGCAATAACTTCTCTCCTTAGGTTAACAATGGTGCACAAATATAACTCTCAGTCCAAGATTGAGTTTGGTTCCCCGGGTGCAGTAACTGTCGAGTGTTTGCATGCTCAGTAAAGCTTGTTTCATATCTTTGCAATGTACGTTGATGCACATTCTTGCACGCGCTACTGCGCATTGCTTAAGGGCAACTCATTAAATTTTAATGGGCTGCCCAACATACGTTTTTTTGTAAAATGCAGCAGACCACAACGCATGGTAATAGATTACTATGCATTGGGGGGCACTGCAACACATGTGTGTTTGGGTGCTATTGGGAATGAATGGCACTGCAACACACCTATAATAAAACACGTGCTCCCGCAGCTCACGACGTGATTTAAAAAAATAAAATAAAATCAGAGCTATGAATGAAAACGGGGGGTCAGGTAAAGCGTAGTCACATGGTTTACTCACTACAATTTAAAAAATATTTCACACTATATGCAGCGACTGGCCTTTGATTAAGTCCACACAGAAAACGGTTGTTAGTTGTTGTTCACATTGCTATGCTGCCTCTGGGTGGGTTGCGGTGCGTTGCACTGAAGCTCACCAGAATTCGGTGTCTATTTTCGCACCGCAGGTCCGATGCGACTCATAGGCATGAATGAAATGTCACGATGACATTTCAATAAAGTAAAAAAAAAGAAAGAAAAGTTAACGTATCGTGTTAGCGTGCTGTTAATGCGAACACGCCCTATAGAAAGCTTGTCGGTTTATTACTATGAATAATAAGAGACACTCAGCTTATCAATAGGCATTTTTTTTTGCAGTCTGGAGAGAACAAATTAGGAAAATACCGTAATTAGAAAAATAAAATAAATCAAAGTGGAACTATACTCACCTTCTCTCCAGCTCTGTGGTGTCCTGGAGCTTCCTGCTGGCCGCTGACATGGTACCGACCTCCGGGCGTTTTCATTGGCCGGGTCGGACCAAAATTTCGGTAATTTGCAGCTCAATGTAGAGACATAGGGGGTTTTTTTACTAAAGGCAAATCCACTTTGCACTGCAAGTGCACTTGGAAGTGCAATCACTGTAGATCCAAGGGGGACATGCAAGGAAAACCAAAAAAAAACAGCATTTTAGCTTGCACATGATTGGATGATAATATCAGCAGAGCTTCCCCTTATTTAAATTCTTGTGCAATTCAGTGCACTTGTAGTGCAAAGTGGATTTGACTTTAGTAAATAGTATGGCCTTCAGGTCCTTGCAGAGCATGTTAGCCCATTCACGTATGTGCAGGTGATTTTCTTCATGTGTTTTTGGACTGCACTGTCAGCAGTTTTGCGCATGCACGGGAAACCCCACATGTGTGCAGATGGCTGGGAAACCCGGTCCATGCACAGACGTGCCACAGGGCTCTCTCACAGTGCCAGGACAAGGTCATCTAGACATTGATGACCAATACCAACCCCCCCCCCCCCCCCCCCCCCAAGATGTATGAGCATTATGTCTCAGCAAAAATCCCCCCCCCCCCCCAAAAAAAAAAATAATAATTGGGCACTAATCCCCATGCTTAACCCCCCTTGCTGAAATCCCCTCTCCAAGAACAAATATTTGCCCCCCTTCCAGCACAAATGCCCCTCCCCCCAAAAAAATCACCACTCCTAGCACAAATCCTCTACCCATCAAATTTCCCCTCCGAGTACACATCCTCTCCCCCCCACTCCAAATCCCCCTGCTAGCTCAAATCACCCCCCTCTCCTAGCACACACACCCCCACCTCAATTTTTTTCCTCCTAACACGAGTACCCCTCAATCATCCCTACTTGCACAATCCCCCCCCCCCCTGAAAAAAATCACCCTAGCACAAATATTTTACCCCTCAAATTTAACCACTGAGTACACATCCTCTCCACTCCACTCCAAACCCCCTGCCAAAACATATTCCCTCCTAGCACACATCTGGGGGAACGGAGGAGGGGCCGGACATGGCGTAGATTGCCGGAAGTGGGCGCAAATACCTGTATTAAACAGGTATCTGCTCCCCCCTGAAAGGTGCCAAATGTGACACCGGAGGGGGGGGGGAGAAACCGGATAAGCGGAAGTTAAATTTTTGGGTGAAACTCCACTTTAATTACAAATTAATAGTGCTTTATTTATCACTAGCTACGTTTTGGGCCGACCTAATATGGCCACATGGCTATACATTGCCAATGTCTTTGACCAAATATGGCTGTGGGGTTGATTTACTAAAACTGGAGAGTGCAAAATTTGCTCTGCACTGAAAATATTAAGCTTCTCAGGTTTTTTATGATAAAGCTTAACTGAACAAGTGGTGTCAGAATCTGACAAGGTCAGTGATGTCACAAGCATCTTCACCCCTTTGTTACGCATTGCTATGGAGCAGGGAATTCCATGGCTGCTGTTGATCGGCCCACATTCTGCTATCATATGACAAGTCGGTTTGAGCCGAATGTGAACTTATTCTTATTTAGCACTGAAGACATACTCACGGGTATCAAAGCACTCCTTTTATTACAAGGCACTTTATTTTGATAAAAAAGTTAATGTGGCCACAGCCTACATTTCTATTGGCTGGCTACATTCCACTGTGCTTTAGCCACACCCCCAAGGTTCCTCTTTGGAATCTTGGGGGTGTGGCCAAGGCACGGTAGATTGTCTGGAATCACAGTGTGGAACCTGTGCAGAAATTCAGATTGTATCAATGAAATTAGAGGGTAGTTTAAGCAGACTTAAAGAAAACCTATAGTTTGCCCATTTCATGAGAATTAACCAGTTCACTCTATAGGAGGTATCATAGGTTGGTTGAACTCACTATCCCTATGGTCCACCTCCAGGGTGCCCCAAAATCTGTGCAGGGATGATATATATTTTTTTTTTAGTTGTGCTTGGCCCTTCCCCTTTTTCTTTCTATTGGTCTTTTCATGTGATTGGTTGCCTCATTAACCAACTGCAAAGTCCAGGAGGTATAAGGGGTGGGGCAAAGCTCAACCTTTACAGTTGTCTATATCTTTAAATGTGTTCTTGTTTTGACACACTGACGGTAACCCCTGTTATGCATTTTGTAAAAACGCTTCAGTGTGAAAGGGGTCTAAAGTGTAAACTAAACCCATAACAGTAAACTCTCTGTATATGCAGTAAAGAATGCTTGTTATAATCACTATGGAATCTAGGGGGTTAATCATTTGTAGTGTGTAAAAAGGCTGCTTGACCCTGTCTTCTCTGATCCTCCCCTCTTTTTATTGTCCCCTAATAATTTCCTGATAACAAAAAGTGTATGGAGTCAGGCTGCACATGCTCAGTTTGATGTGTTTTGCAAGGGAGTTTATTTTATTTTTCTTGGGAGAGTGCATGGGATCAGCACAGGACCAATCGGCACTGTCCAGACAGAGGGTCAGGGGTCCTGCAGTCTCATAGGATAGTCAGAAAACTCCTCCTATAAGATTTAACCAGACACTGATAGAAGTCATAGGACTGCTATATACTGCTGATGAGAAAATGTATTTAGCAGTTTATATTTACTAACATAATTGCATTTCCATTTTCTGTGTACTGTGGGAGATCAGATATAGTGAACGCAGGGTTCTGGGTTTAGTAACACTTTAAGTCAAAGTAGTGCAAAAATAAAAGTCTAAATCAGAGTTAGCAGGACTTAGAGCCGGTTCACACTGGGGCGGCACGACTTTGGGGGCGACTCTGCAAGTCTTCCTGAAGACAAATTCAGAGGCGACTTGCAAAATGACTTCTGTATAGAAGTCAATGCAAGTCGCCCCGAGTAGCCCCCAAAGTCGTACAGGAACCTTTTTCTAAGTCGGAGCGACTTGCGTCACTCCTATTATAACGGTTCTGGTGAATAGAATGGGACGCGACTTGTCAGGCGGCTGAGCCGCCTGACGAGTCGCCCCAGTGTGAACCGGCTCTAACTCAAGTCTGTTAGAAGATGAAAGTTTTTGTAAAGTTCCTGTTTATTTTATAATGTTTATTTGTAGTTTACTTGTGCCACTTTAATCAAATACAAGGTCTGTCTAACATACTGTTAGTTGTAAAAGATTTTAATTTGAATTAGTTGCTATGGCTTATTTCAATTTCTACCTCGCTCTTTACTTTATTAAATCAGCCTATTCTTCATCTTCATTAGCCGTTCTATAGTAAACCTGTGCTTTGTCCATGAATTTTTAGACGGCCGGTGCATAGAGAGGTATATCTTTCTCAACCAGGGTGCCGTTTGGGCTTATCCAGTGTGCCATAAATATAAGATGCGGTTAGTCGTCTATTTTTGCACTGTGTAATAGGTTGCCATGGTTTGGGTTGGCCGGCCACTCGTACCGTAACAACCAATGATGTTCTAGGGCCAGGGCACATGATGTCATTCATTATAATGGCAATACATGATGCTAATCCAGGGAGGGTGTCCCCCAACATTTAGGAGAGGACAGGAGTGTACCTCTATCCAGACCTGCTCCACTCCCCACCCTCTGCCATGATGCTGGAGTCATAGGCTAGGGCTCAGATGGAAGAAGTGGACTTTGTGATGGGAGAATTCTGATGTGACAAAGAGACTACATGATGGGGAACTCTGACGTGAAGGGGGAAATGTGATATGGTGGTGAGACTTCTATTATATTGGGGGGGGGGGGGGGACGACTTATGTGATGGTGAGACTTCTGTTATGTTGGGGGGAATCCTGATGTGATGGTTCAATTACCCTTACATGGTAGGCTCCCCTCCCAGGTCTTAAAGTTACCTGTCCCCGATCCAGTGCGATATCCCCAACAAAGCTGCAAAAAGCCCCTTGTCGAAATCTTCTGCCCTCTCCCATGCAATCTTTTGGGGCGTTTGTACTCCATTCTCAGGAGTACAAAATCTTAATTAGACTGAATAGGGAATACAGAGCAAGTGTGCAAGGACAGCTCAGAGAATTTGGAGGTCTTCAGCTCTATGTTTCTATCTCACTGAATCTGCAGCTTCCTGAACAATATCTATCTGGATGGGGAACAGTTGAGTATAAGACTTCCACTTGCTTATGCAATAGTGCATACATGGGACTTGGGAGGGGACAAAAAAGTTGGTGAACAATGTGATGCTCACTAGTATAAATATGGCGTCATCTGCTGGTATTTCCATGAGGTTTGGCGAAAAGCTGACAATGACCACAAGAGATCTCCTTTGAGATAGGGCAATGCTTTAAGGGGTGGAAGAAAGCCACAATTCGGGCTTTCGGTACAGCACAGGTTCTCTTTAAAGCTTGGTCTCCCAGCAGCACATGCTCACCCTTCCTGTGCTTAGCCTGTCTGGAGCGTGGGAAATGTCTGCTACTTCCAAAAATGGAGTAGCCGGGAACTCAACCTATGTTTAAGCACTTGGTGATTTTCCAAGGGTGTCCCATGGAGGGAGATAGTAAGCCCTATGTAAAGCTGGTCATATATTTAAAGGCTTCTTTCGTTCAGCCAGTTGGGCTGAAGAGAAATTTATATATTTTCCCATTCCTGTGATAGACGGATCTCCTGCTGCTAGTTATAGCATTCTGATTGTCCGTCACTAGATGGACAATTTTTTTCTGCTTGGCGCCTTTGGTATCCTAATTGAAGTTTGTCGAGCTGGGTGGCGTTGACAAGGCAATACACGGCTCCATTTTTGGACAATTCACAGTAATCGTCCCAAATTTGAGTTGTGTATGGCCAGCCTAAGCACAGACTTACACAGCGCTGTTCTTCCTTGCACCCCATGGAATAAGAGAGTGGAGGGGGAGATCAATTAGGATAAAAAATGCTTTTGGGGGATGAGGAGGATCACATTTATTGTGTTGCATTGCCCTGCATGATAAAAGCACAGGTTCACTTTAACAATAAGAACTCTTTATTGAATAAGGCTAAAAGTTGGTTGAACTCTGACTTTTACTTTACCTGTCTTAAATTTTTTTTTTAGATGTTTAAGTTATGAAAATGTCTTTTTATAAAAGTAATTACACTATTTTTTTTCCAGAACATTTTACCTTTGCACAGAAAGAAAACGCCTTTATATTTTAATGTTACAAAGCAATCAGAGTCCAGCTCTTTATCTCTATTTGGACAAAACAGAATCTGATTGAATGTCCATTATTACGTTGACACAGTTGTATATTAATGTTGTTTTTTTGAATTTTTTCTATAGTAACTAAAAACTTTCTATGGTGTGTGCAATTAACAATGATTTTTTTTTAATTATAAATAAATATATATTTTTCCAAAAGAAACATGATTGTCATATGCGTGAAATAAATATTTTTAACTATATACATTATATTACTGAACATTTGTGAACACGTGACCATCACACCCCTATGATCTTGTTGGAAATTCTATTTCAAAACAATTATGGATGCCGATGCAGCTACAATTGGATTTTCATTCCTGCAAGATTCCCCCTATAAACGCAGTCAGTGTTGATGAGGGGATCGCTCCTGCAGAGCTATTGTGTGTACTCCCAGTGAATGAAGGGGGGGGGGGGGAGCCATCCCTACCAGGAGAGCACACAGCGATTATTGCTAGCAGCTATTGTAAGGTTGGAGGTGTTCCTCTGTACCCGGGTTGGACTATTGGGTGTGTGGAAGAACCTTTGATGCACATCAGATATTTAAGAGCCACTCAGGATTATGGTGAATCTTAACTAACTCTGGTTTATTGGTTACACAGCATATTTATGCATTCATCATTAGGAACCCCCCCCCCCCCTCGGGTCAGCCAATTACAGCAGGACACGATATTTACACAATGCAATAGTATGTTAGGTTCCAAGCAACACGTAATATTCTGCCTGCAGGTAATTCTATGTATACAGTAATGACAGACCATAAAAAACTAGCTTCTGCTATGGTTCTAATTTTTCCTGTCAACAAGCACATTCTTGTTATGTTTATGTTTGTGCTAATCGCAGGATACAACCTTATCAAACTAAGTTAAATGCCATCTACACATTCTTCTGCTCCCTTTTGCACGTAGGTATACATGATATGTTATTTATAATTTATCCTAGTTAAAACATAAAGGGGTACTCTTTCAGAACCTTACAGCTATACAATAAGCACATGAAAAATGACATGCTAGTTGTACCCAAGTTGACTGATCGATCAACTTGGGTACAATCAGTCTACCCATACATGGTTTGAATTTCAGACGGTCCCTGTTTGAACTGAGATTCAAACTGTCGCTAGCCAGCTTAACCCCCCTGGCGGTATTCCTGAGCGTGACTCAGGGTGTTTTTTTTGTGCCATTATCAGTAACCCCCGAGTCACGCTCGGGGTAGCTATGCAGAGCCAGCAGCGCGCGCTGGCTTACCTTGTTCCTGGATCCAGCGATGCCACCGCGCTGTGTGAGCGAGCGGGACCTCGCTCGATTCACACAGTGTCCCCATGTGCCGTCGATCTCCGGTCCCTGCGATGTTACGATGCACGGGGGTGGAGATCGGCACCAAATTCAAAAAAGTAAACAAACACTATACATACAGTATACTGTAATCTTATAGATTACAGTACTGTATGTAAAAAATACACACCCCCTTGTCCCTAGTGGTCTGCCCAGTGCCCTACATGTTCTTTTATATAATAAAAACTGTTCTTTCTGCCTGCAAACTGTAGATTGTCCATAGCAACCAAAAGTGTCCCTTTATGTCAAAAATGGTTTTAGAGCCGCTAGAAAACAGTGATAATAAATTTATAATCACTTGCAGAATTGTGCGATAGCGATTTGTGGGGAAATTCGTCATAAAAAATAAAAAATGACAGTAACAATTCTGCAACTGAGCAAATTTCAGTGATTTTGATTTGATTACATTATTGAATAATTTTTATTAGAATTATATTATTATTTGTTATAATTATTTATAATTATTTATTATATTATAATTTAGGTTTTAAAAAAAATTCATACCTGGGATGCCTATTAGACTCTTGTTTGGTCAGATTTAAGTGAGTTATTCCTAAGAATTACAGGCCTACAGTATAAAACGCCAAATTTCCTTGCAAATAATGGTACCGCTTTAAGCACCTTTTTTTCTGAAATAATCATACCGCCAGGGAGGTTAAGACCCCACTCTTTTGGGAAGGCTTTCCATAAAATTGTGTCTGTGGGAATGTGCGCATTCAGCCAAATGAGCATTTGTGAAGACAAGTACAGATGTTGAATGAGAAGACATGCATGTCTTGCAGTTGGTGTTCCAATTGGTCTCAAACTCGTTAATTAGGGTTGAGATCAAGGCTTGGTGTATGCTCCTTGAGATCCTCCTTACCGAACCCTTAATGGGTTCGGTATGGAGGATCTCAAGGAGCATGCACCAAGCATATCTTTACGGAGCCGGTTTTATGTACTGATGCACACTCATGTTGGAACAACAAGTTTGGAAGCGCTCAATTGTCCAAAATGTACTTGTATGATGTAGTGTTAATGGTACCCTTTACAAAATGTTGTGTATCACTACCCCCGAAGGAGCTGCTGATTGTTGTTGGGATCGGCGTATTAAGTTACCTCAGTGTTGTCTAGGGGTGTATTTGATGAGTAGAGTAGTGAGCGAATGTCCAGTCAATGAATTAAGATTTTCAATCGCTTTATTTCCAGGCCCAACACGGCCAACATCAACATCAATAGGGAGAAAAGGTTGATGAAGCGGAAGAGAGAACTTTGCAGTATCAGGCCTGGATATGAACCAAGCAATCCTGCTCTCAGTAGTATCAATTGCAGTTCGTCGCCACTCTAGCCAGAGTGGGTGAAGTGCCCCCGGACAGACTCCTGTCACGAGCCTGGCAGCAGAAGTGTCACTTTAGGTTTTCTGGGAGGAACAGGCCTCTGTCACAGGCCAATTACTTAAATGGGCTAAATGAACAGATTGAGATTGAGCGAATCCTCCCAGTAGATTAAGCATATGTCACAGGATGACAGCAATAGTGTACCTGTCAGCATTCCGGTCACCAGATCCCCGATGGTTCGTTCAAGCCCTGTTGGACAACCTGCCTCCGGGTTCTCCTCAAGTCGACCCCCCCAATCGAGTGGCACCCAGCTTGGGATCTCTTCAATAGAACTGGGGACCCAGTAAGCCAATGGGGCCCCTCTCAGGAACATGGAACTCCACGTAGAATGCGACCCCGGCCTGGTAGGCCATCGCCGGGGTCCGTTTGATGCGCACACCCTAAAGGTGGGTGCCGCACCTGGAACCCGCGAAGGACCAAGGAAGATGGTGTCTGCCATAGATATACTCCTCCCCAGCATGCTCCTCGAGGGAAAACTCCTCTAATTGCTCTGCCAGAACCCCTCTAGCGTCACCTGTCACCCAGGGGTGGAACCGACACCCCTGGAGAGCAGACTGACCTACAGGACAGTTCAGGAATGACAGCAGCCCAAATTTAACAAATTGCGAATGGGAGCAAAATAACTCTCCCATTCCCCACTAACTTTAGCGTAGTGCCCATACTGAAAGTAAGGGGGCGCTACAGTTGCATAGTGACCTGTAGAAGTGAATGTTTTATATCGTAATTAAATGCAAATAGTTACTGCGCTAACCCAATAAAGAAAAAAAACGGGGAAAACAGCTGCTACATAAGAATGTGACAAAAATTCTAAGTAAAGGATGATGTGAAATGAAACGCTAGACATAGTGTACAGTGAGTGTACCAGTGGTATAAAGTGAGCATAAACAGTCCACCACAAAGAAGTGGTTATTCCAAAGCAGATACTTCTACAGAAGTCCTATTTGGATGAAACACGTTGGGCTTGGCTTATTGCTCCCCACGCTGCTTTTAATCTGTGATACATATTATCCATGTACGTTGTTTTAAAAAATAAATAAAAAAATAAACTCTTTTGACCTACACTATTGCAGGCATTTTTTCTTATCATACTCCCCTGGATGAGAGTTTTTTGACTGTCCAGTTTTGGTCATCAAAATTTCAGTTTGGCGGTTATCCACATGATCCTTTGGAGTCTCTTTTGGAGTTCCTTGGGCTTCTTTGATCGATTTGGAGGCCTGCCGATCCGAGCACCCCTGCTTGACTGACTCGTTGTCGCTGACACTCGAGTCCACCTTTTCTGATCAGAGTATATACCTCGTTCACTGGTTGGATGACATACTATTCCAGATGTTGTACATGCTTGTTTACGCCATCAGTACCTGCTTGGGAATAACCACTTCTTTGTGGTGGACTGGTTATGCTCACTTTAGGATTGATTTACTCCACCAGACTTGTTTTATATGTGTTTTTATTCACTTACGTACGATCATTATATTGGAGATTGATTTTTATTAACCACTTACATACCACTGGTACACTCTCACTGTACACCAGGGGTGCCCAACCTTTTGAAGAGCGAGAGCCACTTAAGCAACAAGGTAACCAGTTGAGGGCTACAATGAGCGAAGCGGGTGGATGACAGGTCAAGGCTATGCAATATGCCCTCCGATCCACCCAGATAAAAGGGGACGGATTCCCTTCTGTTTTTCTGACTGGAGGTAGGCAGGCGTAAACAGACATCTGTTGCTCTATAGAGGTGAATCGAGGGTCCCATTTGGTCGGGCTGATCGTGTGAAAAAGGCCTAAGACTGCTTTCACACTAATGTGCTGCGGTTTCCACACAACGCGGGTGCAACGTAGTGCACCTGTGTCAAACCTGCGGGTTAGCTGAACTTTGCCATAGACCCCACCTGTGGCAAAAGCCGACGCTGTCGAGGAAGCATTGGCTTATGGGGCTGTACTCCGCAGCCGCTTTCTTCCCCTACTACCAGCTTCATTCACAACACTGATGCTGTGGTATGGCGGGTCGGCAACCTGCTCTCTGGGCTTGCCATCCCGCCATTTCAGATCAGGAGGTCGCAGGCCACATGTGGCCCCCGGGCCACTGGTTGGCCACCCCTGCTGTACACTATTTCTAGTGCTACATTTCACATCATGCAATGTTTTATATCGGTTCCCAATGATGGCACAGGGTGGATGGAGAAAAGTGCCATTGTGTGCGATGGCAAGAGTATATCCACAAAAAGAAGACGCAATAGGTCTATTTCCTGCTATGGGTCCACACTTAATCAATTCTTTACTTGAAAATAAAAATGTATGAACAAAAAAACAGACACAGGCAGGTAGATCTTCACATTGCCTACCATCAGGTTTCCTCCAGAGAGAGTAAGGTTGCTCTGGAGATTCGGGCACCAGGTGTTTCCAGGTATACATCAACAGTTATATGAATGATCTGATCTATTGCCCGGAAATATTCTTTATGTTCTAATTGCAGTTAATCATATGTTCCCGAAAAAGGTATTTCATAACACTTCCGCCTCACCATTTTATTACATGATGTTATTTAGATTGGAGCCAGGCTCCAGATAATGGAAAGATCAGCATGAAAAGATCAGCTACACAATGCAAAGGCTGGTGATTCACCGACTGGCAGCACATTTCCTGGCAGGACAAGTCTATTTTTCTATTATTAAAACAATTAAGAAAAAAAAAACACGCTTTTGTTGTCTTCGCTGTGGCATCTTTGTGCTCCCTGAAGGATCGCTGAGAACTGTTTTGTGCATTCTGCAAGGCTCTGCAGAACAAAGGTAGTACAATAGTATAAAAAAAACTCAATGTTCCACTTCACGTACCTTAAAGCGGAGCTCCGGCGTTTTTCTTTTTTTTTTAAGTCAGCAGCTACAAATACTGCAGCTGCTAACTTTTAAATAAAGGACATTTACCTGTCCTGGGCGCCCGCGATGTCAGCACCCGAAACCGATCTGTCCCTCGGCTCTAGGGTGCTTCCGCCTCCATTTTCGGTAAGGGAATCAGGAAGTGAAGACTTGCGGCTTCAATTCCTGGTTCCCTACTGTGCATGCGTGACATTCCCACTGGTCCCTTCTGTCTTCTGGGATCTGTGTGCCCCCCAGAAGACAGCAGGGGAGGGGCAGGTATCTGCTCCCCCTCCACCTGAAAGGTGTACAATGTGACACCAGTGGTGGGGGGGGGGGGGGCAACTCCGCTTTAACGACCAAGTCCAGGGAAGTAAAATTTTTGCACACACATTAGAATCTGCATATTTGCTTTGTTTCGGTCAAAGCCCCATTAGACACCCTCATGCTATTATTTAATCTTGTATCTCTTGACCCCCCAGGAGGACTGCCCTTCTCCCCAAAACAATCCTGAAAAGATGTGCATCTAGCTCTAAAGTCTTCTAAAGTAATTTCCAAATCGTACTGACATTTGAGATGCAATACTAAAATCTGGCCTGTTAGTGGGTCCTGAGGACAGGCATTGGGAACCACTGCATTAGAGAGAAATCCCCAAAATTCTAAGATTTTACCATACCTGATTGTTCAGCATACATCCTGCTACACCACTCCTCAACCATTCCTCAATTCCTATTAAGCCATACAATATATTACCAAAAGTATTGGGATGCTTGTCTTTACATGAACTTTAATGGCATCCCAGTCTCAGTCTGTAGGGTTCAATATTGCGTTGGCCCACCCTTTACAGCTATAACAGCTTCAACTCTTCTGGGAAGGCTGTCCACAAGGTTTAGGAGTGTGTCTATGGGAATGTTTGACCATTCTTCCAGAAGCCCATTTGTGACGTCGGCACTGATGTTGGACATGAAGGCCTGACTCGAAGTCTCCATTCACTCTAATTCATCCCCAATGTGTTCTAATTGGGTAAAGGTCAGACCTCTGTGCAGGCCAGTCAAGTGCCTCCACCCCAAACTCGCGCAGAGAACAGCAGGCTACGTCCGTGTTTGCTCTGCATCAGTGGAGCGTCATTCGGAGATCCCCTGCTGAGTGGGAGGATCTGCTGACAAACTCCGCCAGTGCGAAGGGGACCCAAATCCTGGAAGCTGATTGATTTCTCTGCAAAGCTGCACCAGATGTTGCACTCTCCAGTGTTAGTAAATCTTTCCCACAATGCGTTTTTCTTCTGCTGCATTAAAGTTGAACTTCAGTCAGAAAATAAAGTCCTGCTAGATCAATTCATGCCGGCTTCTTTTGCAGGTAGTTATGTAAAACATTAGAAATAAGTGCCTATACTGTTTAACGACCGCCATATATGTACATATACGTCCACAGAATGGCACGTATGGGCGTACATGTACGTCCTCGCCTTTCCGCGGGTCGGGGTCCGATCGGGACCCCCCCCCCAGTACATGCGGCGGTTGGTAACCCGCGGGGAGCGATCCGGGACAAGGGCGCGGCTATTCGCGATCGCTCCCCGGAGCTGAAGAACGGGGAGAGCCGTGTGTAAACACGGCTTCCCCGTGCTTCACTGTGGCGGCGTATCGATTGAGTGATCCCTTTTATAGGGAGACTCGATCGATGATGTCAGACCTACAGCCACACCCCCCTACAGTTGTAAACACACACTAGGTGAACCCTAACTCCCTCAGCGCCCCCTGTGGTTAACTCCCAAACTGCAACTGACATTTTCACAATAAACAATGCAATTTAAATGCATTTTTTGCTGTGAAAATGACAATGGTCACAAAAATGTGTCAAAATTGTCCGAAGTGTCTGCCATAATGTCGCAGTCACGAAAAAAATCGCTGATCGCCACCATTAGTAGTAAAAAAAAAAAAAAAAAATTAATAAAACTATCCCCTATTTTGTAAACGCTATAAATTTTGCACAAACCAATCGATAAACGCTTATTGCGATTTTTTTACCAAAAATAGGTAGAAGAATAATCGGCCTAAACTGAGGAAAACATTTTTTTTATATGTTTTTGGGGGATATTATAGCAAAAAGTAAAAAATATTGAATTTTTTTCAAAATTGTCGCTCTATTTTTGTTTATAGCGCAAAAAATAAAAACCGCAGAGGTGATCAAATACCACCAAAAGAAAGCTCTATTTGTGGGGAAAAAAGGACGCCAATTTTGTTTGGGAGCCACGTCGCACGACCGCGCAATTGTCTGTTAAAGCGACGCAGTGCCGAATCGCAAAACCTGGCCTGGGCATTTAGCTGCCTAAAGGTCCGGGGCTTAAGTGGTTAAAATCCACTAATACACGGTCTCGACCCTGCTCTGCACATGCTCAGTTACTCTCTAATTTTAGGCACTGGGCTGAATTTGTAGAGGCAAATCTCCTGCCAGCCTAAACATTTGCTGCTTTTCAGGGGCTCTGGGCTTCAGCAAAATGGCAGCCTCCAGAAACATAACAATGCTGGAGGCAATTTACAGCACACACAAATTTTGGTAGCATAATTATAATGTAGAATGTATGCGCCTTGCTAAAGAACATTGGTTATTTTTTATTATTGTATTGGGTAAAGTTTCACATTTACAGCATTGTTTCACACCTAAGACATTTGCACAGTACCAATTATATATATATTAGGGCTGGGGAAATTAAAGATTAATTCCTTGAATAATCTCTAATTTTTTTAATCGATCAAAATTCTTGACGTCACCGGACAGCCTGGACAGTGAGACTTGCCCTGCTGGATGCGAGCAAACTGCACCCATTGGATTGAGGTAAGCAGGTGGGAGAATGGATGGACAGCCGCACTCCAAAAAGTCTTGTTGAAAAAAGACGTGCTCTTTATTGTAAAAAGGAAAAAATGCACAGCACACAACAGCATACAGTGGGATAGACAGCTGACGCGTTTCGCATTAACAACTAATGCTTAGTCATAGCTTCTGTGTGTGGCGACATCACATGACCAGGATTCAACCAATGCGTTTCGTCATACAAAAGACGTCATCTGCACACACTAACTAGTGTTTTAAAGCTCTGTTTAAAAAAAACAAAATGCTGCATTATCATCATTAACATGCATTGTTTTTTCTTTTCAAAAATGGACTTCTCAATTCACCAATGCCAGAGAAAATAAGTGTAGCACATTAGTATTTTATATGACATAGTAAATTCACAGATAACGTACTGGTGATCTCTCCTTACAATACTGCTGGCTTTAGGTTGTCAATAACCCAATTTCAAGAAAGTCTCCATCGAGGAAAGCAGGAAAAAAAGCCTTTTGGGGTGATTATAAATGAGGATTCATGAGATCGCATTAATAAGTACAGTATACCAGGCTTTCAATTCAGTTGAATACCTCTTTATTGCCAACAAATAATTCCACAGTGAGAAAACCATTAGAGCTCCGAGTCTGAAGTGAACACTGGAAGTAATTTTATTACACGGCATGAACAGAACACGTCATTTATTCCCTAAAAAATGTGCTTGTGCCTTCCCAATGTACCATATAGAAGAGTTCCCAGTAGATAAAAGTCTACATCACGTGGCTGCCACTCTTGTACAGTTCTTCGCACTTGCCGGTTTCTGCATCCTTTAAGGTGTGCTAAAGTGATAAACATACGTACAGTATTATGTTCACCAAAAAAAAGGAATCCTTGGCTGGTCACATGACAGGCAGCTCTTTGGGCACCAAAGTGCGTTTCTGCTGCCGACTCTGGGAGACGGAGTCCTGTTAGAAGGGGGTGGGGCTCTGTGAGTCGTTGAACCACAGTGAAAAGGCACTGAACCGCGTAGCTCCACTCTGGTAAGCAAAATGATCATCATGAAAAAGAATCTCCAGTCTAAAGACGAAATACATATATAGGAAATGTTTTTCTAGCGGAATATATAATTTGGTTTGTCACACAGGAAGCCACATTACCCAAAATGTGTTGTCACCTGCTTGGCTTTGCACTGTGGCTTGGGTGTGGTAATCACAAGACTGGCTGGACAGACTGAGATAGATGTCTATATTAGTTTTATTATATATAAATATTACTAATTCTCATTCTGTCCAGCCAGTCTTGTGATTAATTCTAGACATATGCAGTTAATTTCATTCCAAATCAAAATTCGTACAAATTTTCCGTTATTTGGAAATTCAGATGTATCCAAATTTCTGAATTACCATAGCAACAAATTTAAACAAATCCAAAATAACAAAATGAAAATGTGAGACAGAGTTATAATTCAAATAGTTTTCAAATCCAATTTAAATATCTGAAGAGAAAATAGAATAGAAAATAAAAGACTAATAAAAGTAAAACAAACCATTATACGAAATAAGAGAATAGAACTAAGAGAATAGAAAAAAAAGCATAGAATAGAAAAGAATGGAGTCAAACAGAACAAAATAGAAAATGAAAAAATTGAATAGACAAAAAAAAAAAAAAAGAATAGCATAGAATAAAAAAGAAAGAATATATAAAAAAAATTGAAAATAATATAACCTCCTTCTAAAATGTGAATTTCGATTAGAATTAAAATAGAAAAGAACAAATTAGAAAATAAAATAGAATTTTAAAAACAATAGAAAGAATATAACTGTTTGCCAAAATTTGAATGTAATAAATTTGAATAGAGAAGAAAAGAACAGAATGGAAAATAAAATAGAATTTTTAAACAATAGAATAGAAAGAATATAACGGTTTGCCAAAATTTGAATGTAATAAATTTGAATAGAGAAGAAAACAGAATGGAAAATAAAATAGAATTTATAAACAATAGAATAGAAAGAATATAACTGTTTGCCAAAATTTGAATGTAATAAATTTGAATAGAGAAGAAAAGAACAGAATCGAACGTAAAATAAAATTTTAAAAACAATAGAATAGTAAGAATATAACTGTTTGCCAAAATTTGAATGTAATAAATTTGAATAGAGAAGAAAAGAACAGAATGGAAAATAAAATTTATAAACAATAGAATAGTAAGAATATAACTGTTTGCCAAAATTTGAATGTAATAAATTTGAATAGAGAAGAAAACAGAATAGAAAATAAAATATAATTTATAAACAATAGAATAGAAAGAATATAACGGTTTGCCAAAATTTGAAGAGAGAAGAAAAGAACAGAATCGAAAATAAAATAGAATTTTAAAAACAATAGAATAGTAAGAGTATAACTGTTTGCCAAAATTTGAATGTAATAAATTTGAATAAAGAAGAAAAGAACAGAATCGAACATAAAATAGAATTTTAAAAACAATAGAATAGAAAGAATATAACCGTTTGCCAAAATTTGAATAGAATAGATTTGAATAGAATAAAAAATAAAAGAAAACAATAGAATAAAATAGAAAAGAATAAAACCATTTTCAGGAATTCAAATTTTGAATAGAAAATAGAAAAAGGAAACTTTTAGAAAAGAATAGAAAAAAAACAATAGAATTGAAAAGAATATAACAATATAACCATCTTTTGGACTTGGAATCAATTAGAATTTTCTGAATTCTGAAAATTCGTATAAATTCGAACTCGAAAAAAGGAAACGAATTTTGAAAACGAATCAAAACAAAATTTAAACTAAATGAATGTAAATAAAGAATCTAAACAATTTTTTTTTTCTCTCTGAACATTAATACATTTTGAAAACAAATTAAACAAATTTAACCAAGCAAATTTATGTAAATAATGAATCAAAAACAAAACATTTTTTGTTCATTCTGCAGATGTCTAAGTCACACCCAAGCCACGCTGCACCTTTTCACCTTTGCGCTTATCTGTTTGGATGGAGTTCTTTAGTAAAGCTTTATTCAACACTTTATGTCTGCATGTCACATGAACCCCCATCGGAAGGTCCAGGACTGAGGATCCGCCACGTTCATATGAAAACCCGTGAAAATTGAGGAGCATAGTGCAAATCATTGATTAGCTTTACATCTTTTCCTTGCTGAAAAAAAATAGGAAGACAATAAGACGGGAAGCAGCCGGCTGCCCCTACAGAATATCAGATTCCCAGGATGAGGCCTATGAATCCTTTGTACACCCGGCCTGCATGGTGTACAAGGTAAAGATCCGCTTGTCCTGATTGCGTCTGTAGCAGCGCTCCGGGAGTACATCCTCTGTAGTCCATACTCTGTATGTTCAGCATGAGGCTCCAGGTTTGTAAATTGATTGTTCCATTTACTAATATCCCTCTACGGAGCGCTCAGGTATTCTCTGAATCCGATTGGCTGTGATCAGGAGGCATTTCTTCATGATCATCCTGATAGAGGTCCATTTCTACGATAGATATGTGATCACATTGTTGTTCTTCAAGTATGTGCCGAGTAGATTCCTCGTGGACCAAGGGAGAAGGGTTTTCCACCAAGTACTGCAAGAGACAGATCATCATATACTGGAGTTATTAAAAACCTACAATTAAAAGTATAGAAGAGCAGGGGGGGGGGGGTGGTACAGCATGGATAACCCATTTGGGGGGGGGGGGGTGGTGTGACTCCCAACCAAATGAAGTCTTACATGTAATTTAAAGTGCAACTCAATCTGAACAGCTAAATACAGTAAAACCTTGGTTTGAGAGCGTTTGTCTTGATATAAGAGTAGCGTCACGTCACAACTGAGTATAAAAGAGAAGAGAGGCGCCTCTAAGTGTAGCAATATGGTTACATTTAATGAAGGTACAACATTTAGAAACTCATAGGGCTGATGATTAAAAGAGCCACATCTAAGTATCGAGGCATCCGGGGTAAAGCTGTCCACATAGACTGTCCTCTGCACCACCATTGATGTCGTCCCTTCCACGAGCAGTTAAAGCCTCGCTTTCAGATCACTCTACTGCAGGGTAGTCTTCCCGGTTACGATTGCAGACTGATAGTGGCGAGAGCCGGCGGTGAGGAGGACGGTCTATGTGGACAGCTTTACGCCGGATCCCTGCATACTTAGATGTGCCTCTTTTAATCATCAACCATGTGACTTGCTAAATGTTGTACTTTCATTAAATGTAACCATATTGCTACACCTAGAGGCGCCTCTCTTCTCTTTTATGCTCTGTAGCTCCTGCTGGATTTTGCTTTTAAGCCCCTTGTGGAGGCTTCCATTTGTGGATGGACATTTTATGGTCACACAACCTATCACATTGCTATAATCTTTTTATATGGACTATAAACTGAGGGACTTATAAATAAATGGTTGTGGAACGAATCATTCGAGTTTCCATTATTTCTTATGAGAAAATTTGCTTTGATATACAAGTGCTTTGGATTGCAAGCATGCTTCCGGAAAAAAATTATGCTCGCAACCCAAGATTTTTCTGTATGCAGTTGTAATGCATATTTGTTAGCCGTTATGCCTGCCCAGGGATTTGTTATTCAGCTCAGCCAAACTTGTGATTCAAACACCCTCGTCAGCTTGCACAACCATGAAAAGGATTCTGCCATTTCCTCGGTCAGCTTTACAGTTTCCTGGGTAATAGGCTGATGATGCCAACATATTGCCCATTAAATTGTTACTAAACCCAGGACTCTGCATTCACTATATCTGGTCTCCCACAGTACACAGAACATGGAAATGCAATTACTTTAGTAAATATAAACTAAATAGCTTTTCTCATTATAGCTAGAGGCTCTAATAGGCTTCCAAATGGTTAAACAGAGGGTGCACAGGCTGTGCCTTCCCTGTTTAAACAATGCTGTGTTAGGGAATCGCTTCCCCAACACTGACCCGCCTCTCAGCCAATCAGGTGCACTGGGTCTGGTTACCGGGCACCTGATTGGCTGAAACGACAGGTGCTGTGATTGGACCCCTATAAGGCGTCCAATCATAGCAGAGAGGACGGAGGAAGACATCAAAGGACTCAGAGGGAGCGTGGAGGACGGGCGCTGACCCCAGTAAGGTAAGTGCCGGGCGGGGGGGGGCAAACCAGCTGCATTTGAGGGGGCACAGTAGCTGCAATTAGAGGGGGCACAGTAGCTGCAATTAGAGGGGGCACAGTAGCTGCAATTAGAGGGGGCACATTAGCTGCAATTAGAGGGGGCACATTAGCTGCAATTAGAGGGGGCACAGTAGCTGCAATTAGAGGGGGCACAGTAGCTGCAATTAGAGGGGGCACAGTAGCTGCAATTAGAGGGGGCACAGTAGCTGCAATTAGAGGGGGCACAGTAGCTGCAATTAGAGGGGGCACAGTAGCTGCAATTTGTTTTTTTGTTTGTTTGCGCCCCCCAAAAAAAATTTGAGCACCAGCCGCCACTGTTTTAGACTTTTCTTCATGCTATGATTGGGGTAGAGGAGCCGCTTCACCACTCATATTACATCATTAATTCTCACTGCTGATACATTCGGATTTTCCCTTCACCTAAATTAAACTCCTATGCTGACAGATAGATTACTGGCCTGTGTATGCGACTTTGCACACAATGGCAGGCTAATAAAAATAAATCACAGCCCCAGGCTTATTTTAAAGCCCAAATGATCTTTCCGTTTAAATCAAATCAAAAACAAAAAAGGGAAACAAAGTCTTACAGCTCATACAGTTTTAGGAATGTATTTCATACATCATGGCAATCAAAGATTTAATGCCCAATTAAACTTGCAGTGTAAAGAAGCTACGTATATTTCAGGTGAAAAAACAAAACAAAAAAAGTGTGCAAAGTCTTAGGTTGTTGAGTCGCAGTTCTACTGCCCACCTAAAAGATGGGCTCAGGGTTATACACAAGCCCCAGCCATAATTATACCCATGTTACATTCAGTGGGCAGTACGGTCACCAAACCAACCGCTTCAAAATTAACAGGGTTGTGCCGTAACGATGAGCCAAACACTTGGCTTGCAATCGTGGCACTGTACAGTGCATCCGGAAACTATTTAAAGTGGGGGTTCACCCAAAAAAATGTTTTTAACATTACATTCCTAATGACAATCGGCTGTTTTTTGTTTTTTTTCCCCGTACATACCGACTTTCACCGCCGCATCCGGGTATGTCTTCTTCGGGACTGGGCGTTCCTATCTGATTGACAGGCTTCCGACCGTCGCATACAGCGCGTCACGAGTTGCCGAAAGAAGCCGAACGTCGGTGCGGCTCTATACGGCGCCTGCGCACCGACGTTCGGCTTCTTCCGGCAACTCGTGGCGCACAGTATGCGCCGGTCGGAAGCCTGTCAATCAGATAGGAACGCCCAGTCCCGCAGAAGACATACCCGGAAGCGGCGGTGAAAGTTGGTATGTACGGGGAAAAAAAAAACAAAAAAAAACCATCCGATTGTCATTAGGACAACTCGGCTGAATGTAATGTTAAAAATTTATTTTTTGGGTGAACCTCCACTTTAAGGTGCTTCACTTGTTCCATGTTTTGTTATGTTACAGCCTTATTCCAAAATGGACTAAAGTCATTATTTCCCTCAAAATTCTAGAAACAATCCCCATAATGACAATGTGAAAGAAGTTGGTTGAATTGTCTGGAAATGTATTAAAAATACACGAAAATAAAAAATCCCATGTACAGAAGTATTCACAGCCTTTGCTCAATACTTTGTTGAAGATGCATTAGCGACTTTGCCGTGTTTTGTTGAGCAAAGGACAGCCCACTAAAATTAATAGGCTGCTGCCTTGTGTGCATGGTGCAAAAATATGCACATGTGCGGGGCAGCTTTGCGCATGGTCACAAAATGCGAATGCAGTCATATACTGCAAGTTCAATCTGGCTTTAAACTTTATTGCCATGATGTATAATATATGTGGCAGTCCAGTCAAAGAGGTTACATACTACTAAACACCACCATTACCATTTTCTTTTCACCACAGATCATTGCTGACCCAGGGAAGATAACCAGAGAGATAGAGAGGAGCAAGGCAATGTGTACAGGTCAGATGATCTGTAGAATAGAATCTGGGGTACTCACATTTATTACGTGGGGGGGAATCCTATAAGGGCCATCAAGCCAATCCTTGATCCCAGATAGAGCCTTGTGAAGAGGTTTGTCGGGGATGACCGACAAGCTGATTACAACAAAAATGAGTACAACACCGAATGCACACACCAGCACCACAGTAAGAGTGTAATCTGAAATAAAAACAGATTTGTTAAATACAATAAAAAAATAAATAAATGAAACTTTAAGCAGATAGAAAAGGTAAACATGAATCCAGCTCTAAAGTGGTTATAAAGGCATCTATATTTCCTGAAAAAAGAAATAAAAAAATTATATACTTAACTGCTTTATACCATGCTAGTACGCAGAGCGGCCCTGATCCTCCTTTTCTGGGGTTCCCCGTCGGTGTTGTCCAGTCCTCCCCATGTGAGTGCTACCATAAGCAAGTCGGCTGCTACTTGTGCAGGCGCGCTCCCTGCATCTATAGACACATACAGCCCAGCTTGACCCCACCTTCCACATCCATGGGGTGCTTTAACCTCCATGTGTAGCTCTAATGTCTATGGGTAACTCTAGCATCCATAGGGTGCTCCAACATCTATGGGGCACTAGCATCCATGGGGTGCTCCAACATCTACGGGGCACTAGCATCCATGGGGTGCTCCAACATCTACGGGGGACTAGCATCCATGGGGTGCCCCAACATCTACGGGGCACTAGCATCCATGGGGTGCTCCAACATCTATGGGGCACTAGCATCCATAGGGTGCTCCAACATCTATGGGGCACTAGCATCCATGGGGTGCTCCAACATCTACGGGGCACTAGCATCCATGGGGTGCTCCAACATCTACGGGGCACTAGCATCCATGGGGTGCCCCAACATCTATGGGGCACTAGCATCCATGGGGTGCTCCAACATCTATGGGGCACTAGCATCCATGGGGTGCTCTCAAGTTTATGGGGCACTCTAACAGCCATGGGTCATTCTAATGTCTATGTGGCACCCTAACCTCCAGAGGGTGCTCACATGTCTATGTGGGACTCTAACCTCCATGGGGGTGCTCTAATGCCTTTGTGCAGCCCTCAGTGCACCTTTAGCTGGATAACCAGCCATTCCTACCAGCTGTTCTCACTTTTTGCACAATACATAATTTATTCTGCAAATATATATCCTAATGTGTAAGAAACAAAGTTGGTGGTTGGACAGCAGCAATGAGTTTAGTACAATGCATGATCATATTTCCTTCTCCACCTATACCTGCCCTTATGCATTCCCCAAGACCACACCCTCTTCACCCCCAGCACTCAGCATCCTCTGACCAGCATCATCATCCTCCCTGCGCAAGACACGAGAACCCCACAAAGCCACCGCATCAACTCCGGACAATGGAACAGCCCGACTTGTCCTAGGTCTACCCGGCAGGACAGTGTCATTTTCTTATCTGGTTCTGACAGATGCCTTAATATACAAGGATTCTCCAAAAAGTTCCCGCACTTTATTTTATACGTTTCGCAGCTATATTCACCACAGTGTGCCAGCTCTTCTACTGAACTGCAAGGTCAGCCGGCTTGCCAGACACATGGCACCTACAGACACGACCACTTACTACTCTTCCTGCCCCATCTGTTTCCAATGAAAATATAAAAGTGCAGAGATTTTTGAAGACCCCTCGTGTCTGGTAATTGGTCATATGAACTTTTGGGGCAACTCCCCCAGAAAGCCAGATCAGGCAGTAAATATACATCAACAACCCAAGTTTTTTTTTTTTTACAGTAAAATGTTTATCTTTTTACATGATTCTGTTTGTCCGATTCAATTAGTTCTGTTTTGTGGCTCTATGTAATGATCATATACAGTGGATATAAAAAGTCTACACACCCCTGTTAAAATCAGGTTTCTGTGATGTAAAAAAATGACAAAGATAAATTATTTTTTACAACTTTTTCCATGCGACCTATAAAACAGTAAAACGTTTGAAAAAAAAAAAATTAAATCTTTGAGGGGGTTGAAGTAAAAAACAAAATAATTTGTTTGCATAAGTGTGCACACCCACTAATAACGGAGGATGAAGTTGTGATCAGAATTAAGGGGGGTTGTAAAGGCCAGTGGCGGCCCGTCCATAGAGGGCGCCCGGGCGCCCCCCCCCCCCAATCAGTAAAAAAAAAAAAAAAAAAAATCTAAAAAAAAAAAAAAAAAAAAAAGTTTATTTAAACATGTCCCTTTAAGGAATTTTTTTTTCCAAAAAAGGTACTTAGGTGCACTGTGTCCGAGCGCTGGACACAGTGTTGTGTGGGTAGCGCCACGTCTGTGCAATCACGGGATTGCAGACAAGGCGCTACATTGGCAGAAAAAAAAGTGTTGTGTGGGTAGCGCCACGTCTGTGCAATCACGGGATTGCAGACAAGGCGCTACATTGGCAGAAAAAAAATGCCTTTGTGGCGTTCTCCATCGCGCCACTTGCTTCCGGCGCGATGGACTGTCTTGTTATGGCTTGGGTGCACACTTTCTGTGTGCACCCGCACGTCTCTGTGCTAGTCCCGACGTCTCAGGAAGAACCGGAAGTGACGTCGGGACTCAGGAGCTATCTGCCAGCATGCCTGCAGTAACAGGTATGAACCCCCTCCCTGCCTAATTAAAGTGTGTCAGATAGCGGGCATGTATGCAAGAGCCAGCAAACGGACCCCTTCCCGCACCCTACCTATAAAAAAAAACTTTGGGCAAAAATACCGACCGTATCGGCCGACCACCAACCCCCCCCCGCTTATTCAGATGATTCAGATGTTTTTTTTGTCAATAGGTGGAAAGAGCAGCAGTAACGGCACCACCCAAACCAGCTGTGACGGCACCCAACCCCCCCCCCCCCCCCCCACTTATTCATTTTTTTATTTGGACCCCATCCAATCCCCCCCCCCCCCCCCCCGGCTTGTTAAAAAAAAAAGTATTTAACATTGTTTTTTTTTATTTAATTGGTGGAAATAGCCAAACCATCCCCCCCGCTTATTCATTCATTTCTTTTTGGACCTTATCCAATCCCCCCCCCCCCCCTCCGGGCTTGTTAATATGTTATTTTTTTTATTTATTTAATTGGTGGAAATAGCGGCAGGAAGGGAACCCATACTCCCCCCCCCCCCCGCATATTCAATTGGTTTTTATATTTAATTGGTGGAAATAGCGACTTGGGACTGGAAAGTTGCAGGATAAGTTGGACCTGATCAGAACCGTTCATATCTGTGCAACTTCAAGTCACAGCGACTCCGAAGTAGTCCCTGCATTACTTTTGTCCCACTTTGATGTGACTTGAGGTCCATAGACCTCCAGAATACACAGGCATTGCTTCAAGTCGCTGCAAAATCGCAGCAAAAAATTGTGGCACAATCTTGCGACTTTCAGGCTAAAACAGTCTGAAAGTTTGATGCGACTTAAAGCAATGCCTGTGTATTCTGGGGGTCTATGGACCTCAAGTTGCATCAAAGTGCGACCAAAGTAATGCAGGGACTACTTTGAAGTCGCTGTGACTTGAAGTCGCACAGATATGGGGTACGACTTGTCATGCAACGTTGAATTCCCAAGTCGCAGGACAAGTAATGCAGTATGTCTTCAGTCTCTGGTAATCTTGTGCAGTATGTCCACAGTCTCTGATAATTTCGTGCAGTATGTGTGCAGTCTCTGGTCATCTCGTGCAGTATGTCCACAGTCTCTGATCATCTCGTGCAGTATGTCCGCAGTCTCCGATAATCTCGTGCAGTATGTCCGCAGTCTCCGATAATCTCGTGCAGTATGTCCGCAGTCTCTGATAATCTCATGCAGTATGTCCGCAGTCTCTGATAATCTCATGCAGTATGTCCGCAGTCTCTGATAATCTCATGCCCATTTAGAGTCCTTCATAACTAACAGTGTCATTTTTTAGTTTGTTTGCGCCAATCTGTAAGCCTGCGCTATATACCATGATTTGTGATGCTGGGGCTATATACTCTGTGCTGTGATGCTGAGCTGTATACTCCTGACACTATGAGTGGAAGCAAGTGGAATACAGGGGACGGAGTGGGTGTATTCTATAGGGGGTGTGGCTTATGAGAAGTGGGAGGGACCAAATGTGGAGGGGCGGGGTCTTGCGCCCCCCCATCCTAAAATGTCACCAGCCGCCACTGGTAAAGGCACATGTTTTTTTTTACCTTAAAGCGGAGCTCCACCCTAAACTTGCACTTCTGATGATCGGAACCCTCCCCCCATCCGGTTTCACATTTGACACCTTTCAGGGGGAGGGGGGTGCAGACAGGTATTTGCACCCACTTCCGGCCACACAGTCTGCGGGTAGAACGTCAGTTACGGCCCCCCCCCCCCCCCCGTTGTGTTCTGGGAACACTCGGCTCCCAGAACACAGCGGGAGCCAGTCAGATTTCACTTCCTGGTTCCCTCACCGAGGATGGCGGGGGGGGGGGGCAGCAGAGTGACGAGCGATCGCTCGTCCTCTGCTGCGGATGGCGCTGGACTCCAGGACAGGCAAGTGTGCGGATATTAAAAAAGTCAACAGCTGCAGTATTTGTAGCTGCTGGCTTTTAATATTTTTTTTTTCAGCAGACATCCGCTTTAATGCATTCTGTGCATTAACCACTGAAGGACCCCTTCACGCCGATATACTTCGGCAGAAGGGCACGGCTAGACACAGGCACGTACCTGAACATTGCCTTTAAGAGCCCAGCCACGGGGGCCGGTCCGAAGCTCCGTGACCGCGCCCGTGGGATCCGTGGACCCAATCGGCGCCGGTGTCCCGCGATCGGTCACAGGAGCTGTAGAACGGGGAGAGGTGTGTGTAAACACAGCTTCCCCGTTCTTCTGTGTGGCAGTGAAACTGATCGTTTGTTCCCTGATTTTTCTCAGTTTAAGCCGATATGTATTCGTCTACATATTTTTCGTAAAAAAAAAAAATAAGCGTTTATTGATTGGTTTGCGCAAAAGTTATAGCGTCTACAAAATAGGGGGTATTTTTATGGCATTTTTTTTAATTTTTTTTTTTTACTAGTAATGACCGGGATCAGCGATTTTTTTACGGTAATGCGACATTATGGCGGACACTTCGGACACATTTTTGGGACCATTGGCATTTTCATAGCGATCAGTGCTATAAAAATGCATTGATTACTATAAAAATGCCACTGGCAGTGAAGGGGTTAACACTAGTGGGCGGGGAAGGGGTTAAGTATGTTCCCTGGGTGTGTTCTAACAGCCTCACTGGGGAAATGACTGATCTTCTGTTCATACATTGTATGAACAGAAGATCAGTATTTCTCCCCCGGACAGGACCGGGAGCTGTGTGTTTACACACACAGCTCCCGGTCCCCGCTCTGTAACGAGCGAACGCGTGTGCCCGGCGGCGATCGCGCCCGCCGGGCACGTACACAGGAGTCGGGGGCAAGCGGGTGGCGCGCACACGCCCCTAGTGGCCTGCGCGAGAGCCGACGTATAGCTACGTGCTCTCGCGCAGGGGAGCCGACCTGCCGCCGTAAAATGAAAAAGTAGTTAACCTCAAATAAAGTTCAGCTGTCCTAGTAGGTCTTTTCTGACATTTTCTTAGTCGCATCTTACAGCAAAAGCCATGGTCTGCGGAGAGCTTCCAAAGCATCAGAGGGATCTCATTGTTAAAATGTAAATGTATCAGTCAGGAGAAGGGTACAAAAGAATTTCCAAGGCATTAGATATACCATGGAACACAGTGAGGACAGTCATCATCAAGTGGAGAAAATATGACAACAGTGACATTACCAAGAACTGGACGTCCCCCCAAAATTGATGAGAAGAAAACTGGTCAAGCTGCCAAGAGGCCTACAGCAACATTAAAGTTGCTGCAGGAATATCTGGCAAGTACTGGCTGTGTGGTACATGTGACAACAATCTCCCATATTCTTCATATGTCTGGGCTATGGGGTAGAGTGGCAAGACGGAAGCCTTTTCTTACCAAAAAAACATCCAAGGCCAGCTAAATTTTGCAAAAACACATCTGAAGTCTCCCAAAAGCATGTGGGAAAATGTGTTCTGGTCTGATGAAACCAAGGTTGAACTTTTTGGCCATAACGCCAAAAGATATGTTTGGCGCAAAAACAACACTTATCACCCAACAAACACCATACCCACCGTGAAGCATGGTGGTGGCAGCATCATGCTTTGAGGCATCTTTTCTTCAGCTGGAATAGGGGCCTTGGTCAAGGTTTAGGGAATAATGAACAGATTTTTAAATACCAGGCAATATTGGCACAAACCTTCAGGCTTCTGCTAGAAAGCTGAACATGAAGAGGAACTTCATCTTTTAGCACGACAACGACCCAAAGCATACATCCAAATCAACAAAGGAATGGCTTCACCAGAAGAAGATTACATTTTTGGAGTGGCCCAGCCAGAGCCCAGACCTGAATCCCACTGAAAATCTGTGAGGTGATCTGAAGAGGGCTGTGCACAGGAGATGCCCTCGAAATCTGACAGATTTGGAGTGTTTTTTGCAAACAAGAGTGTCAAGATGTGCCATGCTGATACTCATACCCAAGAAGACTATAATAAAATCAAAAGGTGCTTCAACAAACTACAGGGAGTGCAGAATTATTAGGCAAATGAGTATTTTGACCACATCATCCTCTTTATGCATGTTGTCTTACTCCAAGCTGTATAGGCTCGAAAGCCTACTACCAATTAAGCATATTAGGTGATGTGCATCTCTGTAATGAGAAGGTGTGTGGTCTAATGACATCAACACCCTATATCAGGTGTGCATAATTATTAGTCAACTTCCTTTCCTTTGGCAAAATGGGTCAAAAGAAGGACTTGACAGGCTCAGAAAAGTCAAAAATAGTGAGATATCTTGCAGAGGGATGCAGCACTCCTAAAATTGCAAAGCTTCTGAAGCGTGATCATCGAACAATCAAGCGTTTCATTCAAAATAGTCAACAGGGTCGCAAGAAGCGTGTGGAAAAACCAAGGCGCAAAATAACTGCCCATGAACTGAGAAAAGTCAAGCGTGCAGCTGCCAAGATGCCACTTGCCACCAGTTTGGCCATATTTCAGAGCTACAACATCACTGGAGTGCCCAAAAGCACAAGGTGTGCAATACTCAGAGACATGGCCAAGGTAAGAAAGGCTGAAAGACGACCACCACTGAACAAGACACACAAGCTGAAACGTCAAGACTGGGCCAAGAAATATCTCAAGACCGATTTTTCTAAGGTTTTATGGACTGATGAAATGAGAGTGAGTCTTGATGGGCCAGATGGATGGGCCCGTGGCTGGATTGGTAAAGGGCAGAGAGCTCCAGTCCGACTCAGACGCCAGCAAGGTGGAGGTGGAGTACTGGTTTGGGCTGGTATCATCAAAGATGAGTTTGTGGGGCCTTTTCGGGTTGAGGATGGAGTCAAACTCAACTCCCCGTCCTACTGCCAGATTATGGAAGACACCTTCTTCAAGCAGTGGTACAGGAAGAAGTCTGCATCCTTCAAGAAAAACATGATTTTCATGCAGGACAATGCTCCATCACACGCGTCCAAGTACTCCACAGCGTGGCTGGCAAGAAAGGGTATAAAAGAAGAAAAACTAATGACATGGCCTCCTTGTTCACCTGATCTGAACCCCATTGAGAACCTGTGGTCCATCATCAAATGTGAGATTTACAAGGAGGGAAAACAGTACACCTCTCTGAACAGTATCTGGGAGGCTGTGGTTGCTGCTGCACGCAATGTTGATGGTGAACAGATCAAAACACTGACAGAATCCATGGATGGCAGGCTTTTGAGTGTCCTTGCAAAGAAAGGTGGCTATATTGGTCACTGATTTGTTTTTGTTTTGTTTTTGAATGTCAGAAATGTATATTTGTGAATGTTGAGATGTTATATTGGTTTCACTGGTAAAAATAAATAATTGAAATGGGTATATATATATTTTTTGTTAAGTTGCCTAATAATTATGCACAGTAATAGTCACCTGCACACACAGATATGCCCCTAAAATAGCTAAAACTAAAAACAAACTAAAAACTACTTCCAAAAATATTCAGCTTTGATATTAATGAGTTTTTTGGGTTCATTGAGAACATGGTTGTTGTTCAATAATAAAATTAATCCTCAAAAATACAACTTGCCTAATAATTCTGCACTCCCTGTATTAGTTTAAAGGGGTTGTAAAGGTTTGTTTTTTTATTTTTTAAATAGGTTCCTTTAAGCTAGTGCATTGTTGGTTCACTTACCTTTTCCTTCGATTTCCCTTCAAAATTTTTTTTTTTCTTTGTCTAAATCTCTCACTTCCTGTTTTTCCTCAGTAAGCTTGCCCCCATTATCCGAACCGTTCTGGCTGGGGGTTAGTCAGCCAGAACAGCCTAATGAGGAGGAACAGAAAGTGAGACATTCAAAGAAAACAAAAAAAAATGTTTTAGAAGGGAAATCAAAGGAAAAGGTAAGTGAACCAACAATGCACTAGTTAACCACTTACCCCCGGACCATATTGCTGGTCAAAGACCAGAGCACTTTTTGCGATTCGGGACTGTGTCGCTTTAACTGACAATTGCGCGATCGTGCGACGTGGCTCCCAAACAAAATTGATGTCCTTTTTTCCCCACAAATAGAGCTTTATTTTGGTGGTATTTGATCACCTCTGCGGTTTTTATTTTTTGCGCTATAAACAAAAATAGGAGTGACAATTTTGAAAAAAATGAATATTTTTTACTTTTTGCTGTAATAAATATCCCCCAAAAATATATAAAAAAACATTTTTTTTCCTCAGTTTAGGCCGATACGTATTCTTCTACGTATTTTTCATTAAAAAAAAAATCGCAATAAGCGTTTATTGATTGGTTTGCGCAAAAGTTATAGTGTTTACAAAATAGGGGGTATTTTTATGTCATTTTTATTAATATATTTTTTTTACTAGTAATGGCGGCGATCAGCGATTTTTTTTCGGTACTGCGACATTATGGCGGACACTTCGGACACTGTTGACACATTTTTGGGACCAGTGGCATTTTTATAGCGATCAGTGCTATAAAAATGCATTGGATTACTATAAAAATGCCACTGGTAGTGAAGGGGTTAACACTAGGGGGCGGGGAAGGGGTTAAGTATGTTCCCTGGGTGTGTTCTTACTGTGGGGGAGGGGTGGCCTCACTAGGGGAAACACTGATCCTCTGTTCATACATTGTATGAACAGAAGATCAGCATTTCCCCCGCTGACAGGACCGGGAGCTCTGTGTTTACACACACAGCTCCCGGTCCCCGCTCTGTAACGAGCGATCGCGTGTGCCCGGTGGCGATCGCGCCCGCCGGGCACACGCACAGGAGTCGGGGGCGAGCACGCGCCCCTAGTGGCCGCTCTAAGAGCCGACGTAGTATGACGGGCTCTCGCCCAGGAGAGCCGACCTGCCGCCGTAGAACGGCGGCTGGTCGGCAAGTGGTTAAAGGAACCTAGTTAGAAAATAAAAAACTAACCTTTACCACCCCTTTAAGGGTGTGCACAATTCTGCATCCATATTTTATTTTTATTTTTTTTACCCTCCATCCACCTAAAAGATTTCAGTTTGTTGTTCAACCGAGTTGTACAGTTTATAGGTCACATTGACAAGGTGGAAAAAGTTCTGAAACTATTTATCTTTGACTCGATTTTTTTACATCACAGAAACCTGACGTTTTAACAGGGTTGTGTAGACTTTTTATATCCACTGTATACGTTGAGAACATGGAAATACGATACATTTACTGACTTTGCTCTAGACTTCACATTTCAATGTTACATGCCATTCTCTGCAAGAAGTTTTTCTATAAATAAAAAATCAAAATCAAAAAAAATCAATTACCTGTAACAGTTTTTTCACACACAGAGTCGCTCATCAGACCTTTTATAGAACGTGTATAAGCATACACCTGTACACAGTAATTCGTATTGCGCTCTAGATTGTCCAATACGTAGGTCATGGAAGAATGGAGGTCAACTGTCTTCTAAAGTGAAACGACAAATACAGGTCAGAAGATGAACAAGTTGTATAGACGTCATCAAGAAAGAACTTTCAGCTAGAAACAAAACAAGCAAAAAACAAACCAACTCAATGATATAGTGAAGTTCCAAGATCTTTGAAGGCCACGTATGTGGCAAACCACGGGCGTGGCCACGTAGACTGCTGGAGACCGAATCGGCTTCAGAAAAGGTATGTATAGCCATTTTTGCTTCACAAGGTTAGACAGATCAGTCTTAGAATGTGGCTGTCAGTAGATTTAGAGTTGGTTAGTTTTAGGCTACTACTTTAAAGCCAAAGGCCCAGATTCACGTAGGGCGGCGTAGCTTTGTGTGGGCGTAGCGTATCTTGTTAACGCTACGCCGCCGCAACTTAGAGAGGCAAGTGCAGTATTCACAAAGCACTTGCGTCCTAAGTTACGACGGCGTAGCGTAAATGGGCTGGCGTAAGCGCGCGCAATTCAAAATAGGCTGGTAGGGGGCGTGTTGTATGCTAATTAATCGTGACCCCACGTAATTGACGCTCTTAACGAATGGCGCATGCGCCGTCCGTGAAAGTATCCCAGTGCGCATGCTCCAAATTACGCCGCAAATAGTCAATGCTTTAGACGTGAACGTAACTTACGCACAGCCCTATTCGCGTACGACTTACGCAAACGACGCAAAATTCGACTCTGTCCTCACGTCCATACTTAACATTGGCTACGCCTCATATAGCAGGGGTAACTTTACACCGGAAAAAGCCTTACGTAAACAACGTAAATCAATGCACCGGGCGCACGTACGTTTCTGAATCGGCGTATCTAGCTCATTTGCATATTCTACGCGTAAATCTATGGAAGCGCCCCTAGCGGCCAGCGTAAATATGCAGTCCAAGATACGACGGCGTAGGAGACTTACGCCGCTCGTATCTAGGCAAAATTCATGCGTAACTGATTCTAAGAATCAGGCGCATAGATACGACGGCGCACATTCGGACTTACAACGGCGTACGTGGAGTTAAGTCCTTTGTGAATCTGGGCCAAAGTGTTTTTAGCTTCTCTTCTTTTACTTCCTGTTGCGTCTCTGGGACAGAGTACAGTGGAACCTCGGATTACGAGCATAATCCGTTCCAGAAGAATGCTCGTTATCCAAAGTACTCGCATATCAAAGCGAGTTTCCCCATTGAAGTCAATGAAAACGAAAATAATTGACTTCAATGCCATGCAATACCGCATGCGACCAGAGACGGGTGGGCGCCGGAGAGCCTCAGAAAGACTTTCTTCCCGCCGAGATTTGCCAAGGTCAGCCGAGCTATCCTCGGGCCTTTCCGTGCATTTCTGAACGGCGCCGATTGGCGCCATTTGGCTTCAGCGCCCCCCCCCCCCCACACCTCAGGCCAAATGCGGTACTCCACACCGCTTTGGCCTGAATCGTGCTCATTTCGCGAGACAACACTCGCAAACCAAGTTACGATTTTTAAAAATACAGCTCGTTAACCGGGTTACTCGCAATCCGAGGTTCCACTGTATGTACTTCATACTCATTCACATGGGGGGGGATCTGGGGGGCCCCTTGCTTTCAGATTCTGATAAACTCCCTGTGGGGATGAGGACCCCCTCTGCCATACAGAGCATGGGGTTCTTATCTCCATCGTGCTGGCAGGGAGCAGGGTTTTCTACTCAGGATGTGGCTTCTTTCTAAAGAAAACTGACTTTAACGCCCCTTTCACACCACGCTGATCTCATCCATCCGTTCATTCTGCGGACGGAGGAAAATCCTATTTTTCCATCCGTCTGCAGAGCGGATCGGGTGAACACGGACAGGCGGTCCTTGTTCATCCGATCCCCCCATAGGGGAGAGCGGAGATCTGACAGGGCGGTCCCTGCACAGTGTGCGGAGACCGCCCTGTCACCTGCCGGCTCAGCGGGGATCAACAGAGCGATCCCCGCTGAGCAAGCGGATACACATGTATGGATCCTCACGGGATCCGTACATGTGAAAGGGGCCAAAGATTTTGCACATCTTTTGTTTTGATGCACCTGGAATGTGCTTCTCGGCCTCAAACTGAAAGTTCAGTCGAGCTAAAAAGTTTCACATCCGACTTGAATGTATGTGTGCGGCCCGGGCACGTCACACAGCAGTTGGTTAACCACTTCCATACCGGGCACTTACGCCCCTTCCTGCCCAAGCCAATTTTCAGCTTTCAGCACTGTCGCACTTTGAATGACAATTGCGCGGTCGTGCTACACTGTACCCAAACAATTTTTTTATCATTTTGTTCCCACAAATAGAGATTTCTTTTGGTGGTATTTGATCACCTCTGCGGTTTTTATTTTTTGCGCTATAAACAAAAGAAGAGTGACAATTTAAAAAAAAAAACACTATTTTTTACTTTTTTATTTAATAAATATCACAATTTTTTTTAAAAAAAACGTTTTTTTTCCTCAGTTTAGGCCGATATGTATTCTTCTACATATTTTTGGTAAAAAAAATCGCAATGATCATATATTGATTGGTTTGCGCAAAAGTTATAGCGTTTACAAAATAGCTGATAGATTTATGGCATTTTTATTTTATTAATTTTTTTACTAGTATTGGCGGCGATTTGCGATTTTTTTTACTGTCACCGTGACATTGCGGCGAACACATCGGACACTTTTGACACGTTTTTGGCGCCATTCACATTTATACAGCGATTAATATGCACTAATTACTGTATAAATGTGACTGGCATTCAAGGGGTTAACACTAGGGGGTGAGGGAGGGGTTAATATGTATACCTGAATTGTGTTCTAACTGTGGGGGAAGGGGGGTGACTGGGGGAGGTGACCGATCTATGTCCCTATGTACAAGGGACACAGATCGGTCTCCTCTCTCCCCTGACAGGACGTGGAGCTCTGTGTTTACACACAGAGCTCCACGTCTTGTCCCTGTAGCCGCCGATTCCGAGTGCCTGGCGGACATCGCGACCGCCAGGCACGCGCATCGGCATCTCGGGGACGCGTCGGGCGCGCGCGCGCCGCCGTCGGCGCGCTCGCGCGCCCCCCAGTGGCCGCAAGAATACAGGATGTCAAATGACGTCCTGTTGAATTTTCAGAGTAACCGTGGAGCCGTCATTTGACGATGGCCCGGTACTCTAGTGGTTAAAATGCAATATGCTGTATTCCACATAGAGCAAAGACCTGGTGATACCCAATTCCATACCTCCCAAAATTTGACATGGGAATCAGGGACACCTACTAACAAAACGTATGTAGGCATAGGACACGCCCCCCACCACATCCCCCTTTAAAGCGGAGTTCCACCCACAATTTCACTTTTTAAATATAAATACCCCTGTAATACACAAGCTTAATGTATTCTAGTAAAGTTAGTCTGTAAACTAAGGTCCGTTTTGTTAGGTTGTTACAGCATTTAAATAGTTTATAATCTAGAAATAGACCGTGGCCATCTTAAGTGTGGGCATCATGAAGCCAGACTGTATGACTTCCTGGATTTCAGCTTTGCATATCTCGCACATGCTCAGTGCACAAGCAATGTAATAGGTTTCAGTCAGGTTTGCAAGGACTACTGGGAAACATGATGCCTATCCCAGAAACCCTTGCAAATAGCCTAGGCTAATAAGGAGGAGGAAGTAATGAAGGACTACAAAATAAAGGTATTTACAAGCAACAAATTAAATAAAAATTGGCCATTCTGAACACTATGAGATTAGAGCATGCAGCACAGACAAACATAAAAAAATGGGTGGAACTCCACTTTAAGGAGAATTAACCCCAAAAAAAGTTTAATCAAATCCACAAGGGCTTTTTTTTACCACTATTTCTTTGTATTGGCTTTAAGAATGTACAAATGCAGCAATTTAGAAATTGGATGAAAGGTTTAGCACTGGGAAACACTTTTTGATAGACAAAAAGTGCATTTTATATACAACTATATAGATCAGAGCAAAATGAGGGACAAATGAGGGACAAATGAGGGGGGAAGAGGGACAGAGGGACATTGCTCCAAATCAGGGACAGTTGGGAGCTATGCAATTCCCTGGACAAGCACATGCCAGGAACCTACCTTCTCCTCTGAATCTTCCTTCCAGTAAGACAGGTTATAGTATATTACCAATACATCGGGAATTGGTGAGAAAGGAGGTGAAAAATCCACAGCCAAATTTCCTGAATGGGAATTCAGACCAAGTGACTTCACGGGTCCTATGATTGCTGCAGAGAGAAACAGCACATGTGAACATGACTGTATGATCTGTACCGGCATCTATCGATCCATCAATCAGCCATCATTTTATTACCACCCACCTAACACCCACCCACCTAACATGTAGGAGCAAAGTGTCAGATCAAGCAAAACGTATTCAGGGCACAGGTCTCCCTGATTAGATACAATTTGATTGGATAGTCTAGGTAGGTCCTCATATTAGGTAGATCCAAAAGATGATTCTGCAGAGAATGGATGGTCAGATAGTGAACTTTAAAGTAGAACTTCTAATCGGTACATATGAGGACTTGAAGAATGTTGTTCGAGAATACTTCAAGATTTAGTTTGCTTTTAACCACATCAATACTTGCTTAAAGTTCATTCTAAATCCCGCCATAACTTCCGCAATGTCTCCTGGGAACAATGACAAAAGCTCCCAGGAGACATTGCGGCATCGAGGAAGTGACGGAATACCCGCACACTACCCGATGAATCCATATACAGGAAGCGGCCAGTAACATAAAGGATTACTAAGGTACAGTGGATGGGGGAGTGGATCTTGAGTGGGAGTTCCCACACTTTATTCCCCAGGACTTGACCCCTGACTGACAGGCACTGATAAGGCGGCACTGATGGGGTGGCACTGATGAGCATCTAACAGAAGGGCCCCCCTATCCAGCACAGCTGGAGGAGTGTACGGGATGCTGAAGGCTCTCCATTTGCTGTAGATCAGGCATGCCCAACCTTTTGAAGAGCGAGGGCCACATGAGCGACTTGGTTACTGGTCGCGGGCCACAATAAGTGGAGCGGACGGAAGACGGAATCTGTGTCTGCTCTGTATATGCAGAACAGACACGGACACAGCCCACTCTACTCTGTGGGCCCTCCCATCCAATACAACCAGATGGAAGGGGACAGATCCCCTTCTGTTTTTTTTTTTGTATTGGATTGGAGGTAGGTGGGTGCAAATGGACACAAGTCCGTTTACAGCTGCCTCTACATAGAGATGAATGGAGGGTCTGTGTGGGTTGAACCGATCATGTGAAATGGGCCTAAGGCTGCTTTCACACGGGTCGGCAACCTGCGGTCTGGGCTTGCGAACCTGCTATCCCAAAGCAGAAGGCCGCGGGCCACATCCGAGGGCTCCGCGGGCCACATGTGGCCCCCGGGCCGCTGGTTGGGCACACCTGCTGTAGATCTTTAGCACAGCCAAGAATCAAGGAACTACATGCTGGAAATGTAATCATTATAGCTCTTGCTGTGCAGGGGCCATTATTAGCATTTTTCTTCTTGTGACTTAAAGTGGTTGTAAACCCTTACAGACCACTTTTGCCTACAGGTAAGCCTAGATTAAGGTTTACCTGTAGGTACAATAAATATCTCCTAAACCTACACGGAAGGCGATCATGCCATCACTGCTGGCTCCCACATGCATGACGTCATCGCTGCTCTGGCCAGTCACAGCGCCGGAGCAGCGATACCCGGAAGTAACTCCGGGTATTATGGCGGCGACGGAGGAGGTGAACGAGGGTCGCTTCGGGGGCTTCGATCTCAGGTAAGGAATTCATAATGAGCTAGTATGCTATGCATACTATCTCATTATACCTTTATCTTGCAGTGTGTTTTTTTTTTTGAGGGTTTACTTCCTCTTTAAGTGTCACTTCAAGGATAACCACTCCCTCCCATCTCAGAATCACGTACTGTTTTTACTTGGTTGGAAATTCGGCAATACAACCCATTCCGATCTTCTTGATCCCAACTCCGCCCGGACCTTCATTCTTCCCCTCCAGAAGGACTCAATTTTCTCTGTGAAGTCACACTCTGTCTCTGTGATGTTTACGCACAATTCACGGAAATCCATGTAACTGCAAGACACAAAATACAGAGTTATTGCAATGACTCTACTATTGCCATCCTATTTCACCTACATATACATTTTTTTTTTTTTAATCAGTATAAACCCCGAAGTAGACCTAGCTGTGAAAAACAATTCAGATTGCTGCCATTTCATTTAACGCTCAACTCCAGGCACAAAAAAATTAATTTAATTATATTCTTCATTAGCCACAAAAGATATACAATGTACTTTCAAATGCCTTTGCAAATTTAGATATTACCATGTATAGGTATCAGTGGCATCATTACTGTTTTCCCACATTGCCTGTAGAGAGCAGAGCTGTGGGAGGGCCAACAGGCTCCATCCACTACAGGCTGCCTGCAGAAAACTACAGGAAGGGGGGCGGAGACAAGACCAGTCGCCCTGCACAAGGAGAGAGAGCAGCAGTGAGAGGTCTTTATCACAGGAAGCTCCTACACTGAAGAGTAAAGCCTCACACTGAATCACTGCACAGATCTGGAATAAATATACAAAGCACACCAAGATTCAAGGAACAATACACATGACTTTTATATTTAGACAATATTTGGTGATCCCGGCATTTAGTTTTAAAACGACTTTTTATTCAAGTATATGAATGTGTACAAACACAAAATAACGAATGATGATGCAATGTAAACAAACTGTAGAAGACTAACTTTTAGGCCCCTTTCACACTGAGGAGTTTTTCAGGCGGTTTAGCGCTAAAAATAGGTGCGCGACCCACAGCTGGGCACTTAAAGAGGACGTACAGGTACGTTGCTTGTGCCCAGCCGTGCCATTCTGCCGACGTATGTTTGCAGGAGGCGGTCCTTAAGTGGTTAACCTGCTTATATTTTGCCTTCCCTGGTTCCTCCTCTCCCTCCTCATAAACATTCCAATGAAATAAAATCTTTAAAGGGGTTGTAAAGGTCAAAAAAAAAGTTCTCTAAATAGCTTCCTTTACCTTAGTGCAGTCTTCTTTCACTTACCTCATCCTTCCATTTTGCCATTATATGTCCTTATTTCTTCTGAGAAATCCTCACTTCCTGTTCTTCTGTCTGTAACTCCACACAGTAATGCAAGGCTTTCTCCCTGGTGTGGAGAAAGCCTCTTGAGGGGGGAGGGGGTGAGCAGGAGTGTCAGGACGCCCACTAACACACAGTTTCTTTCTCTATCTGCAAAGTAGAGAGTGTCCTGACTTGCCTGCTCGCCCCTCCTCCCTCAAGAGGCTTTCTCGACACCAGGGAGAAAGCCTTGCATTACTGTGTGTAGTTACAGACAGAAGAACATGAAGTGAGGATTTCTCAGAAGAAATAAGGACATTTAAAATCAAAATAGAAGGATGAGGTAAGTGAAGGAGGACTGCACTAAGGTAAAGGAAGCTATTTAAAAGGAATTTTTTTTTTACCTTTAACCCCTTTAAGGCCTCATATACACGGGGCAGTTGAAAACCTCTTCTGAATGCTGGAAACTGACAGCTAATAAACGACATTGAAAAATCACTGTTTAACAGCTTTTACATACTGGCCAGGATTCAGATAGCCTTTACGCCGGCGTATCTATTGATACGCCGCGTAAGTGCTACGAAGTGCCGGCGTATCTTCTTTCTGTATTCAGAAAGCAAGATACGCCAGAATTTCCCTAAGATCCGACCGGCGTAAGTGTCTTACACCGTCGTATCTTAGGCTGCATATTTACGCTGGCCCGCTAGGTGGCGCTTCCGTATATTTCCGCGAGGAATATGCAAATTAGGTATTCACGGCGATTCAGAAACGTACGCCTGCCCGGCGCATTTTTTACGTCGTTTGCGTTAGGCTTTTTCCGGCGTAAAGTTACCCCTGCTATATGCCCGGGTATCCTATGTTAAGTATGGACGTCGTTCCCGCGTCAAATTTAGAAAATTTTACGTCGTTTGCGTAAGTACATAGGGCTGTACATAAGTTACGTTCACGTCTAAAGCAATGACGATTTGCGGCGTAATTTCAAGCATGCGCACTGGGATTTTTTCACGAACGGCGCATGCGCCGTTCGTAAAATACGTCAAGTACGTGGGGTCACAGTGAATTTAAATAAAACACGCCCACATCATCCACATTTGAATTAGGCGGGCTTACGCCGGACCACATACGTTACGCCGCCGTAACTAAGGGCGCAAGTTCTTTCTGAATACGTAACTTGCGCCCTAATTTACGGCGGCGTAACGTACCTGAGATACGTTACGCCCCGCCGAAAGATACTCCAATGTATCTGAATCCGGGCCCACTGAGTTTAGCAGCAGTTGAGGTTAGAAGCTTACCTCAGATAACCTCAAGAAACTATCCCAAATGTCCACAATGCAGGGAAAACATGTAAATGATTAACTATTTCAGCCGTAAGGCTTCACTGCCCGTTTCCCTTAGCGAGGATGGAGGCGCCAGGACCGAGCGATCGCCGTCGGGGGGCCGACTTCGGGGGCACCTAAGACAGGGAAGTGTCCTTATTAACAAAGTCAGCAGCTGCAGTGCTCCCCTATTTTGTAGACGCTATAATTTTTGCGCAAACCCATCAATAAACACTTATTGCGATTTTTTTTTAACAAAAATAGGTAGAACAATATGTATCGGCCTAAACTGAGGAAAAAACATTTTTTATCAATTTTTGGGGGGGATGCTTATTATAGCAAAAAGTAAAAAAATATTGATTTTTCTTCCAAATTGTCGCTCTATTTTTGTTTATAGAGCAAAAAATAAAAACCGCAGAGGTGATCAAATACCACCAAAAGAAAGCTCTATTTGTGGGGGGAAAAAAAAAGGACGTCAATTTTGTTTGGGAGCCACGTCGCATGATTGTCAGTTAAAACGACGCAGTGCCGAATCGCAAAAAGTGGCCAGGTCTTTGGCCAGCAAAATGGTCCGGGGCTTAAGTGGTTAAACTGACCAAAAATTCAGCAAACAAGATTTTTTAACACCACAAGGGAAGCACAGCGGACCAGTGCGAAGACAGACATAGAATTTAAAGGAATGCATGTTTCTTGAGCTTTTCTTGCACTAAACAAGACGATAAAGTCCGACAATATATTCAGGTTCATTTAAAATTTAAGATATTAATTAAAACATTTTAATACAATTTTATATATAATCTGTCATTTTCAGTTTGGGTTTTGGCCAATTGCATCCTGCATTTTGGGTTTTGGCATCAATATTTTCATTTCATTACACCCCAAATTTAATTGGAGTTTGAAAAAAGTGTGGAAACTTTTTGAAGACTCCTCTTATTTAAAAAAAAAATAAAAAAAAAATGGTTACAAATGCTGCATTTTATTTTCGCCTGTGCGCATGAGGTCTTTAGGGCAGTTCACACCAAAATCACACAGAAACGTGGTCTGTGTTCCTGTGTATTTCTCTGCAGTGCGATTTGGCAGCCCATTCCTTTGAATAGGCTGCAAATCACACCAGAACTCACAAAAAGCATGCACTACTTTTGAAAAAGCGCGCTGCACCGTGCGATCTGGTGCCTGCAAAATGCACTGTGTTTGCAATCTGGCAGCTGCAGAAGATCGCAAAGGCAGTGCATTTTGAATGTGGCGAGTGAGCTGGCCCTTAACCACTTAAACCCCGGACCATATTGCTGGTCAAAGACCAGAGCACTTTTTGCGATTCGGCACTGCGTCGCTTTAACTGACAATTGCGCGGTCGTGCGATGTGGCTCCCAAACAAAATTGGCTTTCTTTTGGTGGCATTTGATCACCTCTGCGGTTTTTCGTTTTCTTCTACCTATTTTTCGTAAAAAAAATTAAAAAAAAATTGCAATAAGCGTTTATTGATTGGTTTGCGCAAAAGTTATAGCGTTTACAAAATAGGGGGTATTTTTATGGCATTTTTATTAATATTTTTTTTTTTACTAGTAATGGCGGCGATCAGCGATTTTTTTTCGGTACTGCAACATTATGGCGGACACTTCGGACACTTTCGACACATTTTTTGGGACCATTGGCATTTTTATAGCGATCAGTGCTATAAAAATGCATTGATTACTATAAAAATGCCACTGGGGGCGGGGAAGGGGTCAAGTATGTTCCCTGGGTGTGTTCTAACTGTAAGGGGGGGTGGCCTCACTAGGGGAAATGACTGATCTTCTGTTTATACATTGTTTATATATTGTAGATCAGCATTTCTCTCCCTGACAGGACTGGGAGCTGTGTGTTTACACACACAGCTCCCGGTCCTCGCTCTGTAACGAGCAATCGCGGGTGCCCGGCGGCGATCGCACCCACCAGGCACGCGCACGGTAGTCTTGTTAGTGGCCTGCGCGAGAGCCGACGTATAGCTATGGGCTCTCACGCAAGGGAGCCGACCTGCCACCGTATAACTGTGGCGGCAGGTTGGCAAGCAGTTAAAGAGGAACTGCAGTCGGCTCACATAATTTGTAATTAAAAAAAACATCTTTGCCATTCTGAAGCTTCCCTCCAACCACTTTGCATATTATTTCATATATATATATATACACACACACACACACACACACACACACACACACTCTGTGATTCTGTACTTGCCAAATCTGCTGCACAAATCTCCCTCCACTGAGTCTGGCTGCAGCCATTTTAACTGAGAACTGTGGGAAGCTGAAGCTGCTGCCTGTTTACTTCCTGGATTTACACAGAGACACACCTCCAGCTCTGCATCTCTATTTGGCCCTCTTAGGCTGCATTCACACCTGAGCGTCGGTCGTTCGGTCGTTTTTTTCCGGCGTTTTGTCGCGCGTATTCATGCTTATTTGCGCCTTTGCATACAGCGTTGTCCGACGTTTTTGTACTTCGACGTTTTTTATTTTAGCCAATAGGAAAAATTATCATCTTTTCATCACTTGTTGCTATGTTGGTAGATTTTTTTAATCTTCTGCATGGGTCGACAAGTTCTATTGATTAAAGCGACGAAACGCCCGTAGCAAACGCCCATGTTACTTTCTATGGGAAATGGAAACGTTTAAATACGCCCAAACCGCCCGATACGCGCGGCAAATAAGGGTCCGGAACTTGTTTGAGCTTCAGGCGATCGTCGTTTCAGCGTTCGCCGTTGAGATGTGAACAGTCTCCATAGAGACTAATGTAATTTCGACCCTCCGGCGTATTGTAGCGACGCGCTTCAGGCGTTAAAACGCCTAGGTGTGAATGGAGCCTTATGACTCACCCCCCCCCCCCCTCCTTTCCTGACAAACTCTCACTAGAATGAGGGTGAGTGAGAGAGAGAGAGCCGTGCATGATGTCATAAGCCTAGGCCAGTGATGGCGAACCTCGGCACCCCAGATGTTTTGGAACTACATTTCCCATGATGCTCTTGCACTCTGCAGTGTATTTGAGCATCATGGGAAATGTAGTTCCAAAACATCTGGGGTGCCAAGGTTCGCCATCACTGGCCTAGGCTAATGACCAGACAAGAAACAGGAAGTGGGCTGTATAAAGTATTTACTGGCAGAAAAAAATGGTTTTACTATCCAAAGTTAAAACAACAAGGGCAGAAGATTAAATAGATGGAAAGGTGAAAAAATAACTGAAGTTCCACTTTAAGTAATCCTTGGGTCTTAAAATGTGCATTTTAATGTGTGCAGGAAAGTTTTTTTTTTTTTTTTTTTTTTTTATTAATAAAAAAGGGCTCAGGCACTAAAAGGGGTTGTAGTAGCCAGAGTGCAGAGAGGAGCAGGGATGGGACACCCCGTGTATTGGATGTTGAAGATTCTACCAACAGTTTTATGTCTGCAAAAGAGTGAAGATGCAGCCTACACCCCAATGATAAGAATCAGAGATGTGTTCTGTGATGTCACAATAGTGTCCCTTTAAAGCTAAATTCCAGACAGTCAGGGCTCATTCAGATGTGTGGTCCATGGGGGGGGGGGGGGGGGGAGGGGGCAGTGTACATGCAGGCAGTTGAGCCACAGACCGTTTACATCCCCCCTCCTGACCATCCATTTAAACCCATACAGCTTTGCTTCATAGGCATAGCACAAATTAAACCACCCCCCCCCCCCATTCGTCACCTTCGGCGGGCAGTACCACCACTGCATGTGACCAGGGCCGTTTGAAGGAATTTGGGGGCCCCAAGCAAAATGCACATGGAGGCCCCCCAACCCCCCCCCCTTACGCACACATGCAAAGCCCCCCTCCCCATGTTTTTTTACCCCCCCTCCCCTCCCTATGTTCCTTTTACTCCCCCCCGAGCCCCCCCTCCATACCGGGTCCGTACCGCGCAGCAGGAGATTCTGTTTCCTGTTCCTGGCCGGACTGACAGGAAGTGAGAACTCAGTGTTCACTTCCTGTCAGTCCGGCTGGGAACAGGAAACTGAATCTCCTGTACCGCGCGGAGTACGGACTGACAGGAGGAAGGAAGAAGAGCTCTGCAACGCTACAGAGAAGGGGATGTGACGACTTGTCAGGTGGCTGCAGCAAATAGGAAGTTTAGCACGGCAAGGGCCCTGCTTGGGGCCCCAGGCCAGCTCGGGGCCCCAAGCAATTGCTTGGTTTGCCTGCCTTGTAGCAACGGGCCTGCATGTGACCCAATCAAGGAATGCAGACATGCCTCAACTGGCCTCAACACGGTGGGTCAGCATTTTGAGGGTTAAAACAGGCAGCGAAGTGGTGACATATCACCTCTTCATCGCTTTTCCAAGACACTCTGAAAAAGTGATCCCCTGCAGATCACTTTTCAGAGGGGCTTCCGCACATCAGCACAACGCCCATACACAAATAATTCAAATATATATTTCTGGGAACTGTCTTACCTCACAAAAGATTTGTCATTCTGTTCAGACATTCTTGTGGACTGACCATCCCTGCAAGACAGCATAGCCAAGTTGGTGACATCACTTCTCTACAGTTACAGCAATACAGCGAAGTCACCAGCATGCTGAATAGGGAGCAAAGCATTATGGCCATGCAGGGGGGGGGGGGGACAGATCCAAGGACTTACAGCTGCTAAACCTAAAATTAATTACCGTATTTATCGGCGTATAACACGCGCCCTAATTTTTAAGAGGGGTGTTTAAGGAAAAAAAATTATATTTTAAATGCCCATCAATGCAGCCTTATCAGTGTCCATCTGCAGCCTTGCCCCCATGCCATCCATCTGCAGCCTTGCCCCCATGCCATCCATCTGCAGACTTGCCCCCATGCCATCCATCTGCAGTCTTGCCCATCATTGCAGAATGATCAGTGTCCATCTCCAGCCTTGCCCATCCATCTGCAGCCTTGTCCCCATGCCATCCATCTGCAGCCTTGCCCATCATTGCAGAATGATCAGTGTACATCTGCAGCCTTGCCCATCCATCTGCAGCCTTGCCCATCCATCTGCAGCCTTGCCCCCATGCCATCCATCTGCATCCTTGCAGAATGATCAGTGTCCATCTGCAGCCTTGCCCTTCCATCTGCAGCCTTGCCCCCCATGCCATCCATCTGCAGCCATGCCCATCATTGCAGAATGATCAGTGTCCATCTGCAGCCTTGCCCCCATCCAACTGCATCCTTGCCCCCATCCATCTGCAGCCTTGCCCCCATGCCAGCCACCTGCAGCCTTGCCCCCATGCCAGCCACCTGCAGCCTTGCCTATCATTGCAGAATGATCAGTGTCTATCTGCAGCCTTGCCCATCCATCTGCAGCCTTGCCCCCATGCCATCCATCTGCAGCCTTGCCCATCATTGCAGAATGATCAGTGTCCATCTGCAGCCTTGCCCATCCATCTGCAGCCTTGCCCCCATGCCATCCATCTGCTGCCTTGCCCATCATTACAGAATGATCAGTGTCCATCTGCAGCCTTGCCCATTTATCTGCAGCCTTGCCCCCATGCCATCCATCTGCAGCCTTGCCCATCATTGCAGAATGATCAGTGTCCATCTGCAGCCTTGCCCATTTATCTGCAGCCTTGCCCCCATGCCATCCATCTGCAGCCTTGCCCATCATTGCAGAATGATCAGTGTCCATCTGCAGCCTTGCCCCCATGCCATCCATCTGCAGCCTTGCCCCCATCCAGTGTTAATCTGCAGCCTTGAGCGAATGAGCGCCAGCAAGATACACAGAGCCGGGTTGTCCGGTGTACTCGGCTCCTCTTGCAGTCCCGCCCCTTGGCTCGGCTCTTATGATGGACCTAACGCTGGTCCAGTGGCGTGACTGCGAGCTGAGCCGAGTACACAGTACACTCAGCTCTGTCTATTTCGGGGGCACTCGTTCCCGCCGAGGCAGCCGTTTTGCATATAACACGCACCCACGATTTTCCCCTAAATTTTAAGTAAATACGGTAATTATTATTTTTAACTGGATTTTGATGTGCCAGAGGCATTTTTGCAATTTATTTTTAATACATGTTACAATGCACATTTTTGACCTGAAGATTAGATAAACCGCCCCTCCAAATTATATATTTTTGGAAAGCAGGGACCCCCGAGAATAAAAAAAATAAAAAAACATTAACAAACATGTTTGCTTACCTGCTCTGTGTAATGGTTTTGCACAGAGCAGCCCCAATCCTCATCTGGGGTCCCCCACCAGTGCACCTTGCTCCTCCTGTCTTCCAAATGCCCCCATAGCAAACGGCTTGCTATGGGGGCACTCATGTGGGCTCTATCCATACAAATGATCTCCTCATGATGAAAAAAAAACAATTCAGCCTTTACAACCACTTTAAAATTTTATGACCCTCTGAAATTAATGAAAACTTCGGTACCAAATATTGTCCATAGGATACACTTAATAACCTTTACAGGTGATCAATTTAGAGTTAAAGCGGTAGTAAACGCTGAAAAGAAAAAATTTACAGGCCCCCTGCAAGGTATTGTCATAACGTGCTAGTACTGGCACTGCCTTGGAGGGGACAGTAAGGGGGCAGGACGAGCGCCATCAGATTACATGAAGAGAATCTCCTGTTTACTGAGCAGCTTCTGTATTGGAACTCCCGTCTCCTGGGATGCCATTGGATGACTGTTCTGTCTATCATAGGAGGCGGGACTTTGTATTAAAGAGGCCACAGAGTAAACAAGAGATTCTCCTGTTTGTAATCTGTCGACACTCGTCCCGCCCCCCTCCCTCTGCCCTCCGAGGCTGCAGATGGACATCGATCAGGCTGCATTCATGGCAATGGTGAGGCTGCATTCATGGCACATGTGAGGCTGCATTCATGGCAATGGTGAGGCTGCATTCATGGCAATGGTGAGGCTGCATTCATGGCAATGGTGAGGCTGCATTCATGGCAATGGTAAGCCTGTGCGTGTTATACGCCGATAAATACAGTTTATCCAAATAACACGCCCAAGCTCACCCTTGGTCCTGAGCAGCGCTCTGGGATTCGTTGGGGCCACAAAGGAAGGATATACACGCCCGAGCTCATCTCTTCACCACACGCACAGCCACAAAGGCAAGAGAATTCTTGTTGGGCAGTATATTAGAGCTCAGACGAACACACTTAGATCAAATTTTAATGGTTCAAAGAATGTCAGTCAAAATAGTCAGCCCTCACGCATGTTCACTTCATCAAATCTGGCCCTCTTTGAAAAAAGTTTGGACACCCCTGTCCTAAAGGATTACTTCAAGGAGGATTGAGAACAGGAAAGACTCTCTTTAGTTGGGTAACACTCAGCCACCTCCTACTCTGTCGATTTTTAATGTGAGGACTGTACATATAGAGCACACAGGATGCTACTGCCAATTATATATTCAAAAAATAAATATCATAAAATTAAATACTCACGTATTAGGGTGAAGCCTCTATAAAAGGCTGCCTTTTCTTGAATGGTCGCCAAATACTGGTCACCCAATATCCTCATCAGAACAACAAAGATGGCACAGATCCAAAAAGGTAACACAAAGTAATACTTACAGTTCAAATCTCACACTGTACATTACGGGCATTGACTCATCCTTCACTTCTACCGGATCCCACCTCACAATGTGCTTCATGTTGTAGGAGTCAATGTGGACATTGCTTGGGGCAGGAAGACCTAGAAAATATAGAGAGAGACTATAACCAAAGCATTGCTCAAACTCAGAACAGCTAAACAAACAAAAAAAGTTCTTCTGGTCACAGAAGGAAGCTGATGGGTTGATTCGCCAGCTAGTTGGTTCCTTACATCATCCTTGAAGCACCAATGTGGACATCTGTGCACCCATTACTCTGGTCAGGGCAGCCACAGGAAGATGTCCCTCAAATCTCCCTTATGCCTCGTACACACGATCAGACATTCCGACAACAAAACTGGATTTTGTTTCAGACGGAATGTTGGCTCAAACTTGTCTTCCATACACACGGTCACACAAATGAAGTCGGAAATGCCGAACGTCAAGAACGCGGTGACGTACAACACTATGACAAGCCGAGAAAAATGAAGTTCGATGATTCCGAGCATGCGTAGGATTTTTGTGCAGTTCTCATCTCTGCTCCTCTGCTTACTCTTCTTGCTGCATTCTCTACAATATACTCTAATGCCGCGTACACACGATTGGAATTTCCGACAACAAATGTTCGATGTGAGCTTTTGGTCGGATATTCCAACCGTGTGTAGGCTCCATCGGACATTTGCTGTCGGAATTTCTGACAACAAATGTTTGAGAGCTGGTTCTCAATTTTTTTCCGACAACAAAAGTTCTTGTCGGAAATTCCGATCGTCTGTAGCCAATTTCGACGCACAAAATGCCTATGCATGCTTGGAATCAATTTGACGCATGCTCGGAATCATTGAACTTCATTTTTCTCGGCTCGTCGTAGTGTTGTACGTCACCGCGTTCTTGACGTTCGGAATTTCCGAAAACATTTGTGTGACCGTGTGTATGCAACACAAGTTTGAGCCAATATTCCGTCTAAAAAAAAAAATCCACAGTTTTGTTGTCGGAACCTCCGATCGCGTGTACGCAGCATTAGTTTGCTGCCCTGCTGAATAAAAATGCAGGGCAAACCTACTTGGCCTGTCCCTGGGTTTCCCTTTCCAGTGCATGGTTTACCGTTAGCACTACCAGTTGTGCTTGCCCAGGGCTCGACAAACCCCAAGCGCCAGGTCGCATTGGCGCCTAGAATCAACGGCCTGGCGCCTGGGCTAGACTGCGGCAGGTGTCTTGTCTAGACATGTGCAATTTGTTTAGTTTCTAATTCGTTTAACGAAAATTCGTTAATTTCGAATTTTTGTTTTCACACATTTATTTCGAATTTATCAAATTTCAGAATTTTTGGATTTCCGAAAAATTTGAATTTCCGAACTTCCAAAATTTTGAATTTCCGAATTTTTTAATTTCCGAATTTGTAATTTCCAAATTTTTCGAATTTTTTAATTTTCAAATTTAAAAATGTCCGAATTTTCGGAAATTCGAAAATTTTTCTTTTAATTTTAAAAATCCCGAATTTTTCATTTTTTATTTTCGAATTTTTCAATTTTAGAAATTTCCAATTTTTCATTTTTTTTTTTAAATTTTCATTTTCCAATTTCAAATTTTTCAATTTCGTATTTCCGAATTTTCGTATTTCCGAATTTCGGAAATTCGAAAATTTCTTTTTTTTCCATTTTAGAAATTCCGAATTTTTCATTTTTTATTTTCGAATTTTTCAATTTTAGAAATTTCCAATTTTTCATTTTTTTTTTTAAATTTTCATTTTCCAATTTCAAATTTTTCAATTTCGTATTTCCGAATTTTCGTATTTCCGAATTTCGGAAATTCGAAAATTTCTTTTTTTTCCATTTTAGAAATTCCGAATTTTTTCATTTTTTATTTTCGAATTTTTCAATTTTAGAAATTTCGAATTTAATTTTTTTTTTAATTTTCGAATTTTTCAAATTTCGAATTTTTAAATTTTAGAAATTTTCAAATTTTTTACTTTCGAATTTTTCAGGTTTCTATTTTTTTATTTTTCGAATTTACGAATTTTTTACTTTCGAAATTTCGAATTTATGAATTTTCAAAATTTCTAATTTTCGAATTTTTCATTTTCGAATTTTCGAAAATGAAAAATTCAAAAAATAAAAAAAATGTAAAATTCGAAAATTAAAAAAAAAATCTGAATTTTCAAATTTTCAAAATTGTGGAATTCTGAAATCCTGAATTAAATTTTTTTCGTACTTCCGAATTTTTTCTTTTGCGAATTTTCCGAATTTTTTGAATTTCCAAAAATTCGTTTTTTTTTTCATTTTCATTTAATTTTTTTTTTCCCCGGAAATTTCGTTTTTTCCGTTTTATTCTTTTCTTGCTTTTTCGGAAATCCGAAAATTCGGAATTCCGAATTTTCGAAAAGAGCAAAAAAACTAATAAAACGGAAAAAACGTTTTTTTTGGCAGTGCACATGTCTAGTCTTGTCCCCATGCAAGACCCCATTACCCGCTCATCTGGCAGGTGCGCGGACTAAGATGTCGCTCTGGTCAGTAATTGAGGCCAAGGCTTTGCGGCCTGCTGGAGCGAGGTGCACCGCTCGCTCTGTTGACTGAGGGCATTGCCCTTACATTGCTCACACTTCAGGGGAACTGGCGCCCTCTTCTGGTGGCCGGGACTGCTACAAGCAGTCACTGGCCGCGCCGAGGGTTTTTTCTGCCTGACAACTGGTTGATGGAGTTGCGGGCTTGATCTGGTGCCCATAACAATGAGTGGACAGGGATTGTGGGGCAGCTGGTTGGAACAGCTTTAGTTCCATTTACACACCCCCTCCCCCACAAAGATGGAAACAGTTTTCTGTGTAAATTTAAGATCAGTTATTTTGGTCGTAGGAAAAAAAAAAAAAACAACTGGCTTCTAACTTTTTTAGCTGGCTCCTAGTTTCAAAGTAAATTTGTCAAGTCCTGTAGCTTGCCCCTCTTATAGCATACAAAATTTCTTTTTGGATAGATTAAGGAAGGGTTAAAACCCTTGCTGGTTCAATTTTTAAATGTTTGCGTTCCATTGGAGAGACTTCACTTCCTGCAACAGGAAGCGAGAGGAAATCTCTGAAAAGTGAGGCCAACACCTCTCCTAGACTGCTGTGCATATTGGATCATTTCCATGACTTCCTGTACTGGTGACAATGGCAGAATTTTGAATTTTCTATCACCTTGTCCCAATGACAATGGTCAGCAGAAAAAAATGGAGGGGGTGAATTTGTCCTGCATGTACTCAAACAGCAAAAAAGAAAAAAAAAACCTGAAAGGGGTTCTAACCTTTCACCACTATCCAAAAAATACATGAAAAATAAGTACATACATACCAGTATCTCACAAAAGTGTAAATATTTTATTATAGCTTTTCATGTGACAACACTGAAAAAAAAAAATACAAAAACATACTTGGGGGGCACACCCTAAAATTTACATTGAAGAAGGTGCTGCTGTAAAACCAAAAAAACAGTACAAAAGAGATTACAGCACACACATGCAAAAACGACACTGAAGAAATGACACTTTGCTACAATGTTGTGTAGTGAGTGTACAGCTTGTATAATAGTGTAAATGTGTTGTCCCCTCAAAATAACTCAACACACAGCCATTAATGTCTAAACTGCTGGCAACAAAAGTGAGTACACCCCAAGTGAAAATGTCCAAATTGGGCCCAAAGTGTCAATATTTTGTGTGGCCACCATTATTTTCCAGCACGGCCTTAACCCTCTTGGGCATGGAGTTCACCAGAGCTTCTCAGGTTACCACTGGAGTCCTCTTCCCCTCCTCCATGATGACATCACAGAGCTGGTGGATGGTAGAGACCTTGCGGTCCTCCACCTTCCATTTGAGGAGGCCCCACAGATGCCCAATAGGGTTTAGGTCTGGAGACATGCTTGGTCAGTCCATCACCTTTACCCTCAGCTACTTTAGCAAGGAAGTGGCCATCTTGGAGGTGTGTTTGGGGTCGTTATCATGTTGGAATACTGCCCTGCAGCCCAGTCTCCGAAGGGAGGGGATCATGCTCTGCTTCAGTATGTCACAGTACATGTTGGCATTCATGGTTCCCTCAATGAACTGTAGCTCCCCAGTGCCGGCAGCACTAATGCAGCCCCAGACCATGACACACCCACCACCATGCTTGACTGTAGACAAGACACACTTATCTTTGTACTCTTCACTTAGTTGCTGCCACACACACACACCTGACACCATCTGAACCAAATAAATGTATCTTGGTCTCATCAGACCACAGGACGTGGTTCCAATAATCCATGTCCTTAGTCTGCTTGGCTTAAGCAAACTGGTTTGCAGGCTTTCTTGTGCATCATCTTTAGAAGAGGCTTCCTTCTGGGACGACAGCAATGCTAAACCAATTTGATGCAGTGTGTGGCGTATGGTCTGAGGCTGACCCCCCCCCCCACCCCTTCAACCTCAACAGCAATGCTGGCAGCACTCATATGTCCATTTCCCAAAGACAACCTCTGGATATGAAGCCTTATCACGTGAACTCAACTCCTTTGGTCGACCATGGCGAGGCCTGTTCTGAGTGGAACCTGTCATGTTAAACCGCTATATCTTGTTGGCCACCGTGCTGCAGCTCAGTTTCAGGGTCTCGTTATACTTCTTATAGCCTAGGCCAGGGGTCTCCAAACTTTTTAAACAAAGGGCCAATTTACTGTCCTTTAGACTGTAGGGGGGGACCAGATGTTGGTGTCAGTTGGAGGAATAATACCCCATCATTGGTGTCAGTGGGAGGAATAGTGCCCCATCATTTGTGTCAGTGGGAGGAATAGTGCCCCAACATTGGTGTCATTGGGAAGAATAGTACCCTATCTTTGTACCCCAAAGTTAGTGTGAGGAATAGTGTCTTGTACCAGTAGGAGGAATAGTGCCCTAAGGGCCGGATCTGGCCCCCAGGCCGCAGTTTGGACACCACTGGCCTAGGCCATCTTCATATAGAGCAACAATCCTTTTTTTCAGATCCTCAGCGATTCCTTTGCCATGAGATACAATGTTAAACTTCCAGTGACCAGTATGAGAGAGCGAGGGCGATAACACCAAAATTTATCACACCTGCTCCCCATTCACACCTGAGACCTTGTAACACTAACGAGCAGGGCCGGCATCAGGAATTATGGGGCCCCTTACACAGCTTCAGGCATGGGCCCCCTGGAGCAGAAAACCAGGGGGGGGGGTAGCCATCCAGGGCCCTGGGGACCTATGGGGCCTTTAATAAAAACAAAAAATACATATACATATTTTATATACACATATAAAAAAATTATAAAAAAAGGGGGGTTGCCCTCCGGGCCCCTTACAGGTGTACTGCCTGTACCCCTTGATGGCGGACCTGCTAACGAGTCACATGACACCGGGGAGGGAAAATTGCTAATTGGGCCCATTTTGGACATTTTCACTTAGGGGTGTACTCACTTTTGTTGCCAGCGCTTTAGACATTAATGGCTGTGCGTCAAGTTATTTTGAGAGGACAGCAAATTTACACTGTTATACAAGCTGTATTACTAATCTTACTACTGTAAAGCAGGGGTTGACAAATTTGCTTGGAATCTAGGAGCCAGGTAAAAAAGTTAGGAGCCAGAAAACGCGCCCCGTCCCGACGAGCTTGCGCGCAGAAGCGAACACATACGTGAGAAGCGCCCGCATATGTAAACGGTGTTCAAACCACACATGTGAGGTATCGCCGCGATTGGTAGAGCGAGAGCAATAATTCTAGCCCTAGACCTCCTCTGTAACTCAAAACATGCAACCTGTAGATTTTTTTTTAAACGTCGCCTATGGAGATTTTAAAGGGTAAAAGTTTGTCGGCATTCCACGAGCGGACGCAATTTTGAAGCGTGACATGTTGGGCATGAATTTACTCGGCGTAACATTATCTTTCATAATATAAAAAAAAAAAATGGGGATAACTTTACTGTTGTCTTATTTTTTAATTAAAAAAAGTGTAATTTTTTCACAAAAGTGCGCTTGTAAGACCGCTGCGCAAATACGGCGTGACAGAAAGTATTGCAACGATCGCCATTTTATTCTCTAGGGTGTTAGGATAAAAAATATATATAATGTTTGGGGGTTCTAATTAGAGGGAAGAAGATGGCAGTGAAAATAGTGAAAAACAACATTAGAATTGCTGTTTAACTTGTAATGCTTAACTTGTAATACCAACGCCACCACCAGATGGCGCCAGCTCACATCTGGTGGTAATAACTTGTAATACCAACGGCTCACCACCAGATGGCCCCAGCTCACAAAAAAAAAAATTTTTTTTTTTTTTTGCCCCCCTTCCAAGCCAAGTCGCCAGGACCCTATTTCTAGTCGCCATGGCGACCTGGCGCCCGGGATTTGTCGATCCCTGCTGTAAAGCACTACTTTAAATTGTAGAAAAGTGTAATTTCTTCAGTGTTGTCACATGAAAAGATATAATAAAATATTTACAAAAATGTGAGGGGGTGTACTCACTTTTGTGAGATACTGTACATGTTAAAGATGAATTATCAGTATAACTTAAAAAGAACTATAAATCCCCCCCCGGGGGCCCAGTGCATGGAGCCCTTGATCCTGTTCTGGTCTGTGCTCTCGAGATTAGGGACTATGGGATGTGCATACTAACGAGAACTGCTTGTTCCAAACAAATTAAAGTGGGGGGGGGGGGGGGGAGAAAGACACACTAAGAAACTATTTAGAAAGAAAAAAATATTTAACAGAGGATGTGTATGAATTATATTTGTAGAAAGAAAATATCATTTACAGTAATTTTAAAACCTCTAATGCCGCATACACGACCGTTTTTCATGACGTGAAAAATGCTATTTTTTAAAATGGTCATTAAAAACGATCGTGTGTGGGCTCCAGAGCATTTTTCCTCGACGTAAAAAATGGGCATTAAAAATTTAGAACACGCTCTAAATTTTCACGTTGTTTTTCACGTCGTGTGTAGGTTTTACAGCAAGATGCTGTAGTGTGAACCAGAAATTAGACTAATAGATGTAAATAAAATATGTGTAGCGCTACTGAAGCATATAGGCCCCAGGTGTGAACCTAGAGAACAATAAACATGAACCCCTAGGGTTGTGCAAAAATTATCAAGGTGATTAAACCAAAAAATGTATATTAGTTACGGTAAGTTGTTTTGGTGCATCTACAAATCAGCTTTAGACCCCTTTCACACTGAAGTGTATTTACAGCATTTTAGCTTTAAAAATAACGCTCATAAAACGCTCTCCATGCATCTCAATGGACCCTTTCACACCGAGTCCTGCAAGCAGCATCTTTGGAGCAGCTTTTGGGCGCTGAAAAAAAAATGCTCCAAAAACGCCCCTCTCCATTTAAATGAGTTGAAAGCGCTGTAAAAACGCCTTGCCCTTTCACACTGAGGCACTGCAAAAACGCCCTAAAACATTAGGGTCTTAGAGTCCATTCACACCTGAGCGACAGGCGCGTTCGGCGGTAGCGGCGTATTTTGCCGCGATTATGAAACTTTCATTTTTTTTTTTCTTTCAAAAGTCTTCCCATTGCTGTCAATGGGAAAACGCCACTGTCGCCTGAAAAAAAGGGTCCGGGACTTTTTTTCAGGCGACAGGCGTTCGGCGTCTATGAGATGTGAACCATCTCCATAGACAGCAATGGGAATTCTCCCCTCTAGCGGCAGAAGCGTCCGGCGTCGGGCGTTTTGTCGCTCAGGTGTGAATGCAGCCTTAGTGGTGCTTTACCAGCACATTGGGATTGCAGAGGAGGCTTCACTCGCAAAACGCCCCAGTGTGAAAGGGGCCTTAAAGCGGGGGTTCACCCTTAGAGGGCACTTTTCCCCCTTAGATTCCTGCGCGTTATTACTAGGGGAATCGGCTATTTATTTAAAAATAGGTGCAGTACTTACCCGTTTACGAGACGCATCCTCTCCGTCGCTTCCGGGTATGGGCTTCGGGAATGGGCGTTCCTTCTTGATTGACAGGTTTCCGAGAGGCTTCCGACGGTCGCATCCATCGCGTCACGATTTTCCGAAAGAAGCCGAACGTCGGTGCGCAGGCGCAGTATAGAGCCACACCGACGTTCGGCTTCTTTCGGCTACGAGTGACGCGATGGATGCGACCGTCGGAAGCCTCTCGGAAGACTGTCAATCAAGAAGGAACGCCCGCTCCCGAAGACCCATACCCGGAAGCGACGGAAGAAGATGCAGCTCGAAAACGGGTAAGTACTGCACCTATTTTAATACAAATAGCCGATTCCCCTAGACCGAACGAGCAGGAATCTAGGGGAAGAAAAAAAATTTTTTTAGAAATGGGTGAACTCCCGCTTTAAGGTTGGACACTCAGCCACCAAGAGCATGGCAAATTTCAAAAGTTGCATAGCAGCAAATATAATGTAGCCTCACACAAGTGCATGGGTGTTCAGATTACGCAAACCGTACAGTAAGCATCCAATCCGAGTGTAGTAGTTAGTATTGGAAATCAAGGTCAGCATTTTTACGCATTCAATATGTTACAGTAAATAATGGGATCATCCACAGCCAAGTAGCAAGGAGATCCTTGTCTATGATGGTAATACATTAAATTAGATACAAGCAGGCACTTGAAGCATCAGCACCAACAGCAAATGTCAGAATCCAGCCATATATAGACAGCAGCAGGCACAATGGCGTCCAGCCACGTGCAGAATGTGCATCTGTCACACGGATACAAGAAGCACAGAACACTAAAAGTACAGTATAAAAGCACAAAACTCTAAGCGTACAAGTACAAAACTAAGCGTACATTACTACAGCATACAAGTACAGTATACAGTACTAGAAATACAACCTAGAAGTACACTACACAAGTACAGTATATGTACAGAAGGAATACACTAGAGGTACAGTATACTAGAATACAACATACAGTAGACAAGTACAGTATACAGCATACAGTGCACTAGTACAGTGAAAGTATAGAAGTACAGTATACAAGTACACTACACAAGTACACTACACATGAAAAGGGGGCATTACTTAGTGCCCACAACATGGGGAGAGTGGCTGTCTGAATAAATAAAAAAAGAAATAAGGTTTAAGTTTAAAAAAAAAGTCCTATGACTGAGCGAGATCTTGAGAGAGAATTTTAAGTTTTGAAAGTTATTTATTAAGAATTTAAATATTGAAAGTTTTATTAAGAATTTAAATAATATTAAATGGAATATATATATTCACACACACACACACACACATATAAAGGTGCCGCGGCCATTTCTATTACCATTAAAAAAAAAAAATTTTTATCAATAAAATTATTTAAATATATTTTGGTCTATGTTGAGTTTTTTATTTATAGGCATTAGTCAAATTTATTTGGTACAGCCTACATTCCCAAGTATACAGCATACAGTGCACTAGTACAGTGGAAGTATACAAGTACACTTCACAAGTATACAGTGCACTAGTACAGTGGAAGTATACAAGTACACTACACAAGTACACTACACAAGTATACAGTGCACTAGTACAGTGAAAGTATAGAAGTTCACTACACAAGTACACTACACAAGTATACAGCATACAGTGCACTAGTACAGTGAAAGTATACAAGTACAGTATACAAGTACACTACACAAGTATACAGCATACAGTGCACTAGTACAGTGAAAGTATAGAAGTACACTACACAAGTATACAGCATACAGTGCACTAGTACAGTGAAAGTATAGAAGTACACTACACAAGTATACAGCATACAGTGCACTAGTACAGTGAAAGTATACAAGTACAGTATACAAGTACACTACACAAGTATACAGCATACAGTGCACTAGTACAGTGAAAGTATAGAAGTACACTACACAAGTATACAGCATACAGTGCACTAGTACAGTGAAAGTATAGAAGTACACTACACAAGTATACAGCATACAGTGCACTAGTACAGTGGAAGTATACAAGTACACTACACAAGTACACTGCATACAGTGAAAGTACACTACACAAGTACACAGCATACATTGCACTAGTACAGTGGAAGTATACAAGTACACTACACAAGTACAGTGAAAGTATATAAGTACACTACACAAGTACAGTGAAAGTATATAAGTACACTACACAAGTACAGTGAAAGTATATAAGTACACTACACAAGTATAGTAGAAATACACTAAAAGTACAATATACAACATACAGTACACTAGAAGTACAGCATGCAGGTACAGAACACTAGCAGTATTGCCTCCAGAATGCCTGCCAGCTGCTATATATATTAAAAAATAAAGATCCGTCCCTGGAGGTAGGGAAGTCATGGACACTACACATTTATTGGTTCAACATCTATTTGTTCAGAAGATAGGAGGTATAGAAAATATATCCAAGTGGATCTAAAATAGATAGGAAAGGAAAGGACATGTACATATTATATATATATACATATTATATATATATATATATATATATATATATATATATATATATATATATATATTTCCCCCCCCCCCCCAAAAAAAATAATCATTAATTACAGGAACAGATGGTGATTCGGCAATGGGGTGGTTGGGTTTTGGGGGATGTTGGGGACCCTAAATATGGGTGCAACATGAAACATGGTCAAGAAGGTGAACCTGACTTGACTGCATCAATATACAATAATAAAAAACAATAACATAAGAAGAAATCGAGTTTTCATTATCTGAGAAGATGTTTGTTTCCCTGTCTACCAACATGGATTTTTATTAAATGAAGTACAAACAAAGAATGGATGAATAAGGCCAGACACCCATCCCCACCGGTGATATCAGAGGAGGAGCAGGGTGCCCGGGTGCAGGTCTTAAGGCATTAGTACAGGAATTTCTGAGAAAAGGCCAACTAAACAAAGTGCTCTGTGTATGGAGGATCACACGACTGAACAAGGAAGCTCTGTGTGTATTTGTTTGTCTAAAAATGGAACTCTAAATACATGTAAACTGTATTACTGTAACAGAAAGGGGAACTTTGAGGCTGCCGGACTCAGATTGGTTGGATGTGGTAATCATTTTACACCATGTGCTGTTTGCTGTAAAAGGCCCAGTGTACTCAGCACTCGTGCGTTACTTCTGCTCGGACTCCATTTGTTTTTATTTTTTTCAAATGTATTTCAGAATCTCTAGAACCATTTCTCTCAAACATTTTATCATAGAGGAACGGTAGATGGGGGACTGTGGCCCCCGAGAGTCAGTGGTACGGTAGATGGGGGACTGTGGCCCCGAGAGTCAGTGGTACGGTAGATGGGGGACAGTGGCCCCGAGAGTCAGTGGTACGGTAGATGGGGGACTGTGGCCCCGAGAGTCAGTGGTACGGTAGATGGGGGACTGTGGCCCCGAGAGTCAGTGGTACGGTAGATGGGGGACAGTGGCCCCGAGAGTCAGTGGTACGGTAGATGGGGGACAGTGGTCCCCGAGAGTCAGTGGTACGGTAGATGGGGGACAGTGGCCCCATAGATGGGGGACAGTGGCCCCGAGAGTCAGTGGTACGGTAGATGGGGGACAGTGGCCCAGAGAGTCAGTGGTAGAGTAGATGGGGGACAGTGGCCCCGAGAGTCAGTGGTAGAGTAGATGGGGGACAGTGGCCCCGAGAGTCAGTGGTACGGTAGATGGGGGACTGTGGCCCCGAGAGTCAGTGGTACGGTAGATGGGGGGACAGTGGCCCCGAGAGTCAGTGGTACGGTAGATGGGGGACAGTGGCCCCCGAGAGTCAGTGGTACGGTAGATGGGGGACAGTGGCCCCGAGAGTCAGTGGTACGGTAGATGGGGGACAGTGGCCCCCGCGAGTCAGTGGTACGGTAGATGGGGGACAGTGGCCCCGAGAGTCAGTGGTACGGTAGATGGGGGACAGTGGCCCCGAGAGTCAGTGGTACGGTAGATGGGGGCAGCTTCCACTACAGTCAGTGGTAGGGTGGGTGACTGGCAGTAGCCACTAGTCAGTGGTACAGTTGGTGTGAGACAATAGCCACTAGAGTCAGTGGTAGGGTAGTTAGGAAGCAGTAATCACTAGAGTCAGTGGTAGGGTGGGTGAGAGGTAATGGTTATTACCAGAGTCAGTGGTAGGGCAGTACTCACTAGAGTCAGTGGAAAAGTAGCTAGGAGCAGTGCTTCGTAGAGTCAGTGGTTGGGCCGGTTGATGGCAGTAGTTGCTAGAGTCAGTTGTAGAGAAGGTGAAGGCACTGCTCATTATAGCCAATGGTAGAGCAGAAGGGAGGCAGTATTCTGTAGAGACAATGGTAGAGCAGGAGGGGGGGCTGTATTCTGTAGAGTCAGTGGTAGAGCAGGAGGGGAGGGACAGTATTCTGTAGAGTCTGTGGTAGAGCAGGAGGGGAGGGACAGTATTCTGTAAAGTTAGTGGTAGAGCAGGAGGGGGGGGCAGTATTCTGTAGAGTCAGTGGTAGAGCAGGAGGGGGGGCAGTATTCTGTAGAGTCAGTGGTAGAGCAGGAGGGGGGGCAGTATTCCGTAGAGTTAGTGGTAGAGCAGGAGGGGGGCAGTATTCTGTAGAGTCAGTGGTAGAGCAGGAGGGGGGCAGTATTCCGTAGAGTTAGTTGTAGAGCAGGAGGGGGGGCAGTATTCTGTAGAGTTAGTGGTAGAGCAGGGGGGGGGCAGTATTCTGTAGAGTTAGTGGCAGAGCAGAAGGGGGGGGGCAGTATTCTGTAAAGTTAGTGGTAGAGCAGGAGGGGAGGGACAGTATTCTGTAGAGTCAGTGGTAGAGCAGGAGGGGGGCAGTATTCCGTAGAGTTAGTTGTAGAGCAGGGGGGGGCAGTATTCTGTAGAGTTAGTGGTAGAGCAGGGGGGGGCAGTATTCTGTAGAGTTAGTGGCAGAGCAGAAGGGGGGGGGCAGTATTCTGTAGAGTTAGTGGTAGAGCAGGAGGGGGGGGCAGTATTCTGTAGAGTTAGTGGTAGAGCAGGAGGGGGGGGCAGTATTCTGTAGAGTTAGTGGTAGAGCAGGAGGGGGGGCAGTATTCTGTAGAGTTAGTGGTAGAGCAGGAGGGGGGGCAGTATTCCGTAGAGTTAGTGGTAGAGCAGGAGGGGGGGCAGTATTCTGTAGAGTTAGTGGTAGAGCAGGGGGGGGGGCAGTATTCTGTAGAGTTAGTGGCAGAGCAGAAGGGGGGGGGCAGTATTCTGTAGTAGAGCAAGAGTGGGCAGTATTCTGTAGAGTCAAAAGGTAGAGCAGGAGGGGGGGGGGGGGCATTATTCTGTAGAGACATTCATAGGGCAGGAGGGAGGTGGTAGTCCACAGAGTCAGTGGTAGGGAATACTCACTAGAGTCAGATAAGGTGGGGAAATGTACCATTTAAAAAAAAAAAAAAAAAGTAATTTTATACTGGTATATTCTGGCATACATCTCAGGGGTACTGGCATACATCTCAGGGGTACTGGCATACATCTCAGGGGTACTGGCATACATCTCAGGGGTACTGGTATATTCTGGTACACATCTCAGGGGGTACCTACTGGTATACAGCTGCCAGTCACCATACAGGGTTGATCACTCACCAGGCTCGGTGTTGGAGGAGAGGACAGCCGGTAGCACGGTGATCAGAGCCGGGATCAGGACGAGGAGTGCAGGCGGCATGCCTGGCCGGAGTTCGGAGGATCCGGTGCGGGGAATCCGGGGTGGTGCGGGGGGGGGAGGAGGAGGTTGGGGGTGAAGCTCCGGTAGCAATGACGGGATTATCCGACCTCTTCCTGCTCGCCGAGCTCCTCCTTTACTGGAGGCCAGCCAGGGACTTCCCGTCTCTTCTCCTCCTGCAGATGACTCATCTCCTCTCCTCTCCTCTCTCTGCACACATCTGATAAGGAATTGTATCCTCCACACTTCTCCTCTATCACCCAAATGTCAATAGAAACATTCTGGATTTATATGTTTTATTCCATAAAGAGGAATTCATAAATAATAACAAACACCAGATCTGTTGTGTACATCTCATTACTCAGTCTATACAAATGTGCAAACAAAAAAAGTGTTTCCTAACATTCAACACAATGACAATGTTTCTTATTTGCAACCAGATTGTGTGCATGACAAATATGAAACATTGTATCAAAAATGAGAAAACATTTGTGTTCCCTTCAATACAATAATCTGCAGGATCCTGTGCTGGGCACTCTCCATGATCTGGGTATAATTGCCCAGTTTTAGGATTTATTGCAATTAAATTAATTATTGCACTTTTTTTTTTTTTAATATGCATGTATCAAGTATTTTTTAAATGTGAAATCTGCCTTTAGGCTTTTGGGACACGGTTGCCTAAAACTCATTTTTTAGGCATACAAGCACTTTCTATAATGCAGCCCACTGTTTTCACTGGCCCGGATTCAGAAAGGACTGAATGTGCGCCGTCGTATCTATGCGCGAATTCAGGAACTGAGATACGCCTGAATTTTGCAAGATACGACCGACGCAAGTCTCTTACGCCGTCGTATTTTGGGTGCATATTTACGCTGGCCGCTAGGGGCGCTTCCGTAGATTTACGGGTCGAATATGCAAATGACCTAGATCCGCCGATTCACGAACGTACTTGCAACCGTCGCATTCAGCTACGCCGTTTACGCAAGGCTTACGTCCGGCGTATAGTTACCCCTGCTATATGAGGCGCAGGTAATGCAAAGTATGGACGTCGGAACAAGCGTATATTTTTACGTCGTTTACGTAAGCCGTACGTGAATGGGGCTGAGCGTAGGTTACGTTCACGTCACAGGCATTAAGCCGGCGTATGTTATGGAGTAAATTTGACGTGATTGTGAGCATGCGCGCACATGTGCTGTTCATTCGGTGCTTCATTTACATGGGGTCACGCTTCATTATAATACAACACGCCCACCTTCCACCTACTTTGAATTAGGCGGGCTTACGCCGGGCCGATTTACGTTACGCCGGCGCAACGTTGTCGGCGAGTGCTTTGTGAATACAGTACGAGCCTCTCCAAGTTACGTCGGTGTAGCGCATATGAGATGCGCTACGCCAAACTAAAGATGCGCCGATATCTCTGAATCCCGGCCACTGTGTCTGTACACACAGGAGTGCAAACATGCAGTGCATATAGATCTGAAGAACTAAAAATACACAAATCCGCATTGCCGGTGTTCTCTCGATTTGTGCCCTCCGTTGAAAAATGGCCGCGCATGCGCAGAAGGGCATTCCAGCGGATTTCCTGTTCAGATGGCGTGACGTCACCATAGCGCATGCGCACATCGTAGGAGGCTTTTTTCGATGGGAGATACCATTTGACGGGCACAATTGAATGCTATGCAAACAGCGGAGGGACACCGTATCTCTGATATTATGCCTCGTTTTGTTTATGTTACAGGGCAGGTTTGGTGTGTTAAATGGCGATTTTTGCCTGTGTCTGAAAGGGGTTGTAAAGGTTTGAAAATTATTTTAAAAAACAAACAATCATGTCATACTTACCTCCACTGTGCAGTTCGTTTTGCACAGAGTGGCCCCTATCATCCTCTTCTGGGGTCCCACGGCAGCTCTTGCGACTCCTCCCCGCAAGAGCTAATCCCCTCTGGGAAGCTCTCTCCAGAGGGGGTTAGCTTGCGGGCGCACTCCCCTGCCATACAATCTGCATCCATAGCTGCCAATTGTATGACTCAGGCCCCGCCCCCCGTCGGCCACGTCATTGGATGTGATGGACAGTGGCGGGAGCCATTGGCTGCGCTGCTATCAATCATCCAATGAAGAGCCGACAAGAGCTGAGGGAAAGCAATGGGGGATCGTGCCCACGGAGATTCAAGGCTCAGGTAAGTATAACGGTCAGAGGGTGGGGGGGGCGCTGACCGCAAAGGTGTTTTTTCACCTTAATGCATAGGATGCATTAAGGTGAAAAAAACACAAAGCTTTACAACCACTTTAAGCCTTGTGCACACAATCAGATTTTCCGACGGGAATTGTGTGATGACAGGCTGTTGTCGGAAAATCCGACCATTTGTATGCCATACAATGTACATAAGGCAGGGTTACTATCAAGGTAGAGTTTAACCACTTCAGCCCTGGAAGACATTGGCCCGGATTCAGAGAGCAATTGCGCCTGCGTAACCATAGTTACGCAGCGCAATTGCTGACTTGCGCCGGCGTTACGAATGCTCCTGATTCAGGAACATCGTAACGCCGACTGCAGCCTAAAAGGCTCTTATGCCACGCATATTTTAGGCTGCATTCTTGCGATGGCCGCTAGGGGGCGCTCCCATTGTGCTCAGTGTATAGTATGCAAATTGCATACTAACACCGATTCACAATGTTGCGCGAGCCCTCGGTACGCAAGTTACGTTGTTTCCGTACGGCGTGTTTAGCGTAAGGCTGCCCCTTCTAATAGTAGGGGCAGCCAATGCTAAAGGATACCTGTCGTTCACGCGTCGCCAAATTTGAATTTCACGTCGTTTGCGTAAGTGATTCGTGAATGGCGCTGGACGCCATTCACGTTCACTTGAGAGCAAATGACGTCCTTGCGACGTCATTTGCCGCAATGCACGTCGGGAACGTTTCCAGACGGAGAATGCGCTCTATGCTCGGCGCAGGAGCGCGCCTAATTTAAATGATTCCCGCCCCCTACGGGATCATTTACATTAGGCGCCCTTACGCAGGGCAATTTTAAAGAGCGCACACGCAATTTACGGAGCTACTGCTCCGTGAATCGCGTGCAGCGCAGATAATTTGCGGGGGGCGCAGGGCAAAAACGCTGCCCTGTGCCTCCGTAAAAAAAGGGGCAAATTTCTTTGAATCCGGGCCATTATCTTTAGTAAAAATAATCCAAATAAGTGCATATTATTTGGTCTTTGTGAAAGTTATAGAGTCCACAAGCTATGGTGCCAATCATAGAAAATTGATGACACCTGATGTACTGATGGCCTCTCATTTCTTGAGACACTAACAAGCCAGGAAAGTACAAATACCCCCCAAATGACCCCTTTTTAGAAAGTAGATGATCCAAGGTGTTTAGTAAGAGACATGATGAGTTTTATGAAGTTGTAATTTTTTCCCACAAAATTGTCATAAACTGCATACTATACTGTACATCAGGGGTGCCCAACCTTTTGAAGAGCAAGGGCCACTTAAGCGATTAGATGGCAGCCCACTCGACTCTATAGAGCCCACTTTTTTTTGCGGATTGTATTGGAGGTAGGCGTTTCTATTCCACTCAGACGTGAATGGAGGGCCCAATTGGGTCAGAGTGACCATGTGAAAGGGGGTAAAGGCTGCTTTCACACTGATGCACTGTTGTTTACCCGCATAACGGGTGCAGCACAATTCACCTGTGCCTTTCCTGCAGGTTAGCTGCAATTTGCCATAGACGTCTATTATATCCGGTAGGTGTGGTGCACTTTCAGAAAGCACACCAAACTCGCAGCTAACAGAAGTCTACGGCTCAGTGCAGGTAACCCGCAGGTAAACTGCTCTGCACCTGCGGATCAGTTTGAAAGAAGCCCAGTAACCACTGCAGAACAGATATGCCCATGTATACACTGTGATTTTAGTAATAAACTTACCTTTAGCCCTGGTTCACACTGGGCTGCGGGAGTGAAGCAGTGCGAGTTCAGCTGAACTCGTACGGCTTCACTCCCGCCGGCAGTCCCGAGTTCGGCCGCGATTTAAGAGACATCTGTGCAGGTTTCTGCACAGATGTCTATGTAAATTGCGGCCCGAAATTGCAAAAAGTAGTACAGGAACTACTTTTTGAAATCGGTGCAGTGCCGCAGATGCGGCGTTGCACCGATTAGGACGGAGTCATTGCCGACAATTGCCAGCAAATGCCGCCGATTTGAGATGCGATTTCACATGTGAAATCGCATCTCAAATCGAAGCAAATCGTACCCAGTGTGAACCTGGGCTAAATAACAGTATTCTATTCTATTCCGTCCCAGAGCAGGAGGTCACGGGCCACATCAGAGGGCTCCGCGGGCCACATGTAGCAACTAGTTGGGCATTCCTGCTGTACATGGACATATTTTTCAGTAGGCTGTATTAAAAATCCTTTTTTTATTGGTCTTATGAAATATTCTAATTTTCTGAAATACTGAATTTGGGGTTGTGAAGGACTTTTTACCTATATGCTTCAGGTTAATCCTCCCTGCTTGTTTAAGGCTGTTAATGGTATTTACCCTTCTGCAGCCAGTCCTGTTTCAAATGTTAATTGCTCTAGTGTGTAGTGTGGAAAAGCCCTGTGTTTACTGGTTACTGTGATTAGATAAGTGGCTCATGTTAATTATGCTGATTGCTTCATTGTGGTAATTATCTCTCTATATGCGGGGTCGAGCTGTGTAGTTAATGTATTCAGTACAACTAGTAATTAGCGTCACTGATCTCATTGTCTAAAGAAATGTGTCTGATCAGGTTAAACATAGCGGAGCCGAACCGGCTAGATACTGATTAGTTCAAAGAAATATCCTTATTTCAAAGGATCTGTATTGAAGACCCCCCACTGTGTAAGGGGGGGCGGAGATTGTCACTGTAACAGTTGTAACCACATATAAGCTCTGTGTTATACCATTAAAAGTCTGTCTGGTTCCAGCAGTAAGCTTGTCTCATGTGGGGATGATTCTGTGATGTTCCGTTATGGGAAGAAGGGACTGTTTGACGGGGATATCATACCAATACCGTCACAGGGGTTTTCACTAGATGTAAGCCATAATCATCAAAATTAAAATAAAAAAAAGGCTTTAACCACTTCAGCCCCATACCATATTGCTGGTCAATGACCGGGCCCCTTTTTGCGATTTGGCACTGCGTCGCTTTCACTGACAATTGCGCGGTCGTGCGACGTGGCTCCCCAAACAAAATTGGCGTCCTTTTTTTCCCACAAATAGAGCTTTCTTTTGGTGGTATTTGATCACCTCTGCGGTTTTTATTTTTTGCGCTATAAAAAAAATAGAGCGACAATTTTGAAAAAAAATAATATTTTTTAATTTTTGATGTAATAAATATCCCCAAAAAATATATAAAACATTTTTTTTTCTCAGTTTAGGCCGATACGTATTCTTCTACATATTTTTCGTAAAAAAAACCGCAATAAGCGTTTATTGATTGGTTTGCGCAAAAGTTATAGCGTCTGCAAAATAGGGGATAGTTTTATGGCATTTTTATTAATATTTTTTTTTACTAGTAATGGCGGCGATCAGCGATTTTTATCGGTACTGCGACATTATGGAGGACACTTCGGACACTTTTGACACATTTTTGGGACCATTGGCATTTTTATAGCGATCAGTGCTATAAAAATGCATTGATTACTATAAAATGGCACTGGCAGTGAAGGGGTTAACACTGGGGGTCGAGGAAGGGGTTAATTATGTTCCCTGGGTGTGTTCTAACTGAAGGGGGGGTGGGACTGACTAGGGGAAATGACAAATCGCTGTTCATACATTGTATGAACAGACGATCCGTCATTTCTTCCCCTGACAGGACCGGGAGCTGTATGTTTTACACACACAGCTCCCGGTTCTCGTTCTGTAACAAACGATCGCGGTTGCCCGGCAGTTATCCCGCCCGCCAGGCACCTATTGGCTGAAATGCGAGATGTTGCATAGCTACGTGATCTCGTGCAGCCGAGCCGACCTGCCACCGTATAACTGCGGCGGCTGGTCGGCTAGTGGTTAAATATATCACTCTGTGTGTAACGCACTTAGATACAATATACAAGTTTCACTTTTTGAATTACTGAAATAAATGAACTTTTTGATGATATTCTAATTTTATGAGAAGCATTTGTAGTTTAGCTGTGAACTGCTGACTTAGTAAATAATAAAAAAAATTCTGGTCCTGTGGTTTTCTCTCGTGTTATAACACAGGAAGCGGGGAGCGGCCCCAAGGTGAATCTCATTGTATTTACAAACAATGTCTACATTATTCTTTATCTGGAAACTCCCCCAGCTACTGAATGTTTTCTGGACTGCGGCCTGCACCCAGGGCCGGATTAACATAGGGACTATTGGAGCTGCAACTCCTGGCCCCTTGCCTTAAGATACGATAAAAAAATTCACAAAAAAAAAAAGATCGACTTCGAGGGTCGTGGTTCGGGGACCAGGGGTCACAGAGACCCCAAATTTGCCTTGGCCGAGCTGCGCTGATGTCACTCCCATGCATGCTCATGCGCATCCTCTCTCTCACCCCCTTTCTTTCTCTCTCATCCTCCCTCTCTCTATTTAATTTAATTTGTTATAACAAAAAAAAAATTGGCCTTTTTTTTTTTTTTTAATAAACAGCCCCTCCAAAATCCTCGGCACCAGGCCCATAATGTAGGGTGACCAGACATCCCCAGTTTCAGGGGACAGTCCCCTGATTGAGAACACTGTCCCCGGACCAAGTCTGTCCCTGGTTTTGTCCCCAGATTGGATTTAATAGGGGGCAGGGGCAATTTCAAAGACAGTCAGTGCAGAATTAAAATAAAAAAAATTGAATTACACCCCCCCCCCCGCTCCGCCGCGTCTACTAGCATAGGGGGGTTGTATTTTTCCCATTATCTTTCTGATGATCGTGTGCTGGTCGGAGCGGAGGGAATATTTCTTCAGTTTCGGGCGAATGCCCATTCAGCTTCGCTCGCATGTTCCTCTGCCTTGGCTCAAATCCTGGCCAGCCACCTGCCTATCTCCTTGCCTTCCCTGGCAGAGTGATCTTCCTGCGCTCCCCATCCAGTAGTACCCGGGGCCCGGAGTGTAAGACTTGAGAGGCTATGAGGTGGGCGGCGACGGGCAGAGAGTCGCTGATTGCTGCCATTACTAGTAAAGAAAAAATATGTCCCCGGATTTCGATTTAGAAATCTGGTCACCTTACCATAATGTTCTTAATCCGGGCCCTGCCTGCACCATCAGAACAAGAGGCAATCTTTTCACAAAACAAAATAAAAAATGAAATAATAATTTGGGCACAACAGAAAATATTCTTGCAGTGGGCCATCCCACAGACAGCAACGGTTAAATGTTGGTTAAAGCATACCTCCCAACTGTCCCTGATTTTGAGGGACTGTCCCTGATTTGGAGCAATGTCCCGCTGTCCCTCGTTCCTCCTCATTTGTTCCTCATTTTGGTCTGATCTATATAGATGTATATAAAATGCACTTTTTATCTATCAAAAAGTGTTTCCCAGAGCTAAACCTTTCATCTGATTTCTAAATTGCTGCATTTGTAAATTCCAAAAGCCAATATAAAGGAATAGTAGTGGTAAAAAAAAGCACTTGTGGGTTTAACCAATCGTATGTTTTTGTACAATTCTCCTTTAAGGGGGCGTGGCAAGGGGTGTGTTCTATGCCTGCATACTTTTGGTGATAGGCGTCCCTCATTCCCATCTCAGAAAGTTGGGAGGTATGGTTAAAGATTATGGAAACCCAACACTTCATAATCCTGATATGTGTCTGCTGTACCTTGTATGAGAAAGTATCCTGTTCTCTTTGTATCGCTTCCTTTGTGTGAAATCCCTGGTGTTCCTGCCAGTCTCTATGCTGTCCTATTAAAAACTGACTACGCCAAGCAGAAGAACAGACTGTGGTCAGTTCTCTAGCTGTGTTGGGAACTCAGTATGCTCTCCTCCAATGATCAGGCTTCTGCTGACATGAGCCCTCTGCACAGCCATTCACTGGGAAGATGAGTGTGCTGCTGTTTCGCTCACTCATCCATGTCTTTATGGACCTTGCTTTGTGCACTGGTGCGCAGTCATGTTGGAACAGAAAGGGGCCGTCCCCAAACTGTTCCCACAAAGTGTTCAAAATGTCTTGGTATGCTGACACTTTAAAGCCTCGTACACACGATCGGATTTCCCTCTGACTTTTCCGTGGATTTTGGTCCGAAGGGGCGTTGGCCATAAACTTGTTCTGCGTACACACAGCAGAACTTTTTCAGCCAACATTTACCAAATCATGTGGTTTTTCAGCTCTTTACCGCCACCCTTTGGGCAACTTCTGCTATTGTTGTCTGATCTTTAGCATTGGTTCTGAGTATGCGTGTTTGTACTTTGGACTTTAGTCCGATGGACTTGTGTACACACGATCGGACATTTGTTGTCGCAAATTTTTCATGCACAGCGAACATTTGTCCGTTGAAAAACCGAAAACAATTGTCCGATGGAGCATACACGCGGTCGGATTGTCCGATACAACACGTCCATCATACAGTTGTTGTCAAAAAGTCTGATCGTGTGTACGGGCCTTAAAGGTTCCCTTCACTGGAACTAAGGGGCCAAGCCCAACCCCTGAAAAATAACCCCACACCATAATCTTCCCTCCACCAAATGATTTGGACCAGTGCACAAAGCAGGGTCCGTAAAGACACGGATGAGCGATTTTGGGGGCGGGGAGGAACTTGAATGACCTGCACAGAGTCCTGACCTCAACCCGATAGAACACTTTTGGGATGAATTAGAGTGGAGACTGTGAGCCAGGCCTTCTCATCCAATATCAGTGCCTGACCTCACAAATGTGCTTCTGGAAGAATGGTCAAACATTCCCATAGACACACTCCTAAACATTGTGGACAGTCTTCCCAGAAGGGTTGAAGCTGTTATAGCTGCAAAGGGGGGGGCCAACTCCATATTGAACCCTACAGACCAACACTGGGGTGGCATTAAAGGATATGTGTGTGTAAAGGCAGGCGTCCCAAAATTGTTGGTAATATTGTGTATATTGTGCATTCACATCAGTCCCTGCCCTTAAGAAGCTTACAATCTAAGGTCCCTATCTCATATGCCCAGGGCCGCCATCAGGAATTATGGGGCCCCTGGCACAGCTTCAGGCTTCGGGGGGAAAAATATATATAAAAAAAGGGGGGTAGTCATCCGGGGCCCTGGGGACCTCTGGGTCCTTTAATAAAAATATATATATATATATTTATATACACACATTTTATTTTATTTTATAAAAAGAAATTACAAAAAACGGGGGTTGCCATCCGGAACCCTTGGACCCTTTAATAAAAAAAAGTGTAGTATTGCTGTGTGCATAGCGTGCTGCAGTAGAGTGTGGGTGTGGCCAGGACCGGTGCAAGGATTTTTGCCAACTCAGGCAAAGGTGCATTTTGCCGCCCCCCGGCGCGCACACACACACCCCAACACTATACAGAGAGATACCACATAATACAGTATATCTAGATATATAGAGAACAATGCTAGTACTATCTGTCTACTCTTGTGCCCACACTGCCCAGTGAAACTGACCTGCTCTCTCTGGGGGTCCTGGACAGCGTGGCGCTCTCTCTCCCTGGTGGTGGTGCGGGTACAGTGTGACGCTCTCTTTCTGGTGGTGCGGTGCATTGTGGCTCTCTCTCTCTAATGGTGCGGTGCAGCATGGCTCTCTCTCTCTGGTGGTGCGGTACAGCGTGGCTCTCTCTCTGGTGGTGCGGTACAGCATGGTTCTCTCTCTGGTGGTGCAGTACAGCTTGGCTCTCTCTCTGGTGGTGCGGGTACAGTGTGGCGCTCTGGTGATGCGTGTACAGCGTGGCTCTCATGGCTCTCTCTGGTGGTGCGGGTACAGCATGTCTCTCATGGCTCTCTGGTGGTGCGGGTACAGCGTGGCTCTCATGGCTCTTTCTGGTGGTGCAGGTACAGCGTGGCTCTCATGGCGCTTTCTGGTGGTGCGGGTACAGCGTGGCTCTCATGGCGCTTTCTGGTGGTGCGGGTACAGCGCGGCGCTCTGGTAGTGCGGGTACAGCATGGCGCTCTGGTGGTGCGGGTACAGCATGGCGCTCTGGTGGTGCGGGTACAGCATGGCGCTCTGGTGGTGCGGGTACAGTGTGGCGCTCTGGTGGTGCGGGTACAGTGTGGTGTTCTGGTAGTGCGGGTACAGCATGGCGCTCTGGTGGTGCGGGTACAGCATGGCGCTCTGGTGGTGCGGGTACAGCATGGCGCTCTGGTGCGGGTACAGTGTGGCGCTCTGGTGGTGCGGGTACAATGTGGCGCTGTGGTGGTGCAGGTACAGCATGGCACTCTGGCGGTGCGGGTACAGTGTGGCGCTCTGGTGGTGCGGGTACAGCATGGCGCTCTGGTGGTGCGGGTACAGTGTGGCGCTCTGGTGGTGCGGGTACAGTGTGGCGCTCTGGTGGTGCAGGTACAGCATGGCGCTCTGGTGGTGCGGGTACAGCATGGCGCTCAGGTGGTGCGGGTACAGCATGGCGCTCTGGTGGTGCGGGTACAGCGTGGCGCTCTGGTGGTGCGGGTACAGCATGGCGCTCTGGTGGTGCGGGTACAGTGTGGCGCTCTGGTGGTGCGGGTACAGCATGGCGCTCTGGTGGTGCGGGTACAGCATGGCGCTCTGGTGGTGCGGGTACAGCATGGCACTCTGGTGGTGCGGGTACAGTGTGGCGCTCTGGTGGTGTGGGTACAGTGTGGCGCTCTGGTGGTGCGGGTACAGCATGGTGCTCTGGTGGTGCGGGTACAGTGTGGCTCTCTGGTGGTGCGGGTATAGGGTTGCCACCTTTTCTTCAAGCCAAACCCAAACACTTTAGCGGCACAGGGCACCTTTTTTCCCGTAGTATACACAATCGGATAATAAAAGACCTGGGGCACTTTCGGGTGCCTCAAGGACAGTGGTATTGCAGTGCGCTGCGGCAAACAGTGGGTGTGGCCAAACTGCTCTTGCTGACATCATGGCTCCCTCTCAGTGATGCCAAACCTGCCCCCAGACAGCGGCCCGCATCTCCCGAATGACAACAGATTTTTGTGTGACTACCTCAGTTACTTGGGGAGCCACAGCCCAGTCTAAATAATGTGTCCGGGTTTCAGGCAGACTGAAACCCGGACACAAGATCCCAAACCCGAACTGTCCGGGTGAATCCTGGACAGGTGGCAACCCTAGTACAGGTACGTGCTGTGCTATTGTTCAGCCGTGGGTCACGGGCGCGCGCCCGCGACCCGGTCCGAAGCTCCGCGACCGGGACCCGCGGAAACCCGATCGCCGCTGGAGTCCCGCGATCGGTCCCCGGAGCTGAAGAACGGGGACAGCTGTGTGTAAACACAGCTTCCCCTTTCTTCACTGTGGCTCCGTCATCGATCGTGTGATCCCTTTTATAGGGGGACACAATCGATGACGTCACCCCTACAGCCACACCCCCCTACAGTTGTGAACACACTTCAGGTCACACATTACCCCTACAGCGCCCCCTGTGGTTAACTCCCAAACTGCAATTGTCATTTTCACAATAAACAATGCATTTTAAATGCATTTTTTGCTGTGAAAACGACAATGGTCCCAAAAATGTGTCAAAATTGTCCGAAGCGTCCACCATGATGTCGCAGTCACGAAAAAAATCGCTGATCGCCGGCATTAGTAGTAAAAAACATTTTTTTTTTTGAAAAATGCAATAAAACTATCCCCTATTTTGTAAACGCTATAAATTTTGCGCAAACCAACCGATAAACGCTTATTGCGATTTTTTTTTACCAAAAATATGTAGAAGAATACGTATCGGCCTAAACTGAGGAAAACATTTTTTTTTAATATATTTTTGGGGGATATTTATCATAGCAAAAAGTAAAAAATATTGCATTTTTTTTCAAAATTGTCGCTCTATTTTTGTTTATAGCGCAAAAAATAAAAACCGCAGAGGTGATCAAATACCACCAAAAGAAAGCTCTATTTGTGGGAAAAAAGGACGCCAATTTTGTTTGGGAGCCACGTCGCACGACCGCGCAATTGTCAGTTAAATCGACGCAGTGCCGAATCGCAAAAAGGGGCAAGGTCCTTTAGCTGCATTTTGGTCCGGGTCTTAAGTGGTTAAGGCCTTGTTCACATGTTGTACTGACAGTGGAAGTTTAGCCTATTCCCAACTAAGCTTAACCACTTCAATACCAGGCACTTTCACCCCCTTTTTGCTGATTGGCACTGTTGTTGGCACTGATTGGCAGTTTTAGGGGCACTGACAGGCGTTTATAGAGGGGGACAGGCTGGCTATGGGCACTGATTGGCAGCTGATGAACACTGATTGGCAGCTGATGAACACTGATTGGCAGCTGATGGGCACCTTTTCATGGGGGCTGTGCTGATAATCAATGTGCGGATTATCAGCACAGAACCCCTCTACCCGCCTCCCCCCCCCCAACAGGGAGAGCGGCAGATCAGCTCTCCCTGTCAGCGTAAACAAAGGAAAGCCGCTAACTGGCACTTTCTGGTTGACGCGATGATCATCAGCTGTGATTGGTCACAGCTGACACATGTGGTAAGAAGCCTCTGTCAGAGGCTCCATACCACGATGGGAGCGACACACAGCGGGCTAGGGTGAGCACATTTTCAAAGTACCATTCAGGGACACACCTTCCCTTTCCAGAAATCAGCTTGTGATTGGACACAAGAGGCAGGTATTCTGATTTCTCCAATCACAAGCAGGGGGCGGGATTGTGATCCTCCAGGTATTCCCGGCCAAGACAAGTACTGTCAGTTGATAGATTACGCAATACAATTACATGTTATAATTACCCGGAGAAGTCCTACACCATTGGAGCAGGTTTAGCTCAGGGCTAGGGTGCCTGCCCTGCAAGCATTACACTCTGGGTTCAACGCCCAGGAAGGTCTGCATTGTCACGTGGCCAGGGCTCCTCAGCGTGGGCGCATTTATACACTCTTTTGCTTTTTAACTTTTTACACAAAATCACACTAGTTGCCACAAAATTAACAAACATTTCACTTTTTTTTTTGCACCAAAACTATTCTGACCGCCACATTGCGCCCGACAACATAGCTAGCGCACACACACACTTTTCACACATCTTTGGGACCATTCACATTTACAAAGACATTCCTGCTGCTATACAACTGCACTGATTACTCTGGAAATCTCACTGCCAAGGAAGGGCTTAACACTCACTAGGGGCTTAAATCACTTCCCTACTCAGTGATTTTAACTGTAGGGGGAGGGGACTCACAAGGGGAGGAGGAGAACCATGTCTCTTCCTCTGTACTGGCAACACACATCGCTCTCCTCTAGGGTTGCCACCTTTTCTACAAGCCAAACCCAAACACTTTAGCGGCACAGGGCACCTTTTTTCCCGTAGTATACACAATCGGATAATAAAAGACCTGGGGCACTTTCGGGTGCCTCAAGGACAGTGGTATTGCAGCGCGCTGCGGCAAACAGTGGGTGTGGCCAAACTGCTCTTGCTGACATCATGGCTCCCCCTCAGTGATGCCAAACCTGCCCCCAGACAGCGGCCCGCATCTCCTGAATGGCAACAGATTTTTGTGTGACTACCTCAGTTACTTGGGGAGCCACAGCCCAGTCTAAATAATGTATTTTTTGCTGTGAAAACGACAATGGTCCCAAAAATGTGTCAAAATTGTCCGAAGCGTCCACCATGATGTCGCAGTCACGAACAAAATCGCTGATCGCGTGCATTAGTAGTAAAAAAAAATTTTATTTAGAAAAATGCAATACAACTATCCCCTATTTTGTAAACGCTATAAATTTTGCGCAAACCAACCGATAAACGCTTATTGCGATTTTTTTACCAAAAATATGTAGAAGAATACGTATCGGCCTAAACTGAGGAAAACATTTTTTTTTTAGATATTTTTGGGGGATATTTATCATAGCAAAAAGTAAAAAATATTGCATTTTTTTTCAAAATTGTCGCTCTATTTTTGTTTATAGCGCAAAAAATAAAAACCGCAGAGGTGATCAAATACCACCAAAAGAAAGCTCTATTTGTGGGAAAAAAGGACGCCAATTTTGTTTGGGAGCCACGTCGCACGACCGCGCAATTGTCAGTTAAATCGACGCAGTGCCGAATCGCAAAAAGGGGCAAGGTCCTTTAGCTGCATTTTGGTCCGGGTCTTAAGTGGTTAAGGCCTTGTTCACATGTTGTACTGACAGTGGAAGTTTAGCCTATTCCCAACTAAGCTTAACCACTTCAATGCCAGGCACTTTCACCCCCTTTTTGCTGATTGGCACTGTTGTTGGCACTGATTGGCAGTTTTAGGGGCACTGACAGGCGTTTATAGAGGGGGACAGGCTGGCTATGGGCACTGATTGGCAGCTGATGAACACTGATTGGCAGCTGATGAACACTGATTGGCAGCTGATGAACACTGATTGGCAGCTGATGGGCACCTTTTCATGGGGGCTGTGCTGATAATCAATGTGCGGATTATCAGCACAGACCCCCCCCCCCCAACAGGGAGAGCGGCAGATCACCTCTGCCGGGTTAGCCCCCCCATATAAAAAAAATTGACTTTTTTTTATGCAGTTTGTTAGATCTTTGTTAGATCAGGTTAGATCAATCATTGTTTGCGTTAGATCACACACAGAAGAAGCAATAATAACAGTTATTTGCTGGGGGGGCTAACCCGTCATCAGCCCCCCCTTATCAAATTTTCTGGCCAAAAATCATTCAGGCTAATAGATATTCGTTAGATCCGGTAAGATCAAGTGTTTTTAACGTTAGATCTCATATAATTAGGGACTTATTAAGTGATTAATGAGGGGGGCTGGCCCCCCCTTATCATTTTTTTTTACCAAAAATCATTCAGGCTAATAGATATTCGTTAGATCCGGTAAGATCAAGTGGTTTTAACGTTAGATCTCACATCGTTTCCGAGATATTCCACATAAAAAAATCGATTTTAGGTGGTACATATGCATGGACATATGGACGGGTTGGCCCCCCCTTATCAAATTTTCTGGCCGAAAATTATTCAGGCTAATAGATATTCGTTAGATCCGGTAAGATCAAGTGGTTTTAACGTTAGATCTCACATCATTTCAGAGATATTCCACATACAAATACAGATATTGGGTGTATACAAGGACTAATGAGGGGGGGCTGGCCCCCCCTTATCATCTTTTTTGACCAAAAATCATTCAGGCTAATAGATATTCGTTAGATCCGGTAAGATCAAGTGGTTTTAACGTTAGATCTCATATAATTAGGGACTTATTAAGTGATTAATGAGGGGGGGCTGGCCCCCCTTATCATTTTTTTTGGCCAAAAATCATTCAGGCTAATAGATATTCGTTAGATCCGGTAAGATCAAGTGGTTTTAACGTTGGATCTCACATCGTTTCCGAGATATTCCACATAAAAAAAATCGATTTTAGGTGGTACATATGCATGGACATATGGACGGGTTGGCCCCCCCTTATCAAATTTTCTGGCCGAAAATCATTTAGGCTAATAGATATTCGTTAGATCCGGTAAGATCAAGTGGTTTTAACGTTAGATCTCACATCATTTCAGAGATATTCCACATACAAATACAGATATTGGGTGTATACAAGGACTAATGAGGGGGGGCTGGCCCCCCCCTTATCAATATTTTTGGCCAAAAATCATTCAGGCTAATAGATATTCGTTAGATCCGGTAAGATCAAGTGGTTTTAACGTTAGATCTCATATAATTAGAGACTTATTAAGTGATTAATGAGGGGGGGCTGGCCCCCCCTTATCAATTTTTTGGACCAAAAATCATTCAGGCTAATAGATATTCGTTAGATCCGGTAAGATCAAGTGGTTTTAACGTTAGATCTCACATCGTTTCCGAGATATTCCACATAAAAAAATAGATTTTAGGTGGTACATATGCATGGATATATGGACGGGTTGGCCCCCCCTTATCAAATTTTCTGGCCGAAAATTATTCAGGCTAATAGATATTCGTTAGATCCGGTAAGATCAAGTGGTTTTAACGTTAGATCTCATATAATTAGGGACTTATTAAGTGATTAATGAGGGGGGGCTGGCCCCCCCTTATCATTTTTTTTGACCAAAAATCATTCAGGCTAATAGATATTCGTTAGATCCGGTAAGATCAAGTGGTTTTAACGTTAGATCTCACATCATTTCAGAGATATTCCACATAAAAAAAAATAGATTTTAGGTGGTACATATGGACGGGCTGGCCCCCCCTTATCAAATTTTCTGGCCAAAAATCATTCAGGCTAATAGATATTCGGCTAGAATAAGGCTTACCTATAGGTAGTGGAAATATCTCCTAAACGTGCGCCGTCAAGGAGTTATTTCACTTGTAGTCCGCCGCAAATGTTAACGGTGCATGCGTGGGGAAGAAACTAAACTTAAGCCTAGTACACAAGCACGGTTTTCTCAGCAAGAACCAGCAAGAAAACTGCTGGTAGAGCTTTTTTGCCGAGTACACCGAGCGTGTGTACGAGGCTTTGAGGTTTCTCGTCAAGAAAACTGCCCAGAATCTAGACGAGAAAAATAGAGAACCTGCTCTCTCGTCGTGAGATTCTCTGCAGTGTTTTCCTGCCCAGAAACCCGAGCGTGTGTATACTTACCTCTCCATGGAAACCCGCGCATGCTCGAAATGACTTTGACGCATGCGTGTTAGCTTCCAAGGCATAGGCAGGGTGAAGCAAGATGGTGGCGACGGCATCGAATGTGACGAGCGCATACTCGTCGTAGTCGATGACGTCACCGCGTTCGTGCCATTCAAAAGAACGGCGGTTCTTTTGAATGATGTCTGTACACTCGGCCGGCAAGAGATTCTTGCCAGGAATCTCTTTAGGAAAAACAATGTTTTCCATGTGTACAGGACTTAAGTGCCGTTTCTTCCCTAGCCTGTGCTGTGAATTGCAGCTCTCGTGCGCATGCGTGGGAGTGACATCATGCAGCTCCGGCGAATCACAGCGCCAGAGTCCGCAGCCCGGAAGTAAGAGGAGACAGAAGATGGACGCTTCCTGCAGTGGGGACATCGCTGGATTCTTTTGCAAGTAAGTGTCACATAGTGGGCTGATATGCTTTACATTTGCAGGCTGTTCATGTAGCAAAAGAGGAAGTAAAACCCATCAGGGTTTACTTCCTCTTTAAGTGACCCTTCTCTACAGAGACTTATATGACAGGCACCTCAAGCACCTGCCATTGCAGAAGTTATAAGAGCTGGAGATATGGAGCATTATGACTCAGAACTCCCCCTATGATGGCTATCTACTGGACACGCTGACCTTCGATCCCTCCGTGGCTGGGAAAGCCAATACTTTTGACACTGGCAGTGGTCTGTCCTCGCCCACCAGGGGCCAGTAAGACTTCTCTCATCATAGGGACCAATACTGATCTTCTCAGAAGGCTGTTGACACCTCTTTGTCTGGAGCCGAGCACTTCAACTACAAGTGTGCACCCCATGCTGAGACAAGCCTACCAGCGCCTGGTACAAGAACAGAAGGCCCCAGCTAAAGGAGTGGGAAAGATCTGGCGCTTGGACCGGTGTGAGAAAGTGTTACAGCCTGGTAAAGTGGCCTGTTTACTAACATATGTCAAGCTAAATTGGAAACAACCAGGCCCTTTCATTGTCCTTGAAGTGGACAGACAGAGAGAAAACATGGGAGTGGAGATAATTCCGAGGTGGTTTCAACCAAAGGGTTGCAAAGAAGTCTCTCCAGTGAAAATGCCGGCTCAGATGTTGCTGGGACAAGTGAATTCGGACACCCCAGCCCTGCTGTCTGATTTGGTGGGGGGAGCAAAGGATGGGATCTCTGTGGAAGAGTTCTATCCAAAGAATACTCCTCTTTTGCCTAAATGGAAAGAAAGGGCCAAGGCTCAGCTCCTGAGATGGCAGGCTGCATTCTCTAAGAGTGAATTTGATGTGGGATGTGCAAAAAGTGCCCAATACTGGATCCATCTCTTCAAGAGCAATTCGCTGTTCAGAGAAAGAGTTTGATGTATTCCTTTAGGGGACTTGGAGGATCTGCGTGAACAACTGGCAGAGTTGAAGAGGGCAGGTATCGTCCGAGAGTCCCAGAGTCCATACGCTTCCCCAATAGTGGTGGTGCGGAGGAAGAATGGGTCACTGAGGCTGTGTATTGACTACCGGACGCTAAACTAAAGGCTCATTCATGACCAATATACCACCCCAAGGATAGAAGATGCCTTGCAGAGCCTGTCAGGAGCGATATGGTTCAGCATGCTGGATTTAAAGAGTCGGTATTACCAAACTCCCATGCACCCTGAGGAGACCATTTTCATTACCCCGGAGGGGATCTTTAAATTCTACCGTATGCATCAAGGCCTGTTTGGTGCCCCAGCCACCTTCCAAAGGCTAATGGAGAAGACTGTGGGTGACATGAAACTGATCGAGGTGTTGGTGTACTTAGACGACATCATCGTTTTCGGCAAGACCCTGGAAGAGCACGAAGAGCATCTGGAGAAGGTCCTGAAGAGGGGGTTGAAGCTGTCTCTGGAAAAGTCCCAGTTTTATCTTCACCCCAACATATGTGGAATATCTTGGAAATTATATGAGATCTAACGTTAAAACCACTTGATCTTGCCGGATCTAACGAATATCTATTAGCCTGAATAATTTTTGGCCAAAAATTTTGATAAGAGGGGGCCAGCCCATCCATATGTACACCCAATATCTGTATTTGTATGTGGAATATCTCGGAAACTATGTGAGATCTAACGTTAAAACCACTTGATCTTACTGGATCTAACGAATATCTATTAGCCTGAATGATTTTTGGTCAAAAAAAATGATAAGGGGGGGCCAGCCCCCCCTCATTAATCACTTAATAAGTCCCTAATTATATGAGATCTAATGTTAAAACCACTTGATCTTACCGGATCTAACGAATATCTATTAGCCTGAATAATTTTCGGCCAGAAAATTTGATAAGGGGGGGCCAACCCGTCAATATATCCATGCATATGTACCGCCTAAAATCTATTTTTTTATGTGGAATATCTCGGAAACGATGAGAGATCTAACGTTAAAACCACTTGATCTTACCGGATCTAACGAATATCTATTAGCCTGAATGATTTTCGGTCCAAAAAATTGATAAGGGGGGGCCAGCCCCCCCTCATTAATCACTTAATAAGTCTCTAATTATGTGAGATCTAACGTTAAAACCACTTGATCTTACCGGATCTAACGAATATCTATTAGCCTGAATGATTTTTGGCCAAAAATATTGATAAGGGGGGGCCAGCCCCCCCTCATTAGTCCTTGTATACACCCAATATCTGTATTTGTATGTGGAATATCTCTGAAATGATGTGAGATCTAACGTTAAAACCACTTGATCTTACCGGATCTAACGAATATCTATTAGCCTAAATGATTTTCGGCCAGAAAATTTGATAAGGGGGGGCCAACCCGTCCAAATGTCCATGCATATGTACCACCTAAAATCGTTTTTTTTATGTGGAATATCTCGGAAACGATGTGAGATCTAACGTTAAAACCACTTGATCTTACCGGATCTAACGAATATCTATTAGCCTGAATGATTTTTGGTCAAAAAAAATGATAAGGGGGGGCCAGCCCCCCCTCATTAATCACTTAATAAGTCCCTAATTATATGAGATCTAACGTTAAAAACACTTAATCTTACCGGATCTAACGAATATCTATTAGCCTGAATGATTTTTGGCCAGAAAATTTGATAAGGGGGGGCTGATGACGGGTTAGCCCCCCCAGCAAATAACTGTTAATATTGCTTCTTCTGTGTGTGATCTAACGCAAACAATGATTGATCTAACCTGATTTAACAAAGATCTAACAAACTGCATAAAAAAAAGTCAATTTTTTTTATATGGGGGGGCTAACCCGGCAGAGGTCGGCAGATCAGCTCTCCCTGTCAGCGTAAACAAAGGAAAGCCGCTAACTGGCACTTTCTGGTTGACGCGATGATCATCAGCTGTGATTGGTCACAGCTGACACATGTGGTAAGAAGCCTCTGTCAGAGGCTCCATACCACGATGGGAGTGACACACAGCGGGCTAGGGTGAGCACATTTTCAAAGTACCATTCAGGGACACACCTTCCCTTTCCAAAAATCAGCTTGTGATTGGACACAAGAGGCAGGATTTCTGATTTCTCCAATCACAAGCAGGGGGCGGGGATTGTGATCCTCCAGGTATTCCCGGCCAGGACAAGTACTGTCAGTTGATAGATTACGCAATACAATTACATCTTATAATTACCCGGAGAAGTCCTACACCATTGGAGCAGGTTTAGCTCAGGGCTAGGGTGCCTGCCCTGCAAGCATTACACTCTGGGTTCAACGCCCAGGAAGGTCTGCATTGTCACGTGGCCAGGGCTCCTCAGCGTGGGCGCATTTATACACTCTTTTGCTTTTTAACTTTTTACACAAAATCACACTAGTTGCCCCCAAATTAACAAACATTTCACTTTTTTGCACCAAAACTATTCTCACCGCCACATTGCGCCCGACAACATAGCTAGCGCACACACACACTTTTCACACATCTTTGGGACCATTCACATTTACAAAGACATTCCTGCTGCTATACAACTGCACTGATTACTCTGGAAATCTCACTGCCAAGGAAGGGCTTAACACTCACTAGGGGCTTAAATCACTTCCCTACTCAGTGATTTTAACTGTAGGGGGAGGGGACTCACAAGGGGAGGAGGAGAACCATGTCTCTTCCTCTGTACTGGCAACACACATCGCTCTCCTCTAGGGTTGCCACCTTTTCTACAAGCCAAACCCAAACACTTTAGCGGCACAGGGCACCTTTTTTCCCGTAGTATACACAATCGGATAATAAAAGACCTGGGGCACTTTCGGGTGCCTCAAGGACAGTGGTATTGCAGCGCGCTGCGGCAAACAGTGGGTGTGGCCAAACTGCTCTTGCTGACATCATGGCTCCCCCTCAGTGATGCCAAACCTGCCCCCAGACATCGGCCCGCATCTCCCGAATGACAACAGATTTTTGTGTGACTACCTCAGTTACTTGGGGAGCCACAGCCCAGTCTAAATAATGTGTCCGGGTTTCAGGCAGACTGAAACCCGGACACAAGATCCCAAACCCGAACTGTCCGGGTGAATCCTGGACAGGTGGCAACCCTAGTACAGGTACGTGCTGTGCAATTGTCCAGCCGTGGGTCACGGGCGCGCGCCCGCGACCCGGTCCGAAGCTCCGCGACCGGGACCCGCGGAAACCCGATCGCCGCTGGAGTCCCGCGATCGGTCCCCGGAGCTGAAGAACGGGGACAGCTGTGTGTAAACACAGCTTCCCCATTCTTCACTGTGGCTCCGTCATCGATCGTGTGATCCCTTTTATAGGGGGACACAATCGATGACGTCACCCCTACAGCCACACCCCTCTACAGTTGTAAACACACTTCAGGTCACACATTACCCCTACAGCGCCCCCTGTGGTTAACTCCCAAACTGCAATTGTCATTTTCACAATAAACAATGCATTTTAAATGCATTTTTTGCTGTGAAAACGACAATGATCCCAAAAATGTGTCAAAATTGTCCGAAGCGTCCACCATGATGTCGCAGTTACGAAAAAAATCGCTGATCGCCGGCATTAGTAGTATAAGACATTTTTTTTTAGAAAAATGCAATAAAACTATCCCCTATTTTGTAAACGCTATAAATTTTGCGAAAATCAACCGATAAACGCTTATTGCGATTTTTTTTACCAAAAATATGTAGAAGAATACGTATCGGCCTAAACTGAGGAAAACATTTTTTTTTAATATATTTTTGGGGGATATTTATCATAGCAAAAAGTAAAAAATATTGCATTTTTTTTCAAAATTGTCGCTCTATTTTTGTTTATAGCGCAAAAAATAAAAACCGCAGAGGTGATCAAATACCACCAAAAGAAAGCTCTATTTGTGGGAAAAAAGGACGCCAATTTTGTTTGGGAGCCACGTCGTACGACCGCGCAATTGTCAGTTAAATCGACGCAGTGCCGAATCGCAAAAAGGGGCAAGGTCCTTTAGCTGCATTTTGGTCCGGGTCTTAAGTGGTTAAGGCCTTGTTCACATGTTGTACTGACAGTGGAAGTTTAGCCTATTCCCAACTAAGCTTAACCACTTCAATACCAGGCACTTTCACCCCCTTTTTGCTGATTGGCACTGTTGTTGGCACTGATTGGCAGTTTTAGGGGCACTGACAGGCGTTTATAGAGGGGGACAGGCTGGCTATGGGAACTGATTGGCAGCTGATGAACACTGATTGGCAGCTGATGAACACTGATTGGCAGCTGATGAACACTGATTGGCAGCTGATGGGCACCTTTTCATGGGGGCTGTGCTGATAATCAATGTGCGGATTATCAGCACAGACCCCCCCCAACCCAACAGGGAGAGCGGCAGATCAGCTCTCCCTGTCAGCGTAAACAAAGGAAAGCCGCTAACTGGCACTTTCTGGTTGACGCGATGATCATCAGCTGTGATTGGTCACAGCTGACACATGTGGTAAGAAGCCTCTGTCAGAGGCTCCATACCACGATGGGAGTGACACACAGCGGGCTAGGGTGAGCACATTTTCAAAGTACCATTCAGGGACACACCTTCCCTTTCCAAAAATCAGCTTGTGATTGGACACAAGAGGCAGGATTTCTGATTTCTCCAATCACAAGCAGGGGGCGGGGATTGTGATCCTCCAGGTATTCCCGGCCAGGACAAGTACTGTCAGTTGATAGATTGCGCAATACAATTACATCTTATAATTACCCGGAGAAGTCCTACACCATTGGAGCAGGTTTAGCTCAGGGCTAGGGTGCCTGCCCTGCAAGCATTACACTCTGGGTTCAAGCCCAGGAAGGTCTGCATTGTCACGTGGCCAGGGCTCCTCAGCGTGGGCGCATTTATTATACACTCTTTTGCTTTTTAACTTTTTACACAAAATCACACTAGTTGCCACAAAATTAACAAACATTTCACTTTTTTGCACCAAAACTATTCTCACCGCCACATTGCGCCCGACAACATAGCTAGCGCACACACACACTTTTCACACATCTTTGGGACCATTCACATTTACAAAGACATTCCTGCTGCTATACAACTGCACTGATTACTCTGGAAATCTCACTGCCAAGGAAGGGCTTAACACTCACTAGGGGCTTAAATCACTTCCCTACTCAGTGATTTTAACTGTAGGGGGAGGGGACTCACAAGGGGAGGAGGAGACCCATGTCTGTTCCTCTGTACTGGCAACACACATCGCTCTCCTCTAGGGTTGCCACCTTTTCTACAAGCCAAACCCAAACACTTTAGCGGCACAGGGCACCTTTTTTCCCCTAGTATACACAATCGGATAATAAAAGACCTGGGGCACTTTCGGGTGCCTCAAGGACAGTGGTATTGCAGCGCGCTGCGGCAAACAGTGGGTGTGGCCAAACTGCTCTTGCTGACATCATGGCTCCCCCTCAGTGATGCCAAACCTGCCCCCAGACAGCGGCCCGCATCTCCCGAATGACAACAGATTTTTGTGTGACTACCTCAGTTACTTGGGGAGCCACAGCCCAGTCTAAATAATGTGTCCGGGTTTCAGGCAGACTGAAACCCGGACACAAGATCCCAAACCCGAACTGTCCGGGTGAATCCTGGACAGGTGGCAACCCTAGTACAGGTACGTGCTGTGCTATTGTCCAGCCGCGGGTCACGGGCGCGCGCCCGCGACCCGGTCCGAAGCTCCGGGACCCGCGGAAACCCGATCGCCGCTGGAGTCCCGCGATCGGTCCCCGGAGCTGAAGAACGGGGACAGCTGTGTGTAAACACAGCTTCCCCTTTCTTCACTGTGGCTCCGTCATCGATCGTGTGATCCCTTTTATAGGGGGACACAATCGATGACGTCACCCCTACAGCCACACCCCCCTACAGTTGTGAACACACTTCAGGTCACACATTACCCCTACAGCGCCCCCTATGGTTAACTCCCAAACTGCAATTGTCATTTTCACAATAAATAATGCATTTTAAATGCATTTTTTGCTGTGAAAACGACAATGGTCCCAAAAATGTGTCAAAATTGTCCGAAGCGTCCACCATGATGTCGCAGTCACGAAAAAAATCGCTGATCGCCGGCATTAGTAGTAAAAGACATTTTTTTTTAGAAAAATGCAATAAAACTATCCCCTATTTTGTAAACGCTATACATTTTGCGTAAACCAACCGATAAACGCTTATTGCGATTTTTTTTACCAAAAATATGTAGAAGAATACGTATCGCCTAAACTGAGGAAAACATTTTTTTTTTATATTTTTTTGGGAGATATTTATCATAGCAAAAAGTAAAAAATATTGCATTTTTTTTCAAAATTGTCGCTCTATTTTTGTTTATAGCGCAAAAAATAAAAACCGCAGAGGTGATCAAATACCACCAAAAGAAAGCTCTATTTGTGGGAAAAAAGGACGCCAATTTTGTTTGGGATCCACGTCGCACGACCGCGCAATTGTCAGTTAAATCGACGCAGTGCCGAATCGCAAAAAGGGGCAAGGTCCTTTAGCTGCATTTTGGTCCGGGTCTTAAGTGGTTAAGGCCTTGTTCACATGTTGTACTGACAGTGGAAGTTTAGCCTATTCCCAACTAAGCTTAACCACTTCAATACCAGGCACTTTCACCCCCTTTTTGCTGATTGGCACTGTTGTTGGCACTGATTGGCAGTTTTAGGGGCACTGACAGGCGTTTATAGAGGGGGACAGGCTGGCTATGGGCACTGATTGGCAGCTGATGAACACTGATTGGCAGCTGATGAACACTGATTGGCAGCTGATGAACACTGATTGGCAGCTGATGGGCACCTTTTCATGGGGGCTGTGCTGATAATCAATGTGCGGATTATCAGCACAGACCCCCCCCCCCCCCCCCCAACAGGGAGAGCGGCAGATCAGCTCTCCCTGTCAGCGTAAACAAAGGAAAGCCGCTAACTGGCACTTTCTGGTTGACGCGATGATCATCAGCTGTGATTGGTCACAGCTGACACATGTGGTAAGAAGCCTCTGTCAGAGGCTCCATACCACGATGGGAGTGACACACAGCGGGCTAGGGTGAGCACATTTTCAAAGTACCATTCAGGGACACACCTTCCCTTTCCAAAAATCAGCTTGTGATTGGACACAAGAGGCAGGATTTCTGATTTCTCCAATCACAAGCAGGGGGCGGGATTGTGATCCTCCAGGTATTCCCGGCCAGGACAAGTACTGTCAGTTGATAGATTGCGCAATACAATTACATCTTATAATTACCCGGAGAAGTCCTACACCATTGGAGCAGCTTTAGCTCAGGGCTAGGGTGCCTGCCCTGCAAGCATTACACTCTGGGTTCAAGCCCAGGAAGGTCTGCATTGTCACGTGGCCAGGGCTCCTCAGCGTGGGCCCATTTATACACTCTTTTGCTTTTTAACTTTTTACACAAAATCACACTAGTTGCCACAAAATTAACAAACATTTCACTTTTTTGCACCAAAACTATTCTCACCGCCACATTGCGCCCGACAACATAGCTAGCGCACACACACACTTTTCACACATCTTTGGGACCATTCACATTTACAAAGACATTCCTGCTGCTATACAACTGCACTGATTACTCTGGAAATCTCACTGCCAAGGAAGGGCTTAACACTCACTAGGGGCTTAAATCACTTCCCTACTCAGTGATTTTAACTGTAGCGGGAGGGGACTCACAAGGGGAGGAGGAGACCCATGTCTCTTCCTCTGTACTGGCAACACACATCGCTCTCCTCTAGGGTTGCCACCTTTTCTTCAAGCCAAACCCAAACACTTTAGCGGCACAGGGCACCTTTTTTCCCCTAGTATACACAATCGGATAATAAAAGACCTGGGGCACTTTCGGGTGCCTCAAGGACAGTGGTATTGCAGCGCGCTAAGGCAAACAGTGGGTGTGGCCAAACTGCTCTTGCTGACATCATGGCTCCCCCTCAGTGATGCCAAACCTGCCCCCAGACAGCGGCCCGCATCTCCCGAATGACAACAGATTTTTGTGTGACTACCTCAGTTACTTGGGGAGCCACAGCCCAGTCTAAATAATGTGTCCGGGTTTCAGGCAGACTGAAACCCGGACACAAGATCCCAAACCCGAACTGTCCGGGTGAATCCTGGACAGGTGGCAACCCTAGTTCAGGTACGTGCTGTGCTATTGTCCAGCCGTGGGTCACGGGCGCGCGCCCGCGACCCGGTCCGAAGCTCCGGGACCCGCGGAAACCCGATCGCCGCTGGAGTCCCGCGATCGGTCCCCGGAGCTGAAGAACGGGGACAGCTGTGTGTAAACACAGCTTCCCCTTTCTTCACTGTGGCTCCGTCATCGATCGTGTGATCCCTTTTATAGGGGGACACAATCGATGACGTCAACCCTACAGCCACACCCCCCTACAGTTGTGAACACACTTCAGGTCACACATTACCCCTACAGCGCCCCCTGTGGTTAACTCCCAAACTGCAATTGTCATTTTCACAATAAACAATGCATTTTAAATGCATTTTTCCTGGTGCCTCCATGGCAGCATACCTGTGACAAGCTCCGCCTTGGCTCCTCCCTCAGGACTAGTGAATATTATAAAAGTGTTGGTTAGCACAGCCCCCACATTCTCCTTTTTTTCCTCATACCTCATGGCAGTGAATTCTGGTCGGTTGTCCTTACCTTCTGCATTCGGCAGCTTCCGTCTGGGTTCAAGCCTCTCCCGGACGCGGTCCCTTCTCTTGGGCAGCTAAATGCGCTGATAAGGTAGGGAGTCCCTTCTGTAGGATCTTTTGGGACAAGCAGTTTGTCTCTTAACTAAGAGCTCTATCTGCACAGTGGTGTTTAGGCATTTGCTCAGTTGTTGGCTACAGAGGTAGCAGCCATTTCTGCATTTACTTTTGTTTTCTCTCCAGGTTTTCTCCCAATCCTGCCTTGCACTAGTCCTCTTTGTATTCATTCCCCTTTCTTATTGTGCCTAGCCCCCTGTAAACTTTTCCAGCTCCTTAGGAGCCGCGCTCGCTTAGCGCCGGCTTTTTATTTATGTTCGGCGTCCTCAGTCGCGTTCTGCGCATGCGCCGGCGGTGCGCGTCTTCCGGGTTCTCGTCCCGACGGTCGGCGCATGCGCGGTGGAATCCGGAGGCTGCGGTGGCCATTTTGGATGAGGGCAGAGCGACGCTTTTTGCCCACAAGATGTCAGACACAAGTCTGAAGCATTCTTCGCCTCTATGGATCCCTCTAGTGGCTTCAGTGAGACACCTAAAGGTTGCAGGAAGTACTACGCAGTCAGATGGCTCCAGGGAAACACTCTCTTCTCTTCAGGTAAGTAAAAGTAAAAAAAAAAAAAAAATAATAATAATGTATGCATACATATGTTTTCTTTTAAAAATAAGACGGATACGTGTATTATATGTTTATTTAAGTAAAAAAAAAAAAAAAAGGGGAAGTAGAAGAAATATAGCTTAAGTAAAATATAATAATTAAAGATAAATACACATATAAAATAAAATATATTTTTTTCGTGTCTCCGGGAATAAATAAAAAAAAAAAAAAAAAAATCACACCATTTATTCAGAGGTAAATCCCCAGATTAGGATCTGACCCCTGGTTTCCTCTTTATTCTTTTCTTGGCTGCTACTTCTGCTAAATCCACTCAGTGTGAGCCATTCGCCACCTGTACAAGATCCTACTCTACAGATGAGGTAAGGACCTACGTTCAGGTAAGCTTACAGATCTTAAAGGAAAAGAGTGCACTGAGGCTGGTACTTTCTTTTCAGCCCTGTACGCCAGAAGATGTCTAAGAGAACCTCAAGGCGACATGTGGACCATGGTGACTCTAGTCCACGTGGAGACGGGTCGTCCAGGCATAGGGATCATAGGAGTGGCAGGTAATCATCGGCCAAATAAACGCCGTCACTCGCGCTCTTTGAAGCCTAGATCCCCGAAATGTCAGACCCGTGGAGTCACCCCACTTCCAGACAAACCGGTCTGGCGGAATTGCCCAGTGGCAGAGGGCCAAAGCCTGCAAATGGCGGACCTACCTAAATACGCGGGAGAGAGTTCCTTTGCGGATTTGGGCCCCACAATGCCGCCACAACAACCGGCATCTTCTACTCTGGAGCAGGAAGAGAATACTATCTCAGGGGACTTCTCCGATGTCCATGATGCCTTTTGTTTCGCTTTCACCACGGTCCAGCCGTATGTGCAGGCGGTGAAACTAGCAATCGGCTGGGAGGAGACTGGCACAGAAGTCTAAATCGTGCCTCCCTTTTCTCCTCCAGATTGCCTTTTTCCCTCTCATGGGCAAATTGAGGAGTGTGATTGAGGAAGAGTGGAAGAGGACGGAGAGAGAATTCTCCATTGTTCAACTAGGAAAGTTATACCTCCTCAAAAGCAGTTTCCGCAATGCTTGGAAGCCCTCCAGTAGTCGATGGAGTGGTGGTAAAGTTGGCAAAGAACGTCACATTGCCCATGTAAGACTCAACCTCACTTAGAGGTCACTGATTGTACCTGTGTAATGGGCCATGTTGGGCCTTGTTCGGCTCAGTAAATACTGGCCGGCTGCTGTTTTGTTTTCTATGTCTCTTGTATAAAAAATAAAAAAAGGGGACTCGACTTCACTTAGGCACCCACTAGACAGAAGGTTGGATCTTGATCTTCCACCAAACGGTGGGCAAACACTTGTAATCCTGCGATGGCCCTGACATCAATGTCCACCCCCCTTTACGTCTGGACAGATGTGATGGAGTGCGCAATGCAACTGGATATCCCAAGGGGGATACCACCAGGGCCTTAGATGAGCTAAAGCTCTAAGCAGATCTTATTGGTGAATCCGCAATCGATTCTTTTCTATGCTCCCCTGGGTCAATGCTCCACATAGTCATGGCCAAACGGGCCTTGTGACTGGAACCATAGTCAACAGATATTGCCTCAAAACAGAGCTGGTACAAGATACCTTCTGACGGGAAAGCCTTGTTTAGGGACAAATTGGGTAAGACCATCTCTCGCATCAATGGCGGGAAATTAGGCCTGTTACCCCAAGACAGACGACCCGGGTGCTCCAGCTCATTCGCACCAAGTTTTTAATACTCCAAGAGTGAGGACTACAGACAGTCCAGACGGAAGAAGGCTGTAGGCAGAGCTAGAGAAGCAAGCATTCCACCTTCCTCAAGCCCGTATGCGGAAGCTCATGCCTACCTCCACAGGATTCTGCCAAATCCTTTTTCCCAAGGGGGGTCAGACTCAAGTACTTCTCGAGGATCCGGGTTCAAGGTGCAGGGATCCGTGGGTAGTCTTCACAGTTGAATATGGTCACTTCTGGGCGTTTATAGACACCCCCCCTCCAAATCTTATTTTTTTCCGACAAGGGTGTCGAGGTTCCCCCAGAAAATCTGAAGCACTACAGTGTTTTTTCTTCTCTCCTGTGCAGGAGCAGCAAGCAGTGGTCCCAGTACCTCTATCAGAGAGATTCTCGGTTTTTACTCCACCCTGTTTCTAGTTCCCAAGAGAAACGAAGGTTGGAGTTCCGTGATGGATCTGAAGAGTCTAACTCGCTAAGATCCTCCTGGAAATCTCTAAATGGTTTCGCTTCAAACGATTTTCCTTTTATTCCAACCGAGGTATTGGATGTTATCAATAGACTTGCAGGATGCTTACCTGCATGTACCTGTACTCCTCTCCTGAAATATCCAGGGTTTGCAGTGGGGCATGTACATCTTAAATTTTTGAGCCTTCCCATTCGGCCTCTGCACATCACCAAAAGTCTTTATGAAGATCCTAATTGCTATCATAACCCCTCCAGGAGAATTAGGACTCTGAAGTACACCACTACAGGGATGACCTTTGTCCCATGGTGAAGAATCCAGCCCAATTAGTGGAACAGAACAGTACAGTAAACTTCCCGCCTCAAAGGTAAAGTCCACTATTCGGCAGATGAAGGGAGTCAGTGTGACATCCTACCTGTGGGCATTGAACTGTCTGAGCCTAATAGGCCAGATGTTGTCATGCATCACTATGGTATTAGCATTCGAGACATTTCCAGCCAGAGTTTTGGAGGCGACAGAACAGACCGTATCTATCTCAATCCATATACCTGACGACCCTGATGCCCAGGAGTCTACATGGGTGGATGAAGAAATACACGCTTATGAAATCGCATCCATCAGGACATGTCAACTGGATCACAACTACTACCGATACCGGTGCGGCAAGTGGGGGCTCACACTAGATCCAGATCTCAGGGCAGGGAAGATGGTCCTTCCATACAACATGCCTAGTATCGAATAGCCTGGAGGTTCAGGAATCCTTCCTTTTGCATTGCTAACACTAGAAATTTGAGGTACAGGCAACCCAGTTCCCACCTCCGAATGGCCAAGAGGGCTGCAGTGTCTTATTGGCACTGACAAGAAGGAATGCACAGCAGGACCTGCTGAGGGAAGTGGAAACAATAATCCTTTGGGCAGAAAGGAATCTAAAGACTTAAAAACAGCCTTTCTGCCCAGTCATCTCAATTCAAGGGCCGTCCACCTATCTCGGGGGTTCGTTGATTCCAAAGAATGGTTTCTGCACCAGAAAGTTTTCACCTAGATAGTGGTCCAGTGGGTCCCCTCGAGCCGGACCTATTTGCGACAGCACCAAGATTTCAAAGTTCGTCCCGAGGCCTCCTCATCCCCAAGCAGAAGCAGTAGATGCGATCCCTGCAACCTGGTCTATGCCTTTTTTCCAGGGTCTCTCATTCCAAAGCTCCTGTGGAGCCTCATGGTAGGAACCATGACGGTGATAGCAGGCCTACCGCACTGGCCAAGACATCCTTGTTTTCCCACAACAATGTACCTGAATACCAAGCCTTCAGTCAGGGTTCCAATAATACCTTTCTCCTGTCATAAGTACGTCGCACCTATCCAGTTCCCCACAGGTTGGATCTTCACATCTGGCAGATGAAAGGGAAAGGTTCCAATCCATAGGATGTTCCAACAAGGTTATCGCAACCCTGCTCAGGGCAAGAAAGCCATCCACAAACAGGATATAGGATAGGCTTATATAGTTACATTGTTGATCAAGTTGAGAAAAGACTCAAGTCCATCCAGTACAACCACAAACAAGGTGCGGAACAGGTTCTGGGCCTTCATGATTGGCAGAAGCGGTGTTCCAGATTCTCCATCATCCTCTCAAATTCTTGAATGCTTGCAGGCAGGCTCAGACCTAGGTCTTGCTTGAGTACACTAAGGGTACGTGCAGCGGCAATTTCAGCAGCAGCCAGTTAAAATGGACAGAGGATTCATTAATAATCCAATTTTTCAAAGCCGTCAAAGAGCCGATCGCCAACTAAACAATCTTTTCCACTCGGGACCTTGCTATCATCCTAGAGTCCTTAGCCAATTCACCTCTTGTCCCTTCAGAGTCAACATCGCTTTGGAATCTAACCATGCAGCTATTCTTCTTCATAGCCATAATCTCTGGCAGACATGTTTGCAGTACTCCCAGATTTAGGAGCGGATTATAATCATATCATATTCTATCCTGACAGAGTGGAACTCGGAACTGTTCGGGGATTTAGCCCCAAGGTCATATCATCCTCGAACATGTCATAAACTTGGGCGCTTCCAACATTTTCAAGACAGGGCTCAGGTTCCCTTCACGAGCTGGACATTTTCTCCACTTTCAGGTGACATCCGCAGGCTACGGCATCCTTCAGGGACTCTACCAGGTTGTTTTTAACTCCCTAGGTTGGAAAACAAGGGCATGAAGGCGCCAGCAAGAACGATTGCCTTGTGGCTCATCCACAAGGTGTACAGGGCAAAAGGACTGTGATCCTCTTTGGCAGTCTGGGCGTACTCCACCAGAGCGGTTCCTGCCTCTTGGGCAGCAAGAGCGAGTGTATCAATTGAAGCTATTCGCAGCGCAACGACTGGGGCGTCCCAGCATATGTTTCTGAAAATTTTGCAGAGTGGAGCTCTTTTTCATCAGTGGAGTTCGGCAGTCAGACGGCGAATAGGCCTTTTGGTTCTTCTTTTAAATGATAAAAAAAAACTCTTTGAATCATCCCACCCATCTCAGCTAGTTATTTGTCACAGGTATGCTGCCATGGAGGCACCAGGAAAACGGAAAATTGTATCATACTTACCAGTAATTTTCCTTTCCTGGTGCCTATCCATGGCAGCATACAATCCCTCCCTTCGGTATTCTATATTACGGAGAATGTGGGGGCTGTGCTAACCAACACTTTTATAATATTCACTAGTCCTGAGGGAGGAGCCAAGGCGGAGCTTGTCACAGGTATGCTGCCATGGATAGGCACCAGGAAAGGAAAATTACTGGTAAGTATGATACAATTTTCCGTTTTTGCTGTGAAAACGACAATGGTCCCAAAAATGTGTCAAAATTGTCCGAAGCGTCCACCATGATGTCGCAGTCACGAAAAAAATCGCTGATCGCCGGCATTAGTAGTAAAAAACATTTTTTTTTAGAAAAATGCAATAAAACTATCCCCTATTTTGTAAACGCTATAAATTTTGCGTAAACCAACCGATAAACGCTTATTGCGATTTTTTTTACCAAAAATATGTAGAAGAATACGTATCGGCCTAAACTGAGGAAAACATTTTTTTTTTATATATTTTTGGGAGATATTTATCATAGCAAAAAGTAAAAAATATAGCATTTTTTTTCAAAATTGACGCTCTATTTTTGTTTATAGCGCAAAAAATAAAAACCGCAGAGGTGATCAAATACCACCAAAAGAAAGCTCTATTTGTGGGAAAAAAGGACGCCAATTTTGTTTGGGATCCACGTCGCACGACCGCGCAATTGTCAGTTAAATCGACGCAGTGCCGAATCGCAAAAAGGGGCAAGGTCCTTTAGCTGCATTTTGGTCCGGGTCTTAAGTGGTTAAGGCCTTGTTCACATGTTGTACTGACAGTGGAAGTTTAGCCTATTCCCAACTAAGCTTAACCACTTCAATACCAGGCACTTTCACCCCCTTTTTGCTGATTGGCACTGTTGTTGGCACTGATTGGCAATTTTAGGGGCACTGACAGGCGTTTATAGAGGGGGACAGGCTGGCTATGGGCACTGATTGGCAGCTGATGAACACTGATTGGCAGCTGATGAACACTGATTGGCAGCTGATGAACACTGATTGGCAGCTGATGAACACTGATTGGCAGCTGATGGGCACCTTTTCATGGGGGCTGTGCTGATAATCAATGTGCGGATTATCAGCACAGACCCCCCCAACTCCCCCCCCCCCCCAACAGGGAGAGCGGCAGATCAGCTCTCCCTGTCAGCGTAAACAAAGGAAAGCCGCTAACTGGCACTTTCTGGTTGACGCGATGATCATCAGCTGTGATTGGTCACAGCTGACACATGTGGTAAGAAGCCTCTGTCAGAGGCTCCATACCACGATGGGAGTGACACACAGCGGGCTAGGGTGAGCACATTTTGAAACTACCATTCAGGGACACACCTTCCCTTTCCAAAAATCAGCTTGTGATTGGACACAAGAGGCAGGATTTCTGATTTCTCCAATCACAAGCAGGGGGCGGGATTGTGATCCTCCAGGTATTCCCGGCCAGGACAAGTACTGTCAGTTGATAGATTGCGCAATACAATTACATCTTATAATTACCCGGAGAAGTCCTACACCATTGGAGCAGCTTTAGCTCAGGGCTAGGGTGCCTGCCCTGCAAGCATTACACTCTGGGTTCAACGCCCAGGAAGGTCTGCATTGTCACGTGGCCAGGGCTCCTCAGCGTGGGCCCATTTATACACTCTTTTGCTTTTTAACTTTTTACACAAAATCACACTAGTTGCCACAAAATTAACAAACATTTCACTTTTTTTTTTGCACCAAAACTATTCTCACCGTCACATTGCGCCCGACAACATAGCTAGCGCACACACACACTTTTCACACATCTTTGGGACCATTCACATTTACAAAGACATTCCTGCTGCTATACAACTGCACTGATTACTCTGGAAATCTCACTGCCAAGGAAGGGCTTAACACTCACTAGGGGCTTAAATCACTTCCCTACTCAGTGATTTTAACTGTAGCGGGAGGGGACTCACAAGGGGAGGAGGAGAACCATGTCTCTTCCTCTGTACTGGCAACACACATCGCTCTCCTCTAGGGTTGCCACCTTTTCTACAAGCCAAACCCAAACACTTTAGCGGCACAGGGCACCTTTTTTCCCCTAGTATACACAATCGGATAATAAAAGACCTGGGGCACTTTCGGGTGCCTCAAGGACAGTGGTATTGCAGCGCGCTGCGGCAAACAGTGGGTGTGGCCAAACTGCTCTTGCTGACATCATGGCTCCCCCTCAGTGATGCCAAACCTGCCCCCAGACAGCGGCCCGCATCTCCCGAATGACAACAGATTTTTGTGTGACTACCTCAGTTACTTGGGGAGCCACAGCCCAGTCTAAATAATGTGTCCGGGTTTCAGGCAGACTGAAACCCGGACACAAGATCCCAATCCCGAACTGTCCGGGTGAATCCTGGACAGGTGGCAACCCTAGTTCAGGTACGTGCTGTGCTATTGTCCAGCCGTGGGTCACGGGCGCGCGCCCGCGACCCGGTCCGAAGCTCCGGGACCCGCGGAAACCCGATCGCCGCTGGAGTCCCGCGATCGGTCCCCGGAGCTGAAGAACGGGGACAGCTGTGTGTAAACACAGCTTCCCCTTTCTTCACTGTGGCTCCGTCATCGATCGTGTGATCCCTTTTATAGGGGGACACAATCGATGACGTCACCCCTACAGCCACACCCCCCTACAGTTGTGAACACACTTCAGGTCACACATTACCCCTACAGCGCCCCCTGTGGTTAACTCCCAAACTGCAATTGTCATTTTCACAATAAACAATGCATTTTAAATGCATTTTTTGCTGTGAAAACGACAATGGTCCCAAAAATGTGTCAAAATTGTCCGAAGCGTCCACCATGATGTCGCAGTCACGAAAAAAATCGCTGATCGCCGGCATTAGTAGTAAAAAACATTTTTTTTTAGAAAAATGCAATAAAACTATCCCCTATTTTGTAAACGCTATAAATTTTGCGTAAACCAACCGATAAACGCTTATTGCGATTTTTTTTACCAAAAATATGTAGAAGAATACGTATCGGCCTAAACTGAGGAAAACATTTTTTTTTATATATTTTTGGGAGATATTTATCATAGCAAAAAGTAAAAAATATTGCATTTTTTTTCAAAATTGACGCTCTATTTTTGTTTATAGCGCAAAAAATAAAAACCGCAGAGGTGATCAAATACCACCAAAAGAAAGCTCTATTTGTGGGAAAAAAGGACGCCAATTTTGTTTGGGATCCACGTCGCACGACCGCGCAATTGTCAGCTAAATCGACGCAGTGCCGAATCGCAAAAAGGGGCAAGGTCCTTTAGCTGCATTTTGGTCCGGGTCTTAAGTGGTTAAGGCCTTGTTCACATGTTGTACTGACAGTGGAAGTTTAGCCTATTCCCAACTAAGCTTAACCACTTCAATACCAGGCACTTTCACCCCCTTTTTGCTGATTGGCACTGTTGTTGGCACTGATTGGCAGTTTTAGGGGCACTGACAGGCGTTTATAGAGGGGCACAGGCTGGCTATGGGCACTGATTGGCAGCTGATGAACACTGATTGGCAGCTGATGAACACTGATTGGCAGCTGATGGGCACCTTTTCATGGGGGCTGTGCTGATAATCAATGTGCGGATTATCAGCACAGACCCCCCCAACCCCCCCAACAGGGAGAGCGGCAGATCAGCTCTCCCTGTCAGCGTAAACAAAGGAAAGCCGCTAACTGGCACTTTCTGGTTGACGCGATGATCATCAGCTGTGATTGGTCACAGCTGACACATGTGGTAAGAAGCCTCTGTCAGAGGCTCCATACCACGATGGGAGTGACACACAGCGGGCTAGGGTGAGCACATTTTCAAACTACCATTCAGGGACACACCTTCCCTTTCCAGAAATCAGCTTGTGATTGGACACAAGAGGCAGGATTTCTGATTTCTCCAATCACAAGCAGGGGGCGGGATTGTGATCCTCCAGGTATTCCCGGCCAGGACAAGTACTGTCAGTTGATAGATTGCGCAATACAATTACATGTTATAATTACCCGGAGAAGTCCTACACCATTGGAGCAGCTTTAGCTCAGGGCTAGGGTGCCTGCCCTGCAAGCATTACACTCTGGGTTCAAGCCCAGGAAGGTCTGCATTGTCACGTGGCCAGGGCTCCTCAGCGTGGGTGCATTTATACACTCTTTTGCTTTTTAACTTTTTACACAAAATCACACTAGTTGCCACAAAATTAACAAACATTTCACTTTTTTTTTTGCACCAAAACTATTCTCACCGTCACATTGCGCCCGACAACATAGCTAGCGCACACACACACTCTTCACACATCTTTGGGACCATTCACATTTACAAAGACATTCCTGCTGCTATACAACTGCCCTGATTACTCTGGAAATCTCACTGCCAAGGAAGGGCTTAACACTCACTAGGGGCTTAAATCACTTCCCTACTCAGTGATTTTAACTGTAGGGGGAGGGGACTCACAAGGGGAGGAGGAGACCCATGTCTCTTCCTCTGTACTGGCAACACACATCGCTCTCCTCTAGGGTTGCCACCTTTTCTTCAAGCCAAACCCAAACACTTTAGCGGCACAGGGCACCTTTTTTCCCGTAGTATACACAATCGGATAATAAAAGACCTGGGGCACTTTCGGGTGCCTCAAGGACAGTGGTATTGCAGCGCGCTGCGGCAAACAGTGGGTGTGGCCAAACTGCTCTTGCTGACATCATGGCTCCCCCTCAGTGATGCCAAACCTGCCCCCAGACATCGGCCCGCATCTCCTGAATGGCAACAGATTTTTGTGTGACTACCTCAGTTACTTGGGGAGCCACAGCCCAGTCTAAATAATGTGTCCGGGTTTCAGGCAGACTGAAACCCGGACACAAGATCCCAAACCCGAACTGTCCGGGTGAATCCTGGACAGGTGGCAACCCTATGCGGGTACAGCGTGGCTCTATCTGGTGATGCTGGGGCTATTAGTTCCCCCAGCACAGTCCTCTTTCTATTTCCTTGTCTCCTTGCATGTTTTTTTCTGAGTTTTCTGTTTTCGCCCCCGGGCCCCAGCAGAGTGCATGCTGATGACTGTAGCCTATCCCCGGGACTACATTTCCCATGACATGTTAAGGACCGATCCCAGTGACCCTTCACCCCCTCCACAACCCCCTTTTTATGTACTACTCCACTAACCCCAATGATACAAGGGACCACGTTATGGAGTAAAATTGGCCTTCCGGCCTACTTTATTTAACCAATAAAAATATTAACATAAATAACGGTTTAAATAACTCTTAAATAACTATATACAAATTTCCCACCCTTGGTGGTCTAACCGCCCACCCCTCTTAACTTGGACCCTGGGACAATACCTATCAACTAGGCCTCAGCCGCAAGACACCGACTCGGAGGCTGTATAACTGTCCTCAGTGACCTACCACTTTACTCCTTCCTGGTTAGCCCATGCCAACCGAAAGGTACCCCAATAACCCCCCATACCACGTATGGGTACAAACTTTTTCTACCCCAACTACCAGACTTTCTAGTCTTACAGAGACCCAAAAAAACGCCACAGCTCTCAAGGCTAAAGCCTTAGCCTTGCGAGCACCTCCAAACCCCCAGGGCCCTCTGGATTCCTTCCTGCAGCCCTAGTACCCACAAGGCGACGCCCACCTCGTTGAGGTGGACCCCATCCCTGCGTAGATACCGCCATGTGTCAACTTCTAGCTCCCTATGGCGCACCACCAATCCCCCATTACGCACAAAGAACCTCCCAACCTCCTTGTTTACTTTCACCCGAGCCTTATTCACCTTCTCCACCGACCAGGCCCACCTCCATGCTGTCCTACCCACCATTTCGGACCATACAACAATCATACCCGGAAACAGGGAGCGCAATCGCAGAAAATCACATTTTACGTCCCTTATTAACTGATGCATTGACCTGGACCCCATGTCATTGCCGCCTGCGTGGAGCACAAGGACGTCAGGTGCCCTGTCCAGGCGCGCAAACTTCAATACTTCCGGCATGACCCTGCTCCAGACCAACCCCGGGAACCCTATCCACCTGACCTGGGCTTCTTGCCAAGGGATGCCTAGTTGCCTACCGTTGGGCCGACCATCAACCTGCCTGGCCCCCCAGTAAACGAATGAATGGCCTAGGATCCAGACCAGGCAATTCTCACCACCTGAAAAACATTAAACAAACACACATAACTTCCTGAACGAAATTCCCCTTCCACCCGTTTTCAGACCCCCTTTTTTTTTTTTTTTTTTTTAAACCAGGCTGCCCCCCACACCCGTGAACTAAGCTGACCCTGACTCACTCCTGAATCAAATGAGGGCGAATATAAATCCTAAATCTCTCAGAGTCCCACCTCCCAATCCGTTTCACCACATCCGCCGTCAAACCGGCCCGGGCGGCTTCAGTAGCCGCCCCAATCCGGAATGAATGCGCAGCATAATCTCTCGGGTCATACCCCATCTCCTTCAAACCTTTCCGGAAAACCGCCACAAACTGAAATTTGGACAGTGCCGACCCATCCTGGTGCATTAAGAAGGACCCCTCCAGTCCAGGACGCATGGAGCGAAACGCTTCCACCGCCCGTACAGGACAAATTTCCGCTCCAGGTACGCCAAACAACTGGAGCCGCATGCCCTTACCCCTTTGGTCTGTCTTTGACTTGCGCACCCAAACTCCTAACATCCCTTCCGAAATCTCAACGTCCCGAATCAACAAACCCCCTTGCACCCCTCGTGAGGAACTTACTAGCTCACTCACCCTGAGCGCCCCGAAAAAGGCCAGAGCGAAGGCGGCCTTAAACAGTGCACACTCGTATGCCGTCGAACACACTGCTGGTAACTGCCGAAAGAGGTTCTGCAGCATCCCAAACGACACTGGCCGGCGGTGATCCGCCGCCTTCCTGCCCTTCCTGTACCCTTTTACCGTCTGCCTCACCCAAAATTCCTTCGTATGGTCCTTCATCCCGTGCCACTTGAAAAAGAAGGTCAAACCTGACAATACCCGATCTATCGCTGCCACGGACACTCCTTGCTCCATTTTCAGCGTAAGAAAATATAGCACGGCGATGTCGGCTTCCGGCCCGACCGGGGCAATCCCCAGTCCCAGAGCCATCTCCACCCACTCCTTCCATACCTTGGAGTAAGCTTTCCACGTCGCCCCGCTCACCGACCGCTGGATCCACCTTGCTGCGCTGTCAAAACAATGTCCCACATCCAATCGGGACAGGGGACTCCGTGTTGCTCCGCTGCTGGTGCCAACTCCCGGAACCTGTCCCACTGAAAACGAGACAAAGCGTCAGCCAAAGTGTTCTCGACCCCCGGAAGGTGCACAGCATACATGTAGACATTTAAGTGCAAGCACCGAAGCACCAAATGCCGCAATAAACTCACCACCGGCGGGGATGCCGCCGACATGCGGTTCACTACCTGTACCACCCCCAAGTTGTCGCAATTGAAGCGCACCTTTGAATTCCGCAGCGACTCACCCCAAAGTTCCAGCGCCACCACAATCGGGAAGAGTTCCAGGAGCACCAGATTCTTCAGGAAACCTGCCTCTTTCCACCTAATTGGCCAAGCCTCCGCGCTCCACTTACCTTGGCAAAACGCTCCGTAACCCGTCGAGCCCGCAGCGTCCGTAAACAACTCCAGATCAAAGTTGCTCACCGGCCCAGACATCCACAAAGTCCGCCCATTAAAGGATCTCAGGAACTCGTGCCAGACCATCAAATCGGCTCTGTGCTCCGCCGTGAGAGTCACGAAGTGTGTAGGTTTTCGCACGCCGGCTGTCGCTCCCGACAGCCTGCGGCAAAACACCCTGCCCATGGGGATAATCCTGCAGGCGAAGTTGAGCTTCCCCAACAGCGACTGCATCCTGCGCAGCTGAATCTTCCGTAGCCCAATTGTCTCCGTAACTTCCGCCTTCAACGCCTCCAGCTTATCCTCCGGTAGTCGACACTCCATCTTTATCGAGTCCAACACAATACCCAAGAACACAAGGGATGTTGTGGGGCCCTCCGTCTTCTCTGGTGCAAGGGGGACCCCGAAACGGTCCGACACATACTGCAACGTGCCCAACAACACCGAGCACGTGTTCCCCCCCGGCCGGCCTACACACAAGAAGTCATCCAGGTAATGGATGATGGAGCTAAGCCCCGAAACATCGCGCACGACCCACTCCAGAAAGGAGCTGAACGTCTCGAACAGCGCGCAAGAGATGGAGCAACCCATGGGCAAACAACGATCCACATAGTATGCTCCATCCCATCTGCATCCCAACAGCCGAAAGCTGTCCGGGTGGACCGGCAACAACCGGAACGCCGACTCGACATCAGCCTTTGCCATGAGGGCGCCCCGACCACACCTGCGCACCCACGAAACCGCCGCGTCAAAAGATGTATACGACACCGTGCAATCCTCGGGTGCAATGGCATCGTTGACCGAGCCGCCTTTAGGAAAAGACAAATGGTGTATCAACCGGAACTTGCCCGGTTCCTTTTTGGGGACCACCCCCAGGGGGGACACGATTAGGTCGTCAACCGGGGCCGCAGCAAAAGGCCCAGCCATCCTACCCAAACGCACTTCCTTGTTGAGCTTCTCTGAAACCACCGAAGAATGAAGGGCCGCCGACTTCAAATTCTGTGCTTCTGGGGGGACAACCGAAATGGAACATGGAATCCTAAACCCGCTGGCAAAGCCGTCCTCCAGCAACTTTGCCGCGCGCCTATCAGGGTATCTATTGAGGAAGGGAAGCATCCTTCCCACCCGCACCGGGGTCACCCCCTTTACCCCCAGACTCTCCGGGACGGTTTTTGGTGCGCTTGAAGCATTTTGCCAAAGCATGGGTGCCTCCGCACCCTGAACAAGTGTGCTTAAATCGGCAGCTCGCGCCATACTTGCACGTTCCTTCATTAAACTGCCAACAAAAGCCCCATCGTTTCTCGGTCGGTTGTCCTGAGGCAGCTGCACCCCCGACCCCCCCCTGAAAAAACTGCTGCGGGGCCCTCGCCGCTGTCATCAACGTCATCCACAGGTTAATGTCCTTCTGATTCCAGCGCAGCGTAGGTCTGAAAGCCATCCGTTGACGGAACTGCTCATCATACTGCAACCACGCAGTGCCTCCATACGTCTGGTGCGCCGACCTGATGGCCTCCAAGTAGATAAACAACCCGGAACAATGTTCCGGAGCTTTTTCCCCCACTACGCAGGCCAAAATCGCAAATGCTTGCAACCAATTGGAAAACGTGCGGGGGATCAATCGATACCGCCGTCGTTCTTCGTCCTCTTTTTTGTTCAATTCCGGTTTCACTCTAGTCAGATTGAATTTTTCCAGTGGAAGTAAGGTGAAAATCTCCACATACTCCCCTTTAAAAATCTTTTCCCTGACCTCTGGCTTCAGATGAGCCCCCAGGGTAGCCTCAAAGCAGATGTACATTTCACTTTGCGCGGCATCCGCCAACCTGATGGCATCCCCCTTATCGCTCGCTGTCACCGGCACCGTCCCTGCCGCAGTCGTGCCCGACACGCTCGCCGTCGCGACCCCGGCTGTCGTCCCCCCGCTCGTGCCCTCTGTCACTGCCACAGGACCCACAGTCGTCTGGGCGGACCCCCCCCCCTGCGGGGACCACGCCACCGCAGGAGAGGGCGTACTGCCAGCCCCCGGCTCAAACCTCTTGACCAAGTCCCGCAACCCGGCCCATAAATCCTGTGCCTCGCCACCTGCTACTGACCCGCCCGTGGCCGCACCCCCCTCCACCTGGGCCTTGTCTGTCCCCGTGTCCCCCCCCGCACTATTCTGTACCAACAAATCCTGCAATAAACCACAAATAGAAGTAGAATGGGACTTACCGGGCTGCCTTGGACTAGGTCCACGCGCCGCCGGAATGGAATCCACCGCTGACTGTTGTCCCGGATCGTTGTCGCTCTCCGACCCGGACAGCTCGCCCTCCGATCGGACCTCACTCACTGCAGGCGAAACTTCTCTCGGCAGGACCCCGGACTGTCTTGACAAGCTTGGCGGCGGCCTGTGTTGCGCTGCACTCCGACCCCTCTGCGCCGGAACACCAGACCCACTTGCGACCTCCACCGATGGACTCCGTGACCCCCGGGCCTCCGCTGTGCGAATTCCTCCTTCACGCCTCGTCGCCCCCACTCTCCGCTCCGACCTCACCTCTGGCGCTGCCGGGCCCCGGGCCGCCACGGGAGATTGGCCCCTGGCCCGCTGGCTGGAAACGTCACGCCGGGCCGCACGACTGCCGCTACCGCCCCCCGCAGTCTCGGCCGCGCTGTCCGGGCATCTCCGACGGGTAGGGGGGGGAGGCCCAGGCGGGCTATCAGACCCCCCCGCTGCAGAGCAACGTCTGCGACGCGGATTCCTCCCGGCCCCCCCTGAGGGCCCAGCATGTGACCGCTGCGGGGATGGGGCCTGAGGGCCCCTAGTGGGTTTCCGTAGTTGCCGGTCAGCTCCTGGGGAAGGCTCCGGACTGTACCGCTCCGGGGGCCTGGACCGCCGAGCGCGTGCTGATTTACCCCCCCCGTCGGGTGTCGCGGCCGGCGCATCTAGGGCTGCAGAAACTTGTTCTCTGACCCAGTCTGCTCCCTGAGCGGACGCCGCAGCGCGCAATTGCGCTATTAGATCCGCAACGGCCGCCATTACACCCGGAGCTCACACCACAGCAAGCTTCTCGGTGTGGTAAAATGGAGGAGTGACCCACGTCACTTCCTCCAGGCTAGAACTTTCTGCCGCCCCCGCCCCTCTATCAGGCAACCCACCCCTAACAACTTCCCAGCCTATGGACACGGCCGGTCCCTCCCTGTCATGCGGCCCCTCCCTCAAACTACGTTTGGTCTGTGCCTTTCTGGATGCCCCACTATTTTTTTCTGCTCCACTGTGGGAGGGGAGAAGAACAAGCAGGAAGCTTTCTTCTCTCTTGTCCCGTGCTGCAGACAGACATGCCGACATGAGAAAGGGGGAGGAAGGGACATCCTGACAGCGGCCCGCAGCTCCCCCCTCCCCCCTTACCTCACTGGGCACACGGTCCGGACACCTATGGCTGGCAGAGGAGTAGTCCGTGGGGGGCGAGAGCGGAACTGTCAGCGCAGCTCTGAGGCTGAGCTGTGTGTGAGAGCCGCGCTGACAGTTCCTTTTGATGCTGCCCGCAGAGACACTGAGTCACTGACTACCGCTCTACGAGCCGGCGGGTGACTGTCCCGGCGGGTCGGCGGTGACCCGCTCTGTTTTCCGCCCTGTTCCCCTGGCGGCGCTAGTGCCCTAGTTGCCTTGCGCTAGCACCGGCCCTGGGTGTGGCAAAATTGCTTTTGCTGACATCGCCCTGCCTCCAGGTCCTGGACGGCAACAGATTTGTGTGCGAATTATCTTGGTTACTTGGGGAGCCACAGCCCAGTCTGAATAATGTGTCCAGATTTCAGCCCACCTAAAACCCAGATACATGATTCAAAACACGGACTGTCCGGGTGAATCCTGGACAGGTGGCAACCCTAGATCAGACTAGGATCCAAAGATTTCTGAGCTCATCTATAGTGCTAACCACTCTGACACCGTGCTGTACTCAGCTGCAAATAACTGCCACTTTTTGGGTAATAAGTATCCCGATGGGTTAGCTCTGTGAATTGAGCTTCACATTTATGGGGTAGATCCACAGAGAGAGTACGCCGGCATATCTACTGATACTCCGGCGTACTTTCAAATTTCCCGCGTCGTATCTTTAGTTTGAATCCTCAAACCAAGATACGACGGCATCTGGGTTAGATCCGACAGGCGTACAGCTTCGCACGCCTTCGGATCTTAGATGCAATACTTCGGCGTCCGCTGGGTGGAGTTTGCGTCGTTTTCCGCATCGAGTATGCAAATTAGCTATTTCCGACGATCCACGAACGTACGCGCGGCCGTCGCATTCTTTTACGTCGTCTCTAGTCGGCTTTTTCCGGCGTCTAGTTAAAGCTGGTGTTTTGCGGCGTATAGTTAGATTTGCCATGTTAAGTATGGCCGTCGTTCCCGCGTTTAATTTGAATTTTTTTTTTTTGCGTAAGTCGTTGGTGAACCGGAATGTACCTAAGTCACGTCTATGTTCCAAAAAATTACATCCTTGCAACGTCATTTAGCGCAAAGCACGGCGGGAAATTTCGGGACGACGCATGCGCAGTTCATTCGGCGCGGGGACGCGCTTCATTTAAATGAATCACACCCCCTAATCGCCGATTTGAATTCCGCCGCCAGAGATACACTACGCTGCCGTAACTTAAGGCGCAAATTCTTTGGGGATTCGGACCAGCAAAAAGTATGTTACAGCGGCGTAGCGTATATCACATACGCTGCGCCGATCTAAATGTATGTGGATCTACCCCTATAAGTGCAATGCCCTTCACCGGATACAAAAAAGACAGATGCTAAAATATCCAGTTCTTGCTCCTTAGCAAAGAACATCTATACTGTTGTTTCTCATTTCCTATCTGGTTGTGACATGTGTGTGAATTGTGTAATATCCTCAGTGGTTTGTGGTTGAATAAAAGGGAAGTGTGAATCCCTGTTGTTGTATCAGTTGACTGTCTTCTATTTAGAGTTCTCGCCATTGTCAGCTCAGTGCGGAGAATAAGAGTCTCGCCATTCCCCTGACTCACACAAAACAGTGGTCTGAAAAAATTTGGATTTTTCAGGGCCACGTTATGTCTACTAAGGGCCACGTCAACTAAATTGCAGAAAAACAGTTTTTTGGTAGAAAACTACATAAAGTTTTAAATAATTTAGATTGTAAGCTCTACAAGCAGGGCCCTCCTATTCCTTCTGTAGTGAACTGTATTGTAATTGTACTGCCCCCCCTTACATTGTAAACAGTTAGCAGGTACTATATGAATCCTGTATAATGATAATAATAGAAATAATATTTGCAGTTTTTTACATCACACTGTATTTGCACAAACACATATTTTCAGGAAAAAATACAATAAAATGCATTTTCGTGCACACAAACGCAATGGGGGTTATTTACGAAAGGCAAAATCACTTTGCACTACAAGTGCACTTGAAATTGCACTTGGAAGTGCAGTCTGGTGAAGGTGTCGGCAAGGCAGGAACTGAGAGTAATTCTCTGTAACAGAGTTCCATAGAGTAGTAAAAACCTGACAGAGGTTCTAGGCGACGGGGATCCCAAACAAAATTGGCGTCCTTTTTTTCCCACAAATAGAGCTTTCTTTTGGTGGTATTTGATCACCTCTGCGGTTTTTATTTTTTGCACTATAAACCAAAATAGAGCGACAATTTTGAAAAAAATGCAATATTTTTTACTTTTTGCTATAATAAATATCCCTCAAAAAGATATAAAAAAACATTTTTTTCCCTCAGTTTAGGCCGATACGTATTCTTCTACATATTTTTTTGGTAAAAAAAAATCGCAATAAGCGTATATTGATTGGTTTGCACAAAAGTTATAGCGTTTTTTTTTTATTTTTAACAGGCATCCCATCATAATGCATTAATAACAAATATAAAGTATATATATATGTTTGCTAGTGCCTAAAACTTCTATCCTTTTTTTTTATACTTACGATTTAGAAAATCCTCTTCTGGTCATTGCCATGATGATTGTGGGCATGTGAAGCCCAATCGCATCCTCTTCCTGGATTAGCGATAGAGAGGTGCTTGTTGGGTACAGAGGAAACAGCTCGCTCAAAGGAATGGCACTTCTTGTATAAATGGCGCTCAAAAGAAGAAAAAAGAACAGCCATAGTGCAATATTGCCAAATGAAAAGTAAATGTATTTAGTAAAAAAACTGCTTACATCAAGTAAGGATAAAAACCGCAGTAAAAATCAATGGGAGTAGTGATACACAGGCCTCCTCACCGTACTTCTATAATAACACCACCGGAACTGACGTCACAAGGCTCCACCCGACGCGTCACTGGTCACGTGACTTCATCAGCTTGTTAGGTAACATGCACCTCTCAATCGCGCGCATGTGATTGAGAGCGCTGATTGTTTAGCAAGTTGCGCCGATTGTTTAGCAAGTTGCCATAACAACGGGCGAAGGAAGGTCCTGTCCCGTTGTTATGGCAACATAGATAGATCCGCCTAAAATTGCATAATTTCCTGCTGGGAAAAAATCGCGATTTTTCACAATGTCCTACCCACTGTTTACCTTCACTGGGCAGGAAATGAAAATAGTCTGAATACAGAAAGCATGGCATTATTGTTATGGCTACTAGATGGAGTTTTTGTTTTAATAATAATCAGCTCCATCTAGTGGCCATAATGCAATAATTTCCTGGTTTCATGCTATTCCTATGAACAAAGAGCATCCGATCTGGAGAGAAAATAACCAAGAAACATTTGACTTTGCCGGCATTCACACAGAACAGATGTACATGAGCTTTGCATGATGAATTGCTCTGGAAAGTTTTTATACACTCCAAAGCCTTTTCCTTTCTTTCATTTCTTTTTTTATAACTTATTTTTTTATAATTGTTTTAACCACTTGCTTACTGGGCACATATACCCCCTTCCTGCCCAGGCGAAATTTCAGCTTTCAGCACTGCGTCGCTTTAAATTAAAACTGTGCGGTCGTGCGACGTGCCTCCCAAACAAAATTTACGTCCTTTTTTTCCCCACAAATAGAGCTTTCTTTTGGTGGTATTTAATCACCTCTGCGGTTTTTATTTTTTGCGCTATAAACAAAAAAAGGGCGACAGATTTGAAAAAAAAACACAATATTTTTTACTTTTTGCTGTAATAAATATCCCATTTTTTTTTTTTAAAACGATTTTTTTCTCAGTTTAGGCCGATACGTATTCTACATATCTTTGGTAAAAAAAATCGCAATAAGCGTATAGTGATTGGTTTGCGCAAAAGTTATAGTGGCTACAAAATAGGGGATAGAATTCTGCCATTTTTTTTTATTATTTTTTTTTACTAGTAATACGGCGATCTGCGAATTTTGCCAGGACGGCGATATTGCGGAGGACACATCGGACACTTTTGACACATTTTTGGGACCATTCACATTAATACAGTGAACAGTGCTATAAAAATGCATTGATTACCGTATAAATGTGACTGGCAGGGAAGGGGTTAACACTAAGGGGCGAGGAAGGGGTTAAATGTGTATCCTGGGAGTGATTCTTACTGTGGGGGAGGGGGACTGACTGGTGACCGATGCTGTGTCCCTATGTACAAGGGACACAGCATCTGTTTCCTTTCCCTGACAGGACGTGGAGCTCTATGTTATTGCCGATCGCGGGTACCTGGCGGACATCGTGGCCGCCAGGCACGCGCATCGCCATCTCGGGGACGCGCCGGGTGCGCGCGCGCGCCCCCTAGTGGCCGGAGGACCCGAGGACGTCAAAAGACGGCGTCTGGGATTTATAGAGCCACCTTGCCGCCGTCATTTGACTATATGCCGGGTCTGAAGTAGTTAATGAAAAGCAGAATAATCGAGGGGTTACAATACAAGTTGTTAATCATAGTTACAAAATTTGCAATAGATTTAGTATGAGTGTAGACACATAGGCATAACTAATGACCGTAAATAGTGATAAAACAGCTCAGTGCGGGTTAACACGTAATATATACATTGGAAACTCGCTGTGTTTGTTGGTACATTATATTCTACTGAGTGGGATATAAAAAGAAAGAAAAAAGGGGGACAATAATAGCCCACAGGTCGGACTTTAAGGGCACAATGAACAGCGGAGAGTATACAAAATTATTATAATATTTATTTGGAATAGTACATGGTACATAAAGAACATTTGAGAGAATTAAAAAAGCATATATATATATATATATATATATATATATGTGTGTGTGTGTATGTATACGATATATATATATATAAAATACATGATAAAGAGCCCCTATGCATCAACGCGTTTCGCTGTTTAGCTTCATCAGGTCACATTCAGGGATCGTTGGAAAAAAGAACAGGTCTCACTATCTTGTGAAAAGAAGGAGTCCAGATGGGATAATCTTACCCATGGGATTTGAAAAGGTAACCTCCAATGGTGTATTACTGTATATACTCGAGTATAAGCCGACCCGAGTATAGGCTGAGGCCCTAATTTTACCACAAAAAATTGGGAAAACTTGACTCGAGTATTAGCCTAGGGTGAGAATGCAGCAGCTACTGTAAGCAAAAAAGAGGGTCAACAATGCCCATTTGCAGCTTCACTGTGCCCATTTGCACACCTCACTGTGCCCATTCTCACTGTGCCCATTGCAACCTTACTGTGCCCATTCTGACTGTGCTCATTGTAGCCTTACTGTGCCCATTGCAGCCTTACTGTGCCCATTCTCACTGTGCCCATTTGCACACCTCAATGTGCCCATTTGCACGCCTAACTGTGCCCATTTGCACGCCTCACTGTGCCCATTCTCCCTGTGCCCATTGCAGCCTTACTGTGCCCATTCTGACTGTGTTCATTGTAGCCTTACTGTGCCCATTGCAGCCTTACTGCGCCCATTCTCACTGTGCCCATTGCAGCCTCAGTGTACTATTTTGACAATTTTTCAAAAGTCGCGGCTTCCTCCTGGTCCCATTCATTCCGTGATAGTCAGTGTACCTGTCGGGTCGCGGGCGTCCATTTTTCAAAAGTCGCGGCTTCCTCCTGGTCCGTGATAGGCGTTTGACACTGTGTTCGGCTACCGCCTATCACCGCGGTCCTCTCATCCTTGGACTCAGTTTCCCAGCAGACACTGTGTTCAGTGTTCCGCCAATCACGGACCTTCTTTCATCCTCAGACAAGAGGACATCTATGATAGGTGGAACACTGAACACAGTGTCTGCTGGGAAAGTCAGAGGATGGGAGGACCTCCGTGATAGGCGGTAGCGGAACACAGTGTCAAATGCATATCACGGACCAGGGGGAAGCCGCGACTTTTGAAAAATGGACGCCCGTGACCCGACAGGTACACTGACTCGAGTATAAGCCGAGGGGGCTATTTTCAGCCCTAAAAAAAGGGCTGAAAATCTCGGCTTATACTCGAGTATATACGGTAAATATTTAAGATATTCAGAGGAGCCAGCTGCTAACTCATATGTCCCATATAACGGGTGCTGTTATGGAATTAATTCCAAAGATGTAGGAAGGAAACGTTGGGAAGGGGGGGAAGAGAGATTATGATTTATATATATTAAATAAGCAATTCGAAGATCAACACGTACCGTATTTATCGGCGTATACCGCGCACTATTTTGCCCTGAAAATCAGGGCAAAATCGTGGTTGCGCGGTATACGCCGATACCCGCTTTCCCGCCACGAGTTCTTGAACATAGATACGCCTGAAATCTGGCTTCAGCCGACCGACGTAAGTCTTAGTACGCCGTCGTATCTTGGGTGCATATTTACGCTGGCCGCTAGGGGCGCTTCCGTTGATTGACCTAGATACGTCAATTCACAAACGTAGTTCCGTCCAGCGCATCTATATACGCCGTTTACGTAAGGCGACGGTCCAGCGTAACTTTACCCCTCATAAAGCAGGGGTAAGTCATGTTAAGATATGGACGTCGGAAACGAACGAACAGCCGTCGTATTTTACGTTGTTTGCGTAAGTTGTTCGTGAATGGGGCTGGGCGTAGGTTACGTTCACGTCGACAAAGCATTCAGCCGACGTATCTTTGGGAGTATTTGCGACGTGACTCTGAGCATGCGCACGCATGCGCCGTTTGATCCCCAACTCATTTGCATGGGGTCACGGCTCATTTCAATAAAACACGCCCACTGCCTGGATCATTTGAAATAGGCGGGCTTAAGCCGGACCGTATACGCTACGCCGCCGTAACTTCGTGCGCAAGTTCTTTCTGAATACACTACTCGCCTGACTAAGTTACGGCGGCGTAGCACATATGAGATGCGCTACGCCCGCCTAAATATACGCGCATCTTTCTGAATCCGGGCCAAGGACATTTAAAAGCAAAATGGAAGGATGAGGTAAGTGAAGGAGGACTGCACTAAGGTAAAGGAAGCTATTTAGGAAAAAAAATTGTACCTTTACAACCCCTTTAAGTACATTTTATAGGCGTCTTGCTGCGTTTTTCTCTCTATAAGTGTTTTGATTGACTTGCAATGTGTCTCTGAAGTTGTTAGCAAATTTTGACCTCTCCAGAAAAAAGTGACTTGCCCAGCATAGCCACCTCCTTGGCACATCTTAGCCATCTCCTCTTCTTGGAGTGTCTATACTTACTATCTGTGCTGGCCCAGCTGCTCTGTCCTTGCCTCCAGCACCTTACATAGCTTTTTATGTAGCAACTAGGGGAGGAGCTAAAGGAAATACTACAGTCCTGACATCACATCCAAGATGGCGGTATCCATCTAGGGTGACCACAATTCCCACATTTTGCTGGTCTGTCCCGAGCACCTTCATTCCAGGACAATACAGTGTCCCGGAATGAAACTGACACAGCCACCCCCCCGGGCCAATGTTATGACCCCAAAAAAGGCCGCAGAATCACCGCTTTACTCACTGGGGTAGATTCACGTACGGGCCCGCATAGTTACGGCGGCGCAGCGTATCGTATTTACGCTACGCCGCCGTAACTTACAGGAGCAAGTGCTGTATTCACAAAGCACTTGCTCCGTAAGTCGCGGCGGCGTAGCGTAAAAGGGGCCGGCGTAAGCGTGCGTAATTCAAATGTGGAAGGGGGGGCGTGTTTTATGTACATTTATGATGACCTGACGTGATTGACGTTTTGTATGGACGGCGCATGCGCCGTCCGTGTACATATCCCAGTGTGCATTGCTTCCAAGTACGGCGCAACGACGTATTGGTTTCGACGTGAACGTAAATTACGTCCAGCCCTATTCGCGAACGACTTACGCAAACGACGTAAATAATTAAAATTTCGAAGCAGGAACGACGTCCATACTTAACATTGGCTGCGCCTCCTAATAGCAGGAGCAGCCTTACGCAGAAAAAGCCTTTCCGCAAACGACGTAAAAAACTACCGCCGGGCGCACGTACGTTTGTGAATCGGCGTATCTAGGAAATTAGCATATTCTACGCCGACAACAACGAAAGCGCCCCTAGCGGCCAAAGTTATATTGCACACAATTCTACGCCGCCGCAATCAAGTTACGTCGGTGGAGGAAGCCTATTTTTTCAGCGGAACTGCCATTGAGAACCGGCGTAATGCTACGCGGGCGCGGATTTCAAATTACGGCGGCGTATGTGAATCTACCCCACTGACAGTACTTGTCCAGGCCGGAAATGCCTGGAGGAGCACAATCCCCGCCCCCTGCTTGTGATTGGAGAAATCATAAATCTCACCTCTTGTGTCCAATCACTGTGCTGTGATTGGTTACAGCACAAGCTGATTTTTGGGAAGGGAGGGTGTCCCTGAATGGTAGTTTGAAAATGTGGTCACCCTATACCCAGCAGCAGTCGTGGGGCTTTTAGAGGTCTACACAAGGAAGGTTTTTACAGGTAAATAACATACAAACGAATAGTCTGGTGACAGGGTCACTTTTAAGCGGAGGTCCTTTTAAAAATAAAAATAAAATAATAGTCAGCAGCTACAAACACTGTACCTGCTGAATTTTAATAAGCACACTTACCTGTTCAGGTTGCCTGTGATGTTGGCCGCCCGAGGCCGATCCGTCGATTGTGGCTGGTCCCGGCGCCGCCATCCTCACTAAGGGAAACAGGCAGTGGAGCCCTGCGGCTTCACTGCCCGTTTCCTACTGCGCATGCGCAAGTCGTGTGTCGCTTTGTGAATGAGCGGCTGACTTCTGGGGGGGACACAGCTCCCAGAAGTCAGCGTGCCCCATTTCCTAGGAGGGCAACGCAAGGACGAGACCGAGGAGCACCGCGGACAAGGAAGGGGCAGATTAGGAAGATCTGCCTAGTAACAGCTATTTCTGGTAAGTATATTCAGCTTTTTTTTTTTTTTTTTTTTAGAGTGGACCTCCACTTTAATTAAGTTGGATGTTTTTTAGTCTAATAAGTTCGACATGTCACAATATTTGGCAAACAGTATAAGTTTAACCGGTTACCGACCGCCCACTGTATATATACGTCCTCTTTTTAAAGATGGATATCTAGGTAACGCCAGCAGCTGCTGCCACAACCGAGGTATCCATCTCTTCAGTGGGCGGTCCGGTAAACGATAAGTGGCGGGAGAGGGGCTCCCGCGCTCTCCGCCGCTTACCGGAGCCGTCGGTAGCGGCGGAGGCTATCGGGTGCTGCTTCCTAGTGAGTGAGGATGCGAGTGAGGGCAAGATGGCCCCCACCCGTCCTCATAGCATTGCTGGGTGAAAGTGACGTCACAACGTCAGTCCCGCCCAGCGTCTTAAAGGCACATTTTTTTGTTGTCATTTTTTTAAATGACAACATTTCCATTTTTTTATTTTTTTGCATTTAAGTCTAAATATGAGATCTGAGGTCTTTTTGACCCCAGATCTCGTATTTAAGAGGACCTGTCATGCTTTTTTCTATTACAAGGGATGTTTACATTCCTTGTAATAGGCATAAAAGTGATAAATTTTTTTTTTTTTTAATTTCAGTGTAAAAAATTATAAAATCAATAAAAATAAATAAGAAAACCAAAAAAAAATGTTTTTAAAGCGCCCCGTCCCGACAAGCTCGCGCGCAGAAGCGAACGCATACGCGAGTAGCGCCCGCACATGAAAACGGTGTTCAAACCACACAAGTGAGGTATCGCCGCGATTGTTGCAACCTAAAGTATTTTTTAGACGTCGCTTATCGAGATTTTTAAGGGTAAAAGTTTGACGCCATGCCACAAGCGGGCGCAATTTTTAAGCGTGACATGTTGGGTATCATTTTACTCGGCGTAACATTATCTTTCACAATATATAAAAGAATTGGGCCAAATTTATTGTTGTCTTATTTTTTATTCAAAAAAGTAAATTTTTTCCAAAAAAAAGTGCGCTTGAAAGACCGCTGCGCAAATACGGTGTGACAAAAAGTATTGCAATTACCGTCATTTTATTCTCTAGGGTGTTATATATATATATATATATATATATATATATATATATATATATATATAATGTTTGGGGGTTTTAAGCAATTTTCTAGCAAAAAAAAATGTTTTCGTTTTGTAAACGCCGAATCTGAAAAACAGGCTCGGGGCTTAAGTGGTTAAAAAATTAACATGTAAACAGTCCGTTGGATTTCCAAACACTGTATTTAAGCATATAAGTTCCGTTTTGTGTTGAAAATAACTGTGAAATGTAAAACTCCGGTGGGTGTAACAAGATGTCCGCTTGCCCCTTCTCACTTTATCATTACTGTGCAATGGTGTGGGGTGTAGCAAGATGGAACATCACTTCCGGAGCCGATGGTGAGCCGAATGTGACATGACGCCTGGCAACCGTCCCCTCCCCTTCCTGCTCCGCCTACTCTCCAACATGATAGGGCGAAAAGCATGTCAATCCATTGGAAGCCTGCTGGAAGGGGCGTGAAGAGAAGGACAAGCATTCGGTGGCTTGCAGGTGATTGGACGCCCGCTAAATCCGTCAACACGCTGTGTGTGATGGTGTGCGGGCGCTGTGTGTGTCATGAGGGCGGGGACAAGGTAAACCCGATCACTGTGAGGAGGAGGGGACTGTGACCTGAAGGATTTCTTATGAATAGCCGGGGAGGACGGCCCCCGCAAAGCTGGATGGGACACGGGGAGGACGGGCGGAGTGGCCCCCACAAAGCTGGATGGGACACGGGGAGGACGGGCGGAGTGGCCCCCACAAAGCTGGATGGTACACGGGGAGGACGGGTGGAGTGGCCCCCACGATACTGCCCGGCGTAGTCCGGGAGAAGAATAGACACTATTGCAGCGGCCGCTCTCGCTCTGTAGGGAGGCCGGAAGTGACGTGCTTCGGCTTCAATACTACACTCAGAACAATTCCTCTAGAATCCTGGGCGGCACAGTGGCGCTGTGGATAAAACCCTCGCCTGGCAGTTACAGAGGTCACAGGTTCAAACCCGGACTAGACCAACGATTCCATCTCCTCTGCCTGGAGTTTGCATGGTTCTCCCTGTGTTCCGCGTGGGTTTCCGCCGGCGTGACCGGTTTCCTCCCACATTCAGAGAAAAACATGAGCGCAGAGAAGTGGAGTTGCGCGGTATAAGTACACGGTTAATACATTACACGGATAGTACACCATACATAATTTTTCACAAAATTGCTCTTTTTGCCCCAAAAACATCTTAACAACGCTGCCTTGTGTCTTGATTGCTGTTGAACCAGAAAATTGTTTTTTTTTCCAAAATTTTTATTTTTTTATTTTTTTTCAAATTTGTATTTTTTTTTTTTCAAAATGGGAAATGATGGGACTTGTAGTTCATACACAGAGAATCCTCCATAGAGGTCTATGGGAAATGCTGGGACTTGTAGTTCATACACAGAGAATCCTCTATAGAGGTCTATGGGAAATGCTGGGACTTGTAGTTCATACAGAGAATCCTCCATAGAGGTCTATGGGAAATGCTGGGACTTGTAGTTCATACGGAGAGAATCCTCCATAGAGTTCTATGGGAAATGCTGGGACTTGTAGTTCATACAGAGAATCCTCAATAGAGGTCTATGGGAAAAGCTGGGACTTGTAGTTCATACACAGAGAATCCTCCATAGAGTTCTATGGGGAATGCTGGGACATGTAGTTCATACACAGAGAATCCTCCATAGAGGTCTATGGGAAATGCTGGGACTTGTAGTTCATACAGAGAGAATCCTCCATAGAGGTCTATGGGAAATGCTGGGACTTGTAGTTCATACACAGAATCCTCCATAGAGATCTATGGGAAATGCTGGGACTTGTAGTTCATACACAGAGAATCCTCCATAGAGGTCTATGGGAAATGCTGGGACTTGTAGTTCATACACCGAATCCTTAATAGAGGTCTATGGGAAATGCTGGGACTTGTAGTTCATACAGAGAGAATCCTCCATAGAGGTCTATGGGAAATGCTGGGACATGTAGTTCATACAGAGAATCCTCAATAGAGGTCTATGGGAAATGCTGTGACTTGTAGTTCATACAGAGAATCCTCCATAGAGATCTATGGGAAATGCTGGGACATGTAGTTCATACAGAGAGAATTCCCATAGAGGTCTATGGGAAATGCTGTGACTTGTAGTTCATAGAGAGAATCCTCCATAGAGGTCTATAGGAAATGCTGGGACTTGTAGTTCATACACAGAGAATCCTCCATAGAGGTCTATGGGAAATGCTGGGACTTGTAGTTCATAGAGAATCCTCCATAGAGGTCTATGGGAAATGCTGGGACTTGTAGTTCATACACAGAATCCTCCATAGAGGTCTATAGGAAATGCTGGGACTAGTAGTTCATACACAGATAATCCTCCATAGAGGTCTATGGGAAATGCTGGGACATGTAGTTCATACACAGAGAATCCTCCATAGAGGTCTATGGGAAATGCTGGGACTTGTAGTTCATAGAGAATCCTCCATAGAGCTCTATGGGAAATGCTGGGACTTGTAGTTCATACACAGAGAATCCTCCATAGAGGTCTATGGGAAATGCTGGGACTTGTAGTTCTGTCTCTCACAACACAGAGGATATAACAAGTTCATACACAGAGAATCCTCCATAGAGGTCTATAGGAAATGCTGGGACTTGTAGTTCATACAGAGAGAATCCTCCATAGAGGTCTATGGGAAATGCTGGGACTTGTAGTTCATACACAGATAATCCTCCATAGAGGTCTATGGGAAATGCTGGGACATGTAGTTCATAGAGAGAATCCTCCATAGAGATCTATGGGAAATGCTGGGACTTGTAGTTCATACAGAGAATCCTGGAGAATCCGACGGCTGTTGCGTCGTCCATACCTTAGCATTGGCTGCGCCTCATATAGCAGGGGTAAAGTTACGCCGGACGTACGCCTTATGCAAACGGCGTAGCTTACTGCGACGGGCGCAAGTACGTTCGTGAATCGGCGTATCTAGCTCATTTCATATTCGATGCGGAAATCGACGGAAGCGTCCCTAGCGGCCAGCGTAAATATGCACCCAAGATACGACGGCGTAGGAGACTTACGTCGGTCGTATCTTGGCATAATTCAGGCGTATCTGCTTTCCTGAATAAGCGTATAGATACGACGGCGCACATTTGGACTTACGACGGCGTATCTGGAGATGCGTCATCGTAAGTCCCTTCTGAATCCGGGCCACATAGCCGGCCGTCAATCACGTTCCCTCTGCATAGGAACACCTACTCCCCGTGGGGAGTCTGAAACTTAACTAAGCGATTAAACTGTCAGTACGGCGCAAAAAATAAAAATAAAGGCATACTGTAGATCACGCTAGTATGCTGCATGGCATGGTAGAATTTTTTTTTTATGGTGAACCCCCGCTTTAAGTCTAAATATGAGATTTGAGGTCTTTTTGACCCCAGATCTCGTATGTAAGAGGACCTGTCATGCTTTTTTCTATTACAAGGGATGTTTACATTCCTTGTAATAGGAATAAAAGTGATATTTTTTTTTTTTTAATTTCAGTGTAAAAAATTATAAAATAAATAAAAATAAATAAGAAAACAAAAAAAATATGTTTTTAAAGCACCCCGTCCCGACAAGCTCGCGTGCAGAAGCGAACGCATACGCGAGTAGCGCCCGCACATGAAAAAGGTGTTCAAACCACACAAGTGAGGTATCGCCGCGATTGTTAGAGCGAGAGCAATAATTCTAGACCTACTCTCAAAAAATGCAACCTATAGTATTTTTTAAACGTCGCTTATCGAGATTTTTAAGGGTAAAAGTTTGACGCCATGCCACAAGCGGGCGCAATTTTTAAGCGTGACATGTTGGGTATCATTTTACTCGGCGTAACATTATCTTTCACAATATATAAAAGAATTGGGCCAAATTTATTGTTGTCTTATTTTTTATTCAAAAAAGTGAATTTTTTCCAAAAAAAAGTGCGCTTGAAAGACCGCTGCGCAAATACGGTGTAACAAAAAGTATTGCAATTACCGTCATATTATTCTCTAGGGTGTTAGAATATATATATATAATGTTTGGGGGTTTTAAGCAATTTTCTAGCAAAAAAATTTTTTTTCGTTTTGTAAACGCCGAATCTGAAAAACGGGCTCGGGGGTTAAGTGGTTAAAAAATTAACATGTAAACAGTCCGTTGGATTTCCAAACACTGTATTTAAGCATATAAGTTCCGTTTTGTGTTGAAAATAACTGTGAAATGTAAAACTCCGGTGGGTGTAACAAGATGTCCGCTTGCCCCTTCTCACTTTATCATTACTGTGCAATGGTGTGGGGTGTAGCAAGATGGAACATCACTTCCGGAGCCGATGGTGAGCCGAATGTGACATGACGCCTGGCAACCGTCCCCTCCCCTTCCTGCTCCGCCTACTCTCCAACATGATAGGGCGAAAAGCATGTCAATCCATTGGAAGCCTGCTGGAAGGGGCGTGAAGAGAAGGACAAGCATTCGGTGGCTTGCAGGTGATTGGACGCCCGCTAAATCCGTCAACACGCTGTGTGTGATGGTGTGCGGGCGCTGTGTGTGTCATGAGGGCGGGGACAAGGTAAACCCGATCACTGTGAGGAGGAGGGGACTGTGACCTGAAGGATTCCTTATGAATAGCCGGTGAGGACGGCCCCCGCAAAGCTGGATGGTACACGGGGAGGACGGGCGGAGTGGCCCCCACAAAGCTGGATGGTACACGGGGAGGACGGGTGGAGTGGCCCCCACGATACTGCCCGGCGTAGTCCGGGAGAAGAATAGACACTATTGCAGCGGCCGCTCTCGCTCTGTAGGGAGGCCGGAAGTGACGTGCTTCGGCTTCAATACTACACTCAGAACAATTCCTCTAGAATCCTGGGCGGCACAGTGGCGCTGTGGATAAAACCCTCGCCTGGCAGTTACAGAGGTCACAGGTTCAAACCCGGACTAGACCAACGATTCCATCTCCTCTGCCTGGAGTTTGCATGGTTCTCCCTGTGTTCCGCGTGGGTTTCCGCCGGCGTGACCGGTTTCCTCCCACACTCAGAGAAAAACATGAGCGCAGAGAAGTGGAGTTGCGCGGTATAAGTACACGGTTAATACATTACACGGATAGTACACCATACATAATTTTTCACAAAATTGCTCTTTTTGCCCCAAAAACATCTTAACAACGCTGCCTTGTGTCTTGATTGCTGTTGAACCAGAAAATTGTTTTTTTTTCCAAAATTTTTATTTTTTTATTTTTTTTCAAATTTGTATTTTTTTTTTCAAAATGGGAAATGATGGGACTTGTAGTTCATACACAGAGAATCCTCCATAGAGGTCTATGGGAAATGCTGGGACTTGTAGTTCATACAGAGAGAATCCTCCATAGAGATCTATGGGGGCATGCTGGGACTTGTAGTTCATACAGAGAGAATCCTCCATAGAGGTCTATGGGAAATGCTGGGACATGTAGTTCATACACAGAGAATCCTCCATAGAGGTCTATGGGAAATGCTGGGACTTGTAGTTCATACACAGAGAATCCTCCATAGAGGTCTATGGGAAATGCTGGGACATGTAGTTCATACACAGTGAATCCTCCATAGAGTTCTATGGGAAATGCTGGGACTTGTAGTTCATACAGAGAATCCTCAATAGAGGTCTATGGGAAATGCTGGGACTTGTAGTTCATACACAGAGAATCCTCCATAGAGTTCTATGGGAAATGCTGGGACATGTAGTTCATACACAGAGAATCCTCCATAGAGGTCTATGGGAAATGCTGGGACTTGTAGTTCATACAGAGAGAATCCTCCATAGAGGTCTATGGGGAATGCTGGGACTTGTAGTTCATACACCGAATCCTCAATAGAGGTCTATGGGAAATGCTGGGACTTGTAGTTCATACAGAGAGAATCCTCCATAGAGGTCTATGGGAAATGCTGGGACTTGTAGTTCATACAGAGAGAATCCTCCATAGAGGTCTATGGGAAATGCTGGGACTTGTAGTTCATACAGAGAATCCTCCATAGAGGTCTATGGGAAATGCTGGGACTTGTAGTTCATACAGAGAGAATCCTCCATAGAGATCTATGGGGGCATGCTGGAACTTGTGGTTCATACAGAGAATCCTCCATAGAGGTCTATGGGAAATGCTGGGAATTGTAGTTCATACACAGAGAATCCTCCATAGAGGTCTATGGGAAATGCTGGGACTTGTAGTTCATACAGAGAATCCTCCATAGAGGTCTATGGGAAATGCTGGGACTTGTAGTTCATACAGAGAGAATCCTCCATAGAGGTCTATGGGAAATGCTGGGACTTGTAGTTCATACAGAGAGAATCCTCCATAGAGGTCTATGGGGAATGCTGGGACTTGTAGTTCATACAGAGAATCCTCCATAGAGGTCTATGGGAAATGCTGGGAATTGTAGTTCATACAGAGAGAATCCTCAATAGAGATCTATGGGGGCATGCTGGAACTTGTGGTTCATACAGAGAATGCTCCATAGAGATCTATGGGAAATGCTGGGACTTGTAGTTCATACAGAGAATCCTCCATAGAGGTCTATGGGAAATGCTGGCACTTGTAGTTCATACAGAGAGAATCCTCAATAGAGATCTATGGGGGCATGCTGGAACTTGTGGTTCATACAGAGAATCCTCCATAGAGATCTATGGGAAATGCTGGGACTTGTAGTTCATACACAGAGAATCCTCCATAGAGGTCTATGGGAAATGCTGGGACTTGTAGTTCATACACACATAATCCTCCATAGAGGTCTATGGGAAATGCTGGGACTTGTAGTTCATACAGAGAATCCTCCAGAGAGATCTATGGGGAATGCTGGGACTTGTAGTTCATACACAGAGAATCCTCCATAGAGGTCTATGGGAAATGCTGGGACTTGTAGTTCATACACAGAGAATCCTCCATAGAGGTCTATGGGAAATGCTGGGAATTGTAGTTCATACAGAGAGAATCCTCAATAGAGATCTATGGGGGCATGCTGGAACTTGTGGTTCATACAGAGAATCCTCCATAGAGATCTATGGGAAATGCTGGGACTTGTAGTTCATACACAGAGAATCCTCCATAGAGGTCTATGGGAAATGCTGGCACTTGTAGTTCATACAGAGAGAATCCTCAATAGAGATCTATGGGGGCATGCTGGAACTTGTGGTTCATACAGAGAATCCTCCATAGAGATCTATGGGAAATGCTGGGACATGTAGTTCATACACAGAGAATCCTCCATAGAGGTCTATGGGAAATGCTGGGACTTGTAGTTCATACAGAGAGAATCCTCCATAGAGGTCTATGGGAAATGCTGGGACATGTAGTTCATACAGAGAATCCTCCATAGAGGTCTATGGGGAATGCTGGGACTTGTGGTTCATACAGAGAATCCTCCATAGAGGTCTATGGGAAATGCTGGCACTTGTAGTTCATACAGAGAGAATCCTCAATAGAGATCTATGGGGGCATGCTGGAACTTGTGGTTCATACAGAGAATCCTCCATAGAGATCTATGGGAAATGCTGGGACTTGTAGTTCATACACAGAATCCTCCATAGAGGTCTATGGGAAATGCTGGGACTTGTAGTTCATACACACATAATCCTCCATAGAGGTCTATGGGAAATGCTGGGACTTGTAGTTCATACAGAGAACCCTCCATAGAGGTCTATGGGAAATGCTGGGACTTGTAGTTCATACAGAGAATCCTCCAGAGAGATCTATGGGGAATGCTGGGACTTGTAGTTCATACACAGAGAATCCTCCATAGAGGTCTATGGGAAATGCTGGGACTTGTAGTTCATACACAGAATCCTCCATAGAGATCTATGGGAAATGCTGGGACTTGTAGTTCATACACAGTGAATCCTCCATAGAGTTCTATGGGAAATGCTGGGACTTGTAGATCATACAGAGAATCCTCAATAGAGGTCTATGGGAAATGCTGGGACTTGTAGTTCATACACAGAGAATCCTCCATAGAGGTCTATGGGAAATGCTGGGACATGTAGTTCATACACAGAGAATCCTCCATAGAGGTCTATGGGAAATGCTGGGACTTGTAGTTCATACAGAGAGAATCCTCCATAGAGGTCTATGGGAAATGCTGGGACTTGTAGTTCATACAGAGAATCCTCCATAGAGGTCTATGGGAAATGCTGGGACTTGTAGTTCATACACAGAATCCTCCATAGAGGTCTATGGGAAATGCTGGGACTTGTAGTTCATACACAGAGAATCCTCCATAGAGGTCTATGGGAAATGCTGGGACTTGTAGTTCATACACAGAATCCTCCATAGAGATCTATGGGAAATGCTGGGACTTGTAGTTCATACACAGTGAATCCTCCATAGAGTTCTATGGGAAATGCTGGGACTTGTAGTTCATACAGAGAATCCTCAATAGAGGTCTATGGGAAATGCTGGGACTTGTAGTTCATACACAGAGAATCCTCCATAGAGGTCTATGGGAAATGCTGGGACTTGTAGTTCATACACACATAATCCTCCATAGAGGTCTATGGGAAATGCTGGGACTTGTAGTTCATACAGAGAGAATCATCCATAGAGATCTATGGGAAATGCTGGGACTTGTAGTTCATACACAGAGAATCCTCCAGAGAGATCTATGGGGAATGCTGGGACTTGTAGTTCATACACAGAGAATCCTCCATAGAGGTCTATGGGAAATGCTGGGACTTGTAGTTCATACACAGAATCCTCCATAGAGATCTATGGGAAATGCTGGGACTTGTAGTTCATACACAGAGAACCCTCCATAGAGGCCTATGGCAAATGCTGGGACATGTAGTTCATACACAGAGAATCCTCCATAGAGGTCTATGGGAAATGCTGGGACTTGTAGTTCATACAGAGAGAATCCTCCATAGAGGTCTATGGGAAATGCTGGGACTTGTAGTTCATACAGAGAGAATCATCCATAGAGGTCTATGGGAAATGCTGGGACTTGTAGTTCATACAGAGAGAATCCTCCATAGAGGTCTATGGGAAATGCTGGGACTTGTAGTTCATACACAGAGAATCCTCCATAGAGGTCTATGGGAAATGCTGGGACTTGTAGTTCATACAGAGAACCCTCCATAGAGGTCTATGGGAAATGCTGGGACTTGTAGTTCATACAGAGAATCCTCCAGAGAGATCTATGGGGAATGCTGGGACTTGTAGTTCATACAGAGAATCCTCCATAGAGATCTATGGGAAATGCTGGGACTTGTAGTTCATACAGACAATCCTCCATAGATGTCTATGGGAAATGCTGGGACTTGTAGTTCATACAGAGAGAATCCTCCATAGAGATCTATGGGGGCATGCTGGAACTTGTGGTTCATACAGAGAATCCTCCATAGAGGTCTATGGGAAATGCTGGGAATTGTAGTTCATACACAGAGAATCCTCCATAGAGGTCTATGGGAAATGCTGGGACTTGTAGTTCATACAGAGAATCCTCCATAGAGGTCTATGGGAAATGCTGGGACTTGTAGTTCATACAGAGAGAATCCTCCATAGAGGTCTATGGGAAATGCTGGGACTTGTAGTTAATACAGAGACAATCCTCCATAGAGGTCTATGGGAAATGCTGGGACATGTAGTTCATACAGAGAATCCTCCATAGAGGTCTATGGGGAATGCTGGGACTTGTAGTTCATACACAGAGAATCCTCCATAGAGGTCTATGGGAAATGCTGGCACTTGTAGTTCATACAGAGAGAATCCTCAATAGAGATCTATGGGGGCATGCTGGAACTTGTGGTTCATACAGAGAATCCTCCATAGAGATCTATGGGAAATGCTGGGACATGTAGTTCATACACAGAGAATCCTCCATAGAGGTCTATGGGAAATGCTGGGACTTGTAGTTCATACAGAGAGAATCCTCCATAGAGGTCTATGGGAAATGCTGGGACATGTAGTTCATACAGAGAATCCTCCATAGAGGTCTATGGGGAATGCTGGGACTTGTGGTTCATACAGAGAATCCTCCATAGAGGTCTATGGGAAATGCTGGCACTTGTAGTTCATACAGAGAGAATCCTCAATAGAGATCTATGGGGGCATGCTGGAACTTGTGGTTCATACAGAGAATCCTCCATAGAGATCTATGGGAAATGCTGGGACTTGTAGTTCATACACAGAATCCTCCATAGAGGTCTATGGGAAATGCTGGGACTTGTAGTTCATACACACATAATCCTCCATAGAGGTCTATGGGAAATGCTGGGACTTGTAGTTCATACAGAGAACCCTCCATAGAGGTCTATGGGAAATGCTGGGACTTGTAGTTCATACAGAGAATCCTCCAGAGAGATCTATGGGGAATGCTGGGACTTGTAGTTCATACACAGAGAATCCTCCATAGAGGTCTATGGGAAATGCTGGGACTTGTAGTTCATACACAGAATCCTCCATAGAGATCTATGGGAAATGCTGGGACTTGTAGTTCATACACAGTGAATCCTCCATAGAGTTCTATGGGAAATGCTGGGACTTGTAGATCATACAGAGAATCCTCAATAGAGGTCTATGGGAAATGCTGGGACTTGTAGTTCATACACAGAGAATCCTCCATAGAGGTCTATGGGAAATGCTGGGACATGTAGTTCATACACAGAGAATCCTCCATAGAGGTCTATGGGAAATGCTGGGACTTGTAGTTCATACAGAGAGAATCCTCCATAGAGGTCTATGGGAAATGCTGGGACTTGTAGTTCATACAGAGAATCCTCCATAGAGGTCTATGGGAAATGCTGGGACTTGTAGTTCATACACAGAATCCTCCATAGAGGTCTATGGGAAATGCTGGGACTTGTAGTTCATACACAGAGAATCCTCCATAGAGGTCTATGGGAAATGCTGGGACTTGTAGTTCATACACAGAATCCTCCATAGAGATCTATGGGAAATGCTGGGACTTGTAGTTCATACACAGTGAATCCTCCATAGAGTTCTATGGGAAATGCTGGGACTTGTAGTTCATACAGAGAATCCTCAATAGAGGTCTATGGGAAATGCTGGGACTTGTAGTTCATACACACATAATCCTCCATAGAGGTCTATGGGAAATGCTGGGACTTGTAGTTCATACAGAGAGAATCATCCATAGAGATCTATGGGAAATGCTGGGACTTGTAGTTCATACACAGAGAATCCTCCAGAGAGATCTATGGGGAATGCTGGGACTTGTAGTTCATACACAGAGAATCCTCCATAGAGGTCTATGGGAAATGCTGGGACTTGTAGTTCATACACAGAATCCTCCATAGAGATCTATGGGAAATGCTGGGACTTGTAGTTCATACACAGAGAATCCTCCATAGAGGCCTATGGCAAATGCTGGGACATGTAGTTCATACACAGAGAATCCTCCATAGAGGTCTATGGGAAATGCTGGGACTTGTAGTTCATACAGAGAGAATCCTCCATAGAGGTCTATGGGAAATGCTGGGACTTGTAGTTCATACAGAGAGAATCATCCATAGAGGTCTATGGGAAATGCTGGGACTTGTAGTTCATACAGAGAGAATCCTCCATAGAGGTCTATGGGAAATGCTGGGACTTGTAGTTCATACACAGAGAATCCTCCATAGAGGTCTATGGGAAATGCTGGGACTTGTAGTTCATACAGAGAACCCTCCATAGAGGTCTATGGGAAATGCTGGGACTTGTAGTTCATACAGAGAATCCTCCAGAGAGATCTATGGGGAATGCTGGGACTTGTAGTTCATACAGAGAATCCTCCATAGAGATCTATGGGAAATGCTGGGACTTGTAGTTCATACAGACAATCCTCCATAGATGTCTATGGGAAATGCTGGGACTTGTAGTTCATACAGAGAGAATCCTCCATAGAGATCTATGGGGGCATGCTGGAACTTGTGGTTCATACAGAGAATCCTCCATAGAGGTCTATGGGAAATGCTGGGAATTGTAGTTCATACACAGAGAATCCTCCATAGAGGTCTATGGGAAATGCTGGGACTTGTAGTTCATACAGAGAATCCTCCATAGAGGTCTATGGGAAATGCTGGGACTTGTAGTTCATACAGAGAGAATCCTCCATAGAGGTCTATGGGAAATGCTGGGACTTGTAGTTAATACAGAGACAATCCTCCATAGAGGTCTATGGGAAATGCTGGGACATGTAGTTCATACAGAGAATCCTCCATAGAGGTCTATGGGGAATGCTGGGACTTGTAGTTCATACACAGAGAATCCTCCATAGAGGTCTATGGGAAATGCTGGGAATTGTAGTTCATACAGAGAGAATCCTCAATAGAGATCTATGGGGGCATGCTGGAACTTGTGGTTCATACAGAGAATCCTCCATAGAGATCTATGGGAAATGCTGGGACTTGTAGTTCATACACAGAGAATCCTCCATAGAGGTCTATGGGAAATGCTGGCACTTGTAGTTCATACAGAGAGAATCCTCAATAGAGATCTATGGGGGCATGCTGGAACTTGTGGTTCATACAGAGAATCCTCCATAGAGATCTATGGGAAATGCTGGGACTTGTAGTTCATACACAGAGAATCCTCCATAGAGGTCTATGGGAAATGCTGGGACTTGTAGTTCATACACACATAATCCTCCATAGAGGTCTATGGGAAATGCTGGGACTTGTAGTTCATACAGAGAATCCTCCATAGAGGTCTATGGGAAATGCTGGGACTTGTAGTTCATACACAGAATCCTCCATAGAGATCTATGGGAAATGCTGGGACTTGTAGTTCATACACAGTGAATCCTCCATAGAGTTCTATGGGAAATGCTAGGACTTGTAGTTCATACAGAGAATCCTCAATAGAGGTCTATGGGAAATGCTGGGACTTGTAGTTCATACACAGAGAATCCTCCATAGAGGTCTATGGGAAATGCTGGGACATGTAGTTCATACACAGAGAATCCTCCATAGAGGTCTATGGGAAATGCTGGGACTTGTAGTTCATACAGAGAGAATCCTCCATAGAGGTCTATGGGAAATGCTGGGACCTGTAGTTCATACACAGAATCCTCCATAGAGGTCTATGGGAAATGCTGGGACTTGTAGTTCATACACAGAGAATCCTCCATAGAGGTCTATGGGAAATGCTGGGACTTGTAGTTCATACACAGAATCCTCCATAGAGATCTATGGGAAATGCTGGGACTTGTAGTTCATACACAGAGAATCCTCCATAGAGGTCTATGGGAAATGCTGGGACATGTAGTTCATACACAGAGAATCCTCCATAGAGGTCTATGGGAAATGCTGGGACTTGTAGTTCATACAGAGAATCCTCCATAGAGGTCTATGGGAAATGCTGGGACTTGTAGTTCATACACAGAATCCTCCATAGAGGTCTATGGGAAATGCTGGGACTTGTAGTTCATACACAGAGAATCCTCCATAGAGGTCTATGGGAAATGCTGGGACTTGTAGTTCATACACAGAATCCTCCATAGAGATCTATGGGAAATGCTGGGACTTGTAGTTCATACACAGAATCCTCCATAGAGTTCTATGGGAAATGCTGGGACTTGTAGTTCATACAGAGAATCCTCAATAGAGGTCTATGGGAAATGCTGGGACTTGTAGTTCATACAGAGAATCCTCCATAGAGGTCTATGGGAAATGCTGGGACTTGTAGTTCATACAGAGAGAATCCTCCATAGAGGTCTATGGGAAATGCTGGGACTTGTAGTTCATACACAGAGAATCCTCAATAGAGGTCTATGGGAAATGCTGGGACTTGTAGTTCATACAGACAATCCTCCATAGATGTCTATGGGAAATGCTGGGACTTGTAGTTCATACAGAGAGAATCCTCCATAGAGATCTATGGGGCATGCTGGAACTTGTGGTTCATACAGAGAATCCTCCATAGAGGTCTATGGGAAATGCTGGGAATTGTAGTTCATACACAGAGAATCCTCCATAGAGGTCTATGGGAAATGCTGGGACTTGTAGTTCATACAGAGAATCCTCCATAGAGGTCTATGGGAAATGCTGGGACTTGTAGTTCATACAGAGAGAATCCTCCATAGAGGTCTATGGGAAATGCTGGGACTTGTAGTTCATACAGAGAGAATCCTCCATAGAGGTCTATGGGAAATGCTGGGACTTGTAGTTCATACAGAGAATCCTCCATAGAGGTCTATGGGAAATGCTGGGACTTGTAGTTCATACAGAGAGAATCCTCCATAGAGATCTATGGGGGCATGCTGGAACTTGTGGTTCATACAGAGAATCCTCCATAGAGATCTATGGGAAATGCTGGGACTTGTAGTTCATACACAGAGAATCCTCCATAGGAGGTCTATGGGAAATGCTGGCACTTGTAGTTCATACAGAGAGAATCCTCAATAGAGATCTATGGGGGCATGCTGGAACTTGTGGTTCATACAGAGAATCCTCCATAGAGATCTATGGGAAATGCTGGGACTTGTAGTTCATACACAGAGAATCCTCCATAGAGGTCTATGGGAAATGCTGGGACTTGTAGTTCATACACACATAATCCTCCATAGAGGTCTATGGGAAATGCTGGGACTTGTAGTTCATACAGAGAATCCTCCAGAGAGATCTATGGGGAATGCTGGGACTTGTAGTTCATACACAGAGAATCCTCCATAGAGGTCTATGGGAAATGCTGGGACTTGTAGTTCATACACAGAATCCTCCATAGAGATCTATGGGAAATGCTGGGACTTGTAGTTCATACACAGAATCCTCCATAGAGATCTATGGGAAATGCTGGGACTTGTAGTTCATACACAGTGAATCCTCCATAGAGTTCTATGGGAAATGCTGGGACTTGTAGTTCATACAGAGAATCCTCAATAGAGGTCTATGGGAAATGCTGGGACTTGTAGTTCATACAGAGAATCCTCCATAGAGGTCTATGGGAAATGCTGGGACTTGTAGTTCATACAGAGAGAATCCTCCATAGAGGTCTATGGGAAATGCTGGGACTTGTAGTTCATACAGAGAGAATCCTCCATAGAGGTCTATGGGAAATGCTGGGACTTGTAGTTCATACAGAGAGAATCATCCATAGAGGTCTATGGGAAATGCTGGGACTTGTAGTTCATACAGAGAGAATCCTCCATAGAGATCTATGGGGGCATGCTGGAACTTGTGGTTCATACACAGAGAATCCTCCATAGAGGTCTATGGGAAATGCTGGGACTTGTAGTTCATACAGAGAATCCTCCATAGAGGTCTATGGGAAATGCTGGGACATGTAGTTCATACAGAGAATCCTCCATAGAGGTCTATGGGGAATGCTGGGACTTGTAGTTCATACAGAGAATCCTCCATAGAGGTCTATGGGAAATGCTGGGACTTGTAGTTCATACAGAGAGAATCCTCCATAGAGTTCTATGGGAAATGCTGGGACTTGTAGTTCATACAGAGAATCCTCAATAGAGGTCTATGGGAAATGCTGGGACTTGTAGTTCATACACAGAGAATCCTCCATAGAGTTCTATGGGAAATGCTGGGACTTGTAGTTCATACAGAGAGAATCCTCCATAGAGGTCTATGGGAAATGCTGGGACATGTAGTTCATACAGAGAATCCTCCATAGAGGTCTATGGGGAATGCTGGGACTTGTAGTTCATGTACAGAGAATCCTCCATAGAGGTCTATGGGAAATGCTGGGACATGTAGTTCATACACAGAGAATCCTACATAGAGGTCTATGGGAAATGCTGGGACTTGTAGTTCATACAGAGAGAATCCTCCATAGAGGTCTATGGGAAATGCTGGGACATGTAGTTCATACAGAGAATCCTCCATAGAGGTCTATGGGGAATGCTGGGACTTGTGGTTCATACAGAGAATCCTCCATAGAGGTCTATGGGAAATGCTGGGAATTGTAGTTCATACAGAGAGAATCCTCCATAGAGGTCTATGGGAAATGCTGGCACTTGTAGTTCATACAGAGAGAATCCTCATAGAGATCTATGGGGGCATGCTGGAACTTGTGGTTCATACAGAGAATCCTCCATAGAGATCTATGGGAAATGCTGGGACTTGTAGTTCATACACAGAATCCTCCATAGAGGTCTATGGGAAATGCTGGGACTTGTAGTTCATACAGAGAATCCTCCAGAGAGATCTATGGGGAATGCTGGGACTTGTAGTTCATACACAGAGAATCCTCCATAGAGGTCTATGGGAAATGCTGGGACTTGTAGTTCATACACAGAATCCTCCATAGAGATCTATGGGAAATGCTGGGACTTGTAGTTCATACACAGTGAATCCTCCATAGAGGTCTATGGGAAATGCTGGGACTTGTAGATCATACAGAGAATCCTCAATAGAGGTCTATGGGAAATGCTGGGACTTGTAGTTCATACACAGAGAATCCTCCATAGAGGTCTATGGGAAATGCTGGGACTTGTAGTTCATACACAGAGAATCCTCCATAGAGGTCTATGGGAAATGCTGGGACTTGTAGTTCATACAGAGAGAATCCTCCATAGAGGTCTATGGGAAATGCTGGGACTTGTAGTTCATACAGAGAATCCTCCATAGAGGTCTATGGGAAATGCTGGGACTTGTAGTTCATACACAGAATCCTCCATAGAGGTCTATGGGAAATGCTGGGACTTGTAGTTCATACACAGAGAATCCTCCATAGAGGTCTATGGGAAATGCTGGGACTTGTAGTTCATACACAGAATCCTCCATAGAGATCTATGGGAAATGCTGGGACTTGTAGTTCATACACAGTGAATCCTCCATAGAGTTCTATGGGAAATGCTGGGACTTGTAGTTCATACAGAGAATCCTCAATAGAGGTCTATGGGAAATGCTGGGACTTGTAGTTCATACAGAGAATCCTCCATAGAGGTCTATGGGAAATGCTGGGACTTGTAGTTCATACAGAGAGAATCCTCCATAGAGGTCTATGGGAAATGCTGGGACTTGTAGTTCATACACAGAGAATCCTCAATAGAGGTCTATGGGAAATGCTGGGACTTGTAATTCATACAGACAATCCTCCATAGATGTCTATGGGAAATGCTGGGACTTGTAGTTCATACAGAGAGAATCCTCCATAGAGATCTATGGGGGCATGCTGGAACTTGTGGTTCATACAGAGAATCCTCCATAGAGGTCTATGGGAAATGCTGGGAATTGTAGTTCATACACAGAGAATCCTCCATAGAGGTCTATGGGAAATGCTGGGACTTGTAGTTCATACAGAGAATCCTCCATAGAGGTCTATGGGAAATGCTGGGACTTGTAGTTCATACAGAGAGAATCCTCCATAGAGGTCTATGGGAAATGCTGGGACTTGTAGTTCATACAGAGAATCCTCCATAGAGGTCTATGGGGAATGCTGGGACTTGTAGTTCATACAGAGAATCCTCCATAGAGGTCTATGGGAAATGCTGGGACTTGTAGTTCATACAGAGAGAATCATCCATAGAGATGTATGGGAAATGCTGGGACTTGTAGTTCATACAGAGAATCCTCCATAGAGGTCTATGGGAAATGCTGGGACTTGTAGTTCATACACAGAATCCTCCATAGAGATCTATGGGAAATGCTGGGACTTGTAGTTCATACACAGTGAATCCTCCATAGAGTTCTATGGGAAATGCTGGGACTTGTAGTTCATACAGAGAATCCTCAATAGAGGTCTATGGGAAATGCTGGGACTTGTAGTTCATACACAGAGAATCCTCCATAGAGTTCTATGGGAAATGCTGGGACTTGTAGTTCATACAGAGAGAATCCTCCATAGAGGTCTATGGGAAATGCTGGGACATGTAGTTCATACAGAGAATCCTCCATAGAGGTCTATGGGTATGCTGGGACTTGTAGTTCATTACAGAGAATCCTCCATAGAGGTCTATGGGAAATGCTGGGACATGTAGTTCATACACAGAGAATCCTCCATAGAGGTCTATGGGAAATGCTGGGACTTGTAGTTCATACAGAGAGAATCCTCCATAGAGGTCTATGGGAAATGCTGGGACATGTAGTTCATACAGAGAATCCTCCATAGAGGTCTATGGGGAATGCTGGGACTTGTGGTTCATACAGAGAATCCTCCATAGAGGTCTATGGGAAATGCTGGGAATTGTAGTTCATACAGAGAGAATCCTCCATAGAGGTCTATGGGAAATGCTGGGACATGTAGTTCATACAGAGAATCCTCCATAGAGGTCTATGGGAATGCTGGGACTTGTTGTTCATACAGAGAATCCTCCATAGAGGTCTATGGGAAATGCTGGCACTTGTAGTTCATACAGAGAGAATCCTCATAGAGATCTATGGGGCATGCTGGAACTTGTGGTTCATACAGAGAATCCTCCATAGAGATCTATGGGAAATGCTGGGACTTGTAGTTCATACACAGAATCCTCCATAGAGGTCTATGGGAAATGCTGGGACTTGTAGTTCATACACACAGAATCCTCCATAGAGGTCTATGGGAAATGCTGGGACTTGTAGTTCATACAGAGAACCCTCCATAGAGGTCTATGGGAAATGCTGGGACTTGTAGTTCATACAGAGAATCCTCCAGAGAGATCTATGGGGAATGCTGGGACTTGTAGTTCATACACAGAGAATCCTCCATAGAGGTCTATGGGAAATGCTGGGACTTGTAGTTCATACACAGAATCCTCCATAGAGATCTATGGGAAATGCTGGGACTTGTAGTTCATACACAGTGAATCCTCCATAGAGTTCTATGGGAAATGCTGGGACTTGTAGATCATACAGAGAATCCTCAATAGAGGTCTATGGGAAATGCTGGGACTTGTAGTTCATACACAGAGAATCCTCCATAGAGGTCTATGGGAAATGCTGGGACATGTAGTTCATACACAGAGAATCCTCCATAGAGGTCTATGGGAAATGCTGGGACTTGTAGTTCATACAGAGAGAATCCTCCATAGAGGTCTATGGGAAATGCTGGGACTTGTAGTTCATACAGAGAATCCTCCATAGAGGTCTATGGGAAATGCTGGGACTTGTAGTTCATACACAGAATCCTCCATAGAGGTCTATGGGAAATGCTGGGACTTGTAGTTCATACACAGAGAATCCTCCATAGAGGTCTATGGGAAATGCTGGGACTTGTAGTTCATACACAGAATCCTCCATAGAGATCTATGGGAAATGCTGGGACTTGTAGTTCATACACAGTGAATCCTCCATAGAGTTCTATGGGAAATGCTGGGACTTGTAGTTCATACAGAGAATCCTCAATAGAGGTCTATGGGAAATGCTGGGACTTGTAGTTCATACAGAGAATCCTCCATAGAGGTCTATGGGAAATGCTGGGACTTGTAGTTCATACAGAGAGAATCCTCCATAGAGGTCTATGGGAAATGCTGGGACTTGTAGTTCATACACAGAGAATCCTCAATAGAGGTCTATGGGAAATGCTGGGACTTGTAGTTCATACAGACAATCCTCCATAGATGTCTATGGGAAATGCTGGGACTTGTAGTTCATACAGAGAGAATCCTCCATAGAGATCTATGGGGAAATGCTGGACTTGTGGTTCATACAGAGAATCCTCCATAGAGGTCTATGGGAAATGCTGGGACTTGTAGTTCATACACAGAGAATCCTCCATAGAGGTCTATGGGAAATGCTGGGACTTGTAGTTCATACAGAGAATCCTCCATAGAGGTCTATGGGAAATGCTGGGACTTGTAGTTCATACAGAGAGAATCCTCCATAGAGGTCTATGGGAAATGCTGGGACTTGTAGTTCATACAGAGAATCCTCCATAGAGGTCTATGGGAAATGCTGGGACTTGTAGTTCATACAGAGAATCCTCCATAGAGGTCTATGGGAAATGCTGGGACTTGTAGTTCATACAGAGAGAATCCTCCATAGAGGTCTATGGGAAATGCTGGGACTTGTAGTTCATACAGAGAATCCTCCATAGAGATCTATGGGGGCATGCTGGGACTTGTAGTTCATACACAGAGAATCCTCCATAGAGGTCTATGGGAAATGCTGGGACTTGTAGTTCATACACAGAGAATCCTCCATAGAGGTCTATGGGAAATGCTGGGACTTGTAGTTCATACACAGAGAATCCTCCATAGAGTTCTATGGGAAATGCTGGGACTTGTAGTTCATACAGAGAATCCTCCATAGAGGTCTATGGGAAATGCTGGGACTTGTAGTTCATACACAGAGAATCCTCCATAGAGGTCTATGGGAAATGCTGGGACTTGTAGTTCATACACAGAGAATCCTCCATAGAGGTCTATGGGAAATGCTGGGACTTGTAGTTCATACAGAGAGAATCCTCCATAGAGGTCTATGGGAAATGCTGGGACTTGTAGTTCATACAGAGAGAATCCTCCATAGAGGTCTATGGGAAATGCTGGGACTTGTAGTTCATACAGAGAGAATCCTCCATAGAGGTCTATGGGAAATGCTGGGACTTGTAGTTCATACACAGAGAATCCTCCATAGAGGTCTATGGGAAATGCTGGGACTTGTAGTTCATACAGAGAACCCTCCATAGAGGTCTATGGGAAATGCTGGGACTTGTAGTTCATACAGAGAATCCTCCAGAGAGATCTATGGGGAATGCTGGGACTTGTAGTTCATACAGAGAATCCTCCATAGAGATCTATGGGAAATGCTGGGACTTGTAGTTCATACAGAGAATCCTCCATAGAGGTCTATGGGAAATGCTGGGACTTGTAGTTCATACAGGAGAATCCTCCATAGAGATCTATGGGGCATGCTGGAACTTGTGGTTCATACAGAGAATCCTCCATAGAGGTCTATGGGAAATGCTGGGAATTGTAGTTCATATACAGAGAATCCTCCATAGAGGTCTATGGGAAATGCTGGGACTTGTAGTTCATACAGAGAATCCTCCATAGAGGTCTATGGGAAATGCTGGGACTTGTAGTTCATACAGAGAGAATCCTCCATAGAGGTCTATGGGAAATGCTGGGACTTGTAGTTCATACACAGAATCCTCCATAGAGATCTATGGGAAATGCTGGGACTTGTAGTTCATACACAGAGAATCCTCCATAGAGGTCTATGGGAAATGCTGGGACTTGTAGTTCATACAGAGAATCCTCAATAGAGGTCTATGGGAAATGCTGGGACTTGTAGTTCATACACAGAGAATCCTCCATAGAGTTCTATGGGAAATGCTGGGACTTGTAGTTCATACAGAGAATCCTCAATAGAGGTCTATGGGAAATGCTGGGACTTGTAGTTCATACAGAGAATCCTCCATAGAGGTCTATGGGAAATGCTGGGACATGTAGTTCATACACAGAGAATCCTCCATAGAGGTCTATGGGAAATGCTGGGACTTGTAGTTCATACAGAGAATCCTCCATAGAGGTCTATGGGAAATGCTGGGACTTGTAGTTCATACAGAGAATCCTCCATAGAGGTCTATGGGAAATGCTGGGACTTGTAGTTCATACAGAGAATCCTCCATAGAGGTCTATGGGAATGCTGGGACTTGTAGTTCATACAGAGAATCCTCCATAGAGATCTATGGGAAATGCTGGGACTTGTAGTTCATACAGAGAATCCTCCATAGAGTCTATGGGAAATGCTGGGACTTGTAGTTCATACAGAGAATCCTCCATAGAGATCTATGGGAAATGCTGGGACTTGTAGTTCATACAGAGAATCCTCCATAGAGGTCTATGGGAAATGCTGGGACTTGTAGTTCATACAGAGAATCCTCCATAGAGGTCTATGGGAAATGCTGGGACTTGTAGTTCATACAGAGAATCCTCCATAGAGGTCTATGGGAAATGCTGGGACTTGTAGTTCATACAGAGAGAATCCTCCATAGAGGTCTATGGGAAATGCTGGGACTTGTAGTTCATACACAGAATCCTCCATAGAGATCTATGGGAAATGCTGGGACTTGTAGTTCATACACAGTGAATCCTCCATAGAGTTCTATGGGAAATGCTGGGACTTGTAGTTCATACAGAGAATCCTCAATAGAGGTCTATGGGAAATGCTGGGACTTGTAGTTCATACACAGAGAATCCTCCATAGAGGTCTATGGAAATGCTGGGACATGTAGTTCATACACAGAGAATCCTCCATAGAGGTCTATGGGAAATGCTGGGACTTGTAGTTCATACAGAGAGAATCCTCCATAGAGGTCTATGGGAAATGCTGGGACTTGTAGTTCATACAGAGAGAATCATCCATAGAGGTCTATGGGAAATGCTGGGACTTGTAGTTCATACAGAGAGAATCCTCCATAGAGGTCTATGGGAAATGCTGGGACTTGTAGTTCATACACAGAGAATCCTCCATAGAGGTCTATGGGAAATGCTGGGACTTGTAGTTCATACAGAGAATCCTCCATAGAGGTCTATGGGAAATGCTGGGACTTGTAGTTCATACAGAGAATCCTCCATAGAGATCTATGGGAATGCTGGGACTTGTAGTTCATACAGAGAATCCTCCATAGAGATCTATGGGAAATGCTGGGACTTGTAGTTCATACAGAGAATCCTCCATAGAGGTCTATGGGAAATGCTGGGACTTGTAGTTCATACAGAGAGAATCCTCCATAGAGATCTATGGGGGCATGCTGGACTTGTAGTTCATACAGAGAATCCTCCATAGAGGTCTATGGGAAATGCTGGGAATTGTAGTTCATACACAGAGAATCCTCCATAGAGGTCTATGGGAAATGCTGGGACTTGTAGTTCATACAGAGAATCCTCCATAGAGGTCTATGGGAAATGCTGGGACTTGTAGTTCATACAGAGAGAATCCTCCATAGAGGTCTATGGGAAATGCTGGGACTTGTAGTTCATACAGAGAATCCTCCATAGAGGTCTATGGGAAATGCTGGGACTTGTAGTTCATACAGAGAATCCTCCATAGAGGTCTATGGGAAATGCTGGGACTTGTAGTTCATACACAGAGAATCCTCCATAGAGGTCTATGGGAAATGCTGGGACTTGTAGTTCATACAGAGAGAATCCTCCATAGAGGTCTATGGGAAATGCTGGGACTTGTAGTTCATACAGAGAATCCTCCATAGAGGTCTATGGGAAATGCTGGGACTTGTAGTTCATACACAGAGAATCCTCCATAGAGGTCTATGGGAAATGCTGGGACTTGTAGTTCATACAGAGAGAATCCTCCATAGAGGTCTATGGGAAATGCTGGAACTTGTAGTTCATACAGAGAATCCTCCATAGAGATCTATGGGAAATGCTGGGACTTGTAGTTCATACACAGAGAATCCTCCATAGAGGTCTATGGGAAATGCTGGGACTTGTAGTTCATACACAGAGAATCCTCCATAGAGGTCTATGGGAAATGCTGGGACTTGTAGTTCATACAGAGAATCCTCCATAGAGGTCTATGGGAAATGCTGGGACTTGTAGTTCATACAGAGAATCCTCCATAGAGGTCTATGGGAAATGCTGGGACTTGTAGTTCATACAGAGAATCCTCCATAGAGGTCTATGGGAAATGCTGGGACTTGTAGTTCATACAGAGAATCCTCCATAGAGGTCTATGGGAAATGCTGGGACTTGTAGTTCATACACAGAGAATCCTCCATAGAGGTCTATGGGAAATGCTGGGACTTGTAGTTCATACAGAGAATCCTCCATAGAGGTCTATGGGAAATGCTGGGACTTGTAGTTCATACAGAGAGAATCCTCCATAGAGGTCTATGGGAAATGCTGGGACTTGTAGTTCATACACAGAGAATCCTCCATAGAGGTCTATGGGAAATGCTGGGACTTGTAGTTCATACAGAGAATCCTCCATAGAGGTCTATGGGAAATGCTGGGACTTGTAGTTCATACAGAGAATCCTCCATAGAGGTCTATGGGAAATGCTGGGACTTGTAGTTCATACAGAGAATCCTCCATAGAGGTCTATGGGAAATGCTGGGACTTGTAGTTCATACAGAGAATCCTCCATAGAGGTCTATGGGAAATGCTGGGACTTGTAGTTCATACACAGAGAATCCTCCATAGAGGTCTATGGGAAATGCTGGGACTTGTAGTTCATACAGAGAATCCTCCATAGAGGTCTATGGGAAATGCTGGGACTTGTAGTTCATACACAGAGAATCCTCCATAGAGGTCTATGGGAAATGCTGGGACTTGTAGTTCATACAGAGAATCCTCCATAGAGGTCTATGGGAAATGCTGGGACTTGTAGTTCATACAGAGAATCCTCCATAGAGGTCTATGGGAAATGCTGGGACTTGTAGTTCATACACAGAGAATCCTCCATAGAGGTCTATGGGAAATGCTGGGACTTGTAGTTCATACAGAGAATCCTCCATAGAGGTCTATGGGAAATGCTGGGACTTGTAGTTCATACAGAGAATCCTCCATAGAGATCTATGGGAAATGCTGGGACATGTAGTTCATACAGAGAATCCTCCATAGAGGTCTATGGGAAATGCTGGGACTTGTAGTTCATACACAGAGAATCCTCCATAGAGGTCTATGGGAAATGCTGGGACTTGTAGTTCATACAGAGAATCCTCCATAGAGGTCTATGGGAAATGCTGGGACTTGTAGTTCATACAGAGAATCCTCCATAGAGGTCTATGGGAAATGCTGGGACTTGTAGTTCATACAGAGAGAATCCTCCATAGAGGTCTATGGGAAATGCTGGGACTTGTAGTTCATACAGAGAATCCTCCATAGAGATCTATGGGAAATGCTGGGACTTGTAGTTCATACACAGAGAATCCTCCATAGAGGTCTATGGGAAATGCTGGGACTTGTAGTTCATACAGAGAATCCTCCATAGAGGTCTATGGGAAATGCTGGGACTTGTGGTTCATACAGAGAATCCTCCATAGAGGTCTATGGGAAATGCTGGGACTTGTAGTTCATACACAGAGAATCCTCCATAGAGGTCTATGGGAAATGCTGGGACTTGTAGTTCATACAGAGAGAATCCTCCATAGAGGTCTATGGGAATGCTGGGACTTGTAGTTCATACAGAGAATCCTCCATAGAGGTCTATGGGAAATGCTGGGACTTGTAGTTCATACACAGAGAATCCTCCATAGAGGTCTATGGGAAATGCTGGGACTTGTAGTTCATACACAGAGAATCCTCCATAGAGGTCTATGGGAAATGCTGGGACTTGTAGTTCATACAGAGAATCCTCCATAGAGGTCTATGGGAAATGCTGGGACTTGTAGTTCATACACAGAGAATCCTCCATAGAGGTCTATGGGAAATGCTGGGACTTGTAGTTCATACACAGAATCCTCCATAGAGGTCTATGGGAAATGCTGGGACTTGTAGTTCATACAGAGAATCCTCCATAGAGGTCTATGGGAAATGCTGGGACTTGTAGTTCATACAGAGAATCCTCCATAGAGATCTATGGGAAATGCTGGATCTTGTAGTTCATACAGAGAATCCTCCATAGAGGTCTATGGGAAATGCTGGGACTTGTAGTTCATACACAGAGAATCCTCCATAGAGGTCTATGGGAAATGCTGGGACTTGTAGTTCATACACAGAATCCTCCATAGAGGTCTATGGGAAATGCTGGGACTTGTAGTTCATACAGAGAATCCTCCATAGAGGTCTATGGGAAATGCTGGGACTTGTAGTTCATACACAGAGAATCCTCCATAGAGGTCTATGGGAAATGCTGGGACTTGTAGTTCATACAAGAGAATCCTCCATAGAGGTCTATGGGAAATGCTGGGACTTGTAGTTCATACAGAGAATCCTCCATAGAGGTCTATGGGAAATGCTGGGACTTGTAGTTCATACACAGAGAATCCTCCATAGAGGTCTATGGGAAATGCTGGGACTTGTAGTTCATACACAGAGAATCCTCCATAGAGGTCTATGGGAAATGCTGGGACTTGTAGTTCATACACAGAGAATCCTCCATAGAGGTCTATGGGAAATGCTGGGACTTGTAGTTCATACAGAGAATCCTCCATAGAGGTCTATGGGAAATGCTGGGACTTGTAGTTCATACAGAGAATCCTCCATAGAGGTCTATGGGAAATGCTGGGACTTGTAGTTCATACACAGAGAATCCTCCATAGAGGTCTATGGGAAATGCTGGGACTTGTAGTTCATACACAGAGAATCCTCCATAGAGGTCTATGGGAAATGCTGGGACTTGTAGTTCATACAGAGAATCCTCCATAGAGGTCTATGGGAAATGCTGGGACTTGTAGTTCATACAGAGAATCCTCCATAGAGGTCTATGGGAAATGCTGGGACTTGTAGTTCATACAGAGAATCCTCCATAGAGATCTATGGGAAATGCTGGGACTTGTAGTTCATACAGAGAGAATCCTCCATAGAGGTCTATGGGAAATGCTGGGACTTGTAGTTCATACAGAGAATCCTCCATAGAGGTCTATGGGAAATGCTGGGACTTGTAGTTCATACAGAGAATCCTCCATAGAGATCTATGGGGAATGCTGGGACTTGTAGTTCATACAGAGAATCCTCCATAGAGATCTATGGGAAATGCTGGGACTTGTAGTTCATACAGAGAATCCTCCATAGAGGTCTATGGGAAATGCTGGGACTTGTAGTTCATACAGAGAGAATCCTCCATAGAGGATCTATGGGCAATGCTGGAACTTGTAGTTCATACAGAGAATCCTCCATAGAGTCTATGGGAAATGCTGGGACTTGTAGTTCATACACAGAGAATCCTCCATAGAGGTCTATGGGAAATGCTGGGACTTGTAGTTCATACAGAGAATCCTCCATAGAGATCTATGGGGGCATGCTGGGACTTGTAGTTCATACACAGAGAATCCTCCATAGAGGTCTATGGGAAATGCTGGGACTTGTAGTTCATACAGAGAATCCTCCATAGAGGTCTATGGGAAATGCTGGGACTTGTAGTTCATACAGAGAGAATCCTCCATAGAGGTCTATGGGAAATGCTGGGACTTGTAGTTCATACAGAGAATCCTCCATAGAGGTCTATGGGAAATGCTGGGACTTGTAGTTCATACAGAGAATCCTCCATAGAGGTCTATGGGAAATGCTGGGACTTGTAGTTCATACAGAGAATCCTCCATAGAGGTCTATGGGAAATGCTGGGACTTGTAGTTCATACACAGAGAATCCTCCATAGAGGTCTATGGGAAATGCTGGGACTTGTAGTTCATACAGAGAGAATCCTCCATAGAGATCTATGGGAAATGCTGGGACTTGTAGTTCATACAGAGAATCCTCCATAGAGGTCTATGGGAAATGCTGGGACTTGTAGTTCATACACAGAGAATCCTCCATAGAGGTCTATGGGAAATGCTGGGACTTGTAGTTCATACACAGAGAATCCTCCATAGAGGTCTATGGGAAATGCTGGGACTTGTAGTTCATACAGAGAATCCTCCATAGAGGTCTATGGGAAATGCTGGGACTTGTAGTTCATACACAGAGAATCCTCCATAGAGGTCTATGGGAAATGCTGGGACTTGTAGTTCATACACAGAATCCTCCATAGAGATCTATGGGAAATGCTGGGACTTGTAGTTCATACACAGTGAATCCTCCATAGAGTTCTATGGGAAATGCTGGGACTTGTAGTTCATACAGAGAATCCTCCATAGAGGTCTATGGGAAATGCTGGGACTTGTAGTTCATACACAGAGAATCCTCCATAGAGGTCTATGGGAAATGCTGGGACTTGTAGTTCATACACAGAGAATCCTCCATAGAGGTCTATGGGAAATGCTGGGACTTGTAGTTCATACAGAGAGAATCCTCCATAGAGGTCTATGGGAAATGCTGGGACTTGTAGTTCATACAGAGAGAATCCTCCATAGAGGTCTATGGGGAATGCTGGGACTTGTAGTTCATACAGAGAATCCTCCATAGAGGTCTATGGGAAATGCTGGGACTTGTAGTTCATACACAGAGAATCCTCCATAGAGGTCTATGGGAAATGCTGGGACTTGTAGTTCATACAGAGAATCCTCCATAGAGGTCTATGGGAAATGCTGGGACTTGTAGTTCATACAGAGAATCCTCCATAGAGGTCTATGGGAAATGCTGGGACTTGTAGTTCATACAGAGAGAATCCTCCATAGAGGTCTATGGGAAATGCTGGGACTTGTAGTTCATACAGAGAATCCTCCATAGAGGTCTATGGGAAATGCTGGGACTTGTAGTTCATACAGAGAATCCTCCATAGAGGTCTATGGGAAATGCTGGGACTTGTAGTTCATACAGAGAGAATCCTCAATAGAGATCTATGGGGAAATGCTGGACTTGTAGTTCATACAGAGAATCCTCCATAGAGTCTATGGGAAATGCTGGGACTTGTAGTTCATACACAGAATCCTCCATAGAGATCTATGGGAAATGCTGGGACTTGTAGTTCATACACAGTGAATCCTCCATAGAGTTCTATGGGAAATGCTGGGACTTGTAGTTCATACAGAGAATCCTCAATAGAGGTCTATGGGAAATGCTGGGACTTGTAGTTCATACAGAGAATCCTCCATAGAGGTCTATGGGAAATGCTGGGACTTGTAGTTCATACAGAGAGAATCCTCCATAGAGGTCTATGGGAAATGCTGGGACATGTAGTTCATACAGAGAATCCTCCATAGAGGTCTATGGGGAATGCTGGGACTTGTAGTTCATACAGAGAATCCTCCATAGAGGTCTATGGGAAATGCTGGGAATTGTAGTTCATACAGAGAGAATCCTCAATAGAGATCTATGGGGGCATGCTGGAACTTGTGGTTCATACAGAGAATCCTCCATAGAGATCTATGGGAAATGCTGGGACTTGTAGTTCATACACAGAGAATCCTCCATAGAGGTCTATGGGAAATGCTGGCACTTGTAGTTCATACAGAGAGAATCCTCAATAGAGATCTATGGGGGCATGCTGGAACTTGTGGTTCATACAGAGAATCCTCCATAGAGATCTATGGGAAATGCTGGGACTTGTAGTTCATACACAGAGAATCCTCCATAGAGGTCTATGGGAAATGCTGGGACTTGTAGTTCATACACACATAATCCTCCATAGAGGTCTATGGGAAATGCTGGGACTTGTAGTTCATACAGAGAATCCTCCAGAGAGATCTATGGGGAATGCTGGGACTTGTAGTTCATACACAGAGAATCCTCCATAGAGGTCTATGGGAAATGCTGGGACTTGTAGTTCATACACAGAATCCTCCATAGAGATCTATGGGAAATGCTGGGACTTGTAGTTCATACACAGTGAATCCTCCATAGAGTTCTATGGGAAATGCTGGGACTTGTAGTTCATACAGAGAATCCTCAATAGAGGTCTATGGGAAATGCTGGGACTTGTAGTTCATACACAGAGAATCCTCCATAGAGGTCTATGGGAAATGCTGGGACATGTAGTTCATACACAGAGAATCCTCCATAGAGGTCTATGGGAAATGCTGGGACTTGTAGTTCATACAGAGAGAATCCTCCATAGAGGTCTATGGGAAATGCTGGGACTTGTAGTTCATACAGAGAGAATCCTCCATAGAGGTCTATGGGGGGCATGCTGGAACTTGTGGTTCATACAGAGAATCCTCCATAGAGGTCTATGGGAAATGCTGGGACTTGTAGTTCATACACAGAGAATCCTCCATAGAGGTCTATGGGAAATGCTGGGACTTGTAGTTCATACAGAGAGAATCCTCCATAGAGGTCTATGGGAAATGCTGGGACTTGTAGTTCATACAGAGAGAATCCTCCATAGAGGTCTATAGGAAATGCTGGGACTTGTAGTTCATACAGAGAGAATCCTCCATAGAGGTCTATGGGAAATGCTGGGACTTGTAGTTCATACAGAGAATCCTCCATAGAGGTCTATGGGGAATGCTGGGACTTGTAGTTCATACAGAGAATCCTCCATAGAGGTCTATGGGAAATGCTGGGAATTGTAGTTCATACAGAGAGAATCCTCAATAGAGATCTATGGGGGCATGCTGGAACTTGTGGTTCATACAGAGAATCCTCCATAGAGGTCTATGGGAAATGCTGGCACTTGTAGTTCATACAGAGAGAATCCTCAATAGAGATCTATGGGAAATGCTGGGACTTGTAGTTCATACACAGAGAATCCTCCATAGAGGTCTATGGGAAATGCTGGGACTTGTAGTTCATACACACATAATCCTCCATAGAGGTCTATGGGAAATGCTGGGACTTGTAGTTCATACAGAGAATCCTCCAGAGAGATCTATGGGGAATGCTGGGACTTGTAGTTCATACACAGAAAATCCTCCATAGAGGTCTATGGGAAATGCTGGGACTTGTAGTTCATACAGAGAATCCTCCAGAGAGATCTATGGGGAATGCTGGGACTTGTAGTTCATACACAGAGAATCCTCCATAGAGATCTATGGGAAATGCTGGGACTTGTAGTTCATACACAGTGAATCCTCCATAGAGTTCTATGGGAAATGCTGGGACTTGTAGTTCATACAGTGAATCCTCAATAGAGGTCTATGGGAAATGCTGGGACTTGTAGTTCATACACAGAGAATCCTCCATAGAGGTCTATGGGAAATGCTGGAACATGTAGTTCATACACAGAGAATCCTCCAGAGAGATCTATGGGGAATGCTGGGACTTGTAGTTCATACACAGAATCCTCCATAGAGATCTTTGGGAAATGCTGGGACTTGTAGTTCATACACAGTGAATCCTCCATAGAGTTCTATGGGAAATGCTGGGACTTGTAGTTCATACAGAGAATCCTCAATAGAGGTCTATGGGAAATGCTGGGACTTGTAGTTCATACAGAGAATCCTCCATAGAGGTCTATGGGAAATGCTGGGACTTGTAGTTCATACAGAGAGAATCCTCCATAGAGGTCTATGGGAAATGCTGGGACTTGTAGTTCATACAGAGAATCCTCCATAGAGGTCTATGGGAAATGCTGGCACTTGTAGTTCATACAGAGAGAATCCTCAATAGAGATCTATGGGGGCATGCTGGAACTTGTGGTTCATACAGAGAATCCTCCATAGAGATCTATGGGAAATGCTGGGACTTGTAGTTCATACACAGAGAATCCTCCATAGAGGTCTATGGGAAATGCTGGGACTTGTAGTTCATACACACATAATCCTCCATAGAGGTCTATGGGAAATGCTGGGACTTGTAGTTCATACAGAGAATCCTCCAGAGAGATCTATGGGGAATGCTGGGACTTGTAGTTCATACACAGAGAACCCTCCATAGAGGTCTATGGGAAATGCTGGGACTTGTAGTTCATACACAGAATCCTCCATAGAGATCTATGGGAAATGCTGGGACTTGTAGTTCATACAGATAGAATCCTCCATAGAGGTCTATGGGAAATGCTGGGACATGTAGTTCATACAGAGAATCCTCCATAGAGGTCTATGGGGAATGCTGGGACTTGTAGTTCATACAGAGAATCCTCCATAGAGGTCTATGGGAAATGCTGGGAATTGTAGTTCATACAGAGAGAATCCTCAATAGAGATCTATGGGAAATGCTGGAACTTGTGGTTCATACAGAGAATCCTCCATAGAGATCTATGGGAAATGCTGGGACTTGTAGTTCATACACAGAGAATCCTCCATAGAGGTCTATGGGAAATGCTGGCACTTGTAGTTCATACAGAGAGAATCCTCAATAGAGATCTATGGGAAATGCTGGGACTTGTGGTTCATACAGAGAATCCTCCATAGAGATCTATGGGAAATGCTGGGACTTGTAGTTCATACACAGAGAATCCTCCATAGAGATCTATGGGAAATGCTGGAACTTGTGGTTCATACAGAGAATCCTCCATAGAGATCTATGGGAAATGCTGGGACTTGTAGTTCATACACAGAGAATCCTCCATAGAGGTCTATGGGAAATGCTGGGACTTGTAGTTCATACACACATAATCCTCCATAGAGGTCTATGGGAAATGCTGGGACTTGTAGTTCATACAGAGAATCCTCCAGAGAGATCTATGGGAATGCTGGGACTTGTAGTTCATACACAGAGAATCCTCCATAGAGGTCTATGGGAAATGCTGGGACTTGTAGTTCATACACAGAATCCTCCATAGAGATCTATGGGAAATGCTGGGACTTGTAGTTCATACACAGTGAATCCTCCATAGAGTTCTATGGGAAATGCTGGGACTTGTAGTTCATACAGAGAATCCTCAATAGAGGTCTATGGGAAATGCTGGGACTTGTAGTTCATACACAGAGAATCCTCCATAGAGGTCTATGGGAAATGCTGGGACTTGTAGTTCATACACAGAGAATCCTCCATAGAGGTCTATGGGAAATGCTGGGACTTGTAGTTCATACAGAGAGAATCCTCCATAGAGGTCTATGGGAAATGCTGGGACTTGTAGTTCATACAGAGAGAATCCTCCATAGAGGTCTATGGGGGCATGCTGGAACTTGTGGTTCATACAGAGAATCCTCCATAGAGGTCTATGGGAAATGCTGGGAATTGTAGTTCATACACAGAGAATCCTCCATAGAGGTCTATGGGAAATGCTGGGACTTGTAGTTCATACAGAGAATCCTCCATAGAGGTCTATGGGAAATGCTGGGACTTGTAGTTCATACAGAGAGAATCCTCCATAGAGGTCTATAGGAAATGCTGGGACTTGTAGTTCATACAGAGAGAATCCTCCATAGAGGTCTATGGGAAATGCTGGGACATGTAGTTCATACAGAGAATCCTCCATAGAGGTCTATGGGGAATGCTGGGACTTGTAGTTCATACAGAGAATCCTCCATAGAGGTCTATGGGAAATGCTGGGAATTGTAGTTCATACAGAGAGAATCCTCAATAGAGATCTATGGGGGCATGCTGGAACTTGTGGTTCATACAGAGAATCCTCCATAGAGGTCTATGGGAAATGCTGGCACTTGTAGTTCATACAGAGAGAATCCTCAATAGAGATCTATGGGAAATGCTGGGACTTGTAGTTCATACACAGAGAATCCTCCATAGAGGTCTATGGGAAATGCTGGGACTTGTAGTTCATACACACATAATCCTCCATAGAGGTCTATGGGAAATGCTGGGACTTGTAGTTCATACAGAGAATCCTCCAGAGAGATCTATGGGGAATGCTGGGACTTGTAGTTCATACACAGAGAATCCTCCATAGAGGTCTATGGGAAATGCTGGGACTTGTAGTTCATACAGAGAATCCTCCAGAGAGATCTATGGGGAATGCTGGGACTTGTAGTTCATACACAGAGAATCCTCCATAGAGATCTATGGGAAATGCTGGGACTTGTAGTTCATACACAGTGAATCCTCCATAGAGTTCTATGGGAAATGCTGGGACTTGTAGTTCATACAGTGAATCCTCAATAGAGGTCTATGGGAAATGCTGGGACTTGTAGTTCATACACAGAGAATCCTCCATAGAGGTCTATGGGAAATGCTGGAACATGTAGTTCATACACAGAGAATCCTCCATAGAGGTCTATGGGAAATGCTGGGACTTGTAGTTCATACAGAGAGAATCCTCCATAGAGGTCTATGGGAAATGCTGGGACTTGTAGTTCATACAGAGAATCCTCCAGAGAGGTCTATGGGGAATGCTGGGACTTGTAGTTCATACACAGAATCCTCCATAGAGATCTATGGGAAATGCTGGGACTTGTAGTTCATACACAGTGAATCCTCCATAGAGTTCTATGGGAAATGCTGGGACTTGTAGTTCATACAGAGAATCCTCAATAGAGGTCTATGGGAAATGCTGGGACTTGTAGTTCATACAGAGAATCCTCCATAGAGGTCTATGGGAAATGCTGGGACTTGTAGTTCATACAGAGAGAATCCTCCATAGAGGTCTATGGGAAATGCTGGGACTTGTAGTTCATACAGAGAATCCTCCATAGAGGTCTATGGGAAATGCTGGCACTTGTAGTTCATACAGAGAGAATCCTCAATAGAGATCTATGGGGCATGCTGGAACTTGTGGTTCATACAGAGAATCCTCCATAGAGATCTATGGGAAATGCTGGGACTTGTAGTTCATACACAGAGAATCCTCCATAGAGGTCTATGGGAAATGCTGGGACTTGTAGTTCATACACACATAATCCTCCATAGAGGTCTATGGGAAATGCTGGGACTTGTAGTTCATACAGAGAATCCTCCAGAGAGATCTATGGGGAATGCTGGGACTTGTAGTTCATACACAGAGAACCCTCCATAGAGGTCTATGGGAAATGCTGGGACTTGTAGTTCATACACAGAATCCTCCATAGAGATCTATGGGAAATGCTGGGACTTGTAGTTCATACACAGAGAATCCTCCATAGAGATCTATGGGAAATGCTGGGACTTGTAGTTCATACAGAGAATCCTCCATAGAGGTCTATGGGGAATGCTGGGACATGTAGTTCATACACACAGAATCCTCCATAGAGGTCTATGGGAAATGCTGGGACTTGTAGTTCATACAGAGAATCCTCCATAGAGGTCTATGGGGAATGCTGGGACTTGTAGTTCATACACAGAATCCTCCATAGAGATCTATGGGAAATGCTGTAACTTGTAGTTCATACACAGAGAATCCTCCATAGAGTTCTATGGGAAATGCTGGGACTTGTAGTTCATACAGAGAATCCTCCATAGAGGTCTATGGGGAATGCTGGGACTTGTAGTTCATACAGAGAATCCTCCATAGAGGTCTATGGGAAATGCTGGGATTTGTAGTTCATACACAGAGAAACCTCCATAGGAGCCCGGGAGAAGAATAGACACTATTGCAGCGGCCGCTCTCGCTCTGTAGGGAGGCCGGAAGTGACGTGCTTCGGCTTCAATACTACACTCAGAACAATTCCTCTAGAATCCTGGGCGGCACAGTGGCGCTGTGGATAAAACCCTCGCCTGGCAGTTACAGAGGTCACAGGTTCAAACCCGGACTAGACCAACGATTCCATCTCCTCTGCCTGGAGTTTGCATGGTTCTCCCTGTGTTCCGCGTGGGTTTCCGCCGGCGTGACCGGTTTCCTCCCACACTCAGAGAAAAACATGAGCGCAGAGAAGTGGAGTTGCGCGGTATAAGTACACGGTTAATACATTACACGGATAGTACACCATACATAATTTTTCCCAAAATTGCTCTTTTTGCCCCAAAAACATCTTAACAACGCTGCCTTGTGTCTTGATTGCTGTTGAACCAGAAAATTGTTTTTTTTTTCCAAAATTTTTATTTTTTTATTTTTTTTCAAATTTGTATTTTTTTTTTTCAAAATGGGAAATGATGGGACTTGTAGTTCATACACAGAGAATCCTCCATAGAGGTCTATGGGAAATGCTGGGACTTGTAGTTCATACAGAGAGAATCCTCCATAGAGATCTATGGGGGCATGCTGGGACTTGTAGTTCATACAGAGAATCCTCCATAGAGGTCTATGGGAAATGCTGGGACATGTAGTTCATACACAGAGAATCCTCCATAGAGGTCTATGGGAAATGCTGGGACTTGTAGTTCATACACAGAGAATCCTCCATAGAGGTCTATGGGAAATGCTGGGACTTGTAGTTCATACACAGAGAATCCTCCATAGAGGTCTATGGGAAATGCTGGGACATGTAGTTCATACACAGAGAATCCTCCATAGAGGTCTATGGGAAATGCTGGGACTTGTAGTTCATACAGAGAGAATCCTCCATAGAGGTCTATGGGGAATGCTGGGACTTGTAGTTCATACACCGAATCCTCAATAGAGGTCTATGGGAAATGCTGGGACTTGTAGTTCATACAGAGAGAATCCTCCATAGAGGTCTATGGGAAATGCTGGGTCTTGTAGTTCATACACAGAGAATCATCCATAGAGGTCTATGGGAAATGCTGGGACTTGTAGTTCATACAGAGAATCCTCCATAGAGGTCTATGGGAAATGCTGGGACTTGTAGTTCATACAGAGAGAATCCTCCATAGAGGTCTATGGGAAATGCTGGGACTTGTAGTTCATACAGAGAGAATCCTCCATAGAGGTCTATGGGAAATGCTGGGACATGTAGTTCATACAGAGAATCCTCCATAGAGGTCTATGGGGAATGCTGGGACTTGTAGTTCATACAGAGAATCCTCCATAGAGGTCTATGGGAAATGCTGGGAATTGTAGTTCATACAGAGAGAATCCTCAATAGAGATCTATGGGGCATGCTGGAACTTGTGGTTCATACAGAGAATCCTCCATAGAGATCTATGGGAAATGCTGGGACTTGTAGTTCATACACAGAGAATCCTCCATAGAGGTCTATGGGAAATGCTGGCACTTGTAGTTCATACAGAGAGAATCCTCAATAGAGATCTATGGGGGCATGCTGGAACTTGTGGTTCATACAGAGAATCCTCCATAGAGATCTATGGGAAATGCTGGGACTTGTAGTTCATACACAGAGAATCCTCCATAGAGGTCTATGGGAAATGCTGGGACTTGTAGTTCATACACACATAATCCTCCATAGAGGTCTATGGGAAATGCTGGGACTTGTAGTTCATACAGAGAACCCTCCATAGAGGTCTATGGGAAATGCTGGGACTTGTAGTTCATACAGAGAATCCTCCAGAGAGATCTATGGGAAATGCTGGGGCTTGTAGTTCATACACAGAGAATCCTCCATAGAGGTCTATGGGGGCATGCTGGGACTTGTAGTTCATACACAGAATCCTCCATAGAGATCTATGGGAAATGCTGGGACTTGTAGTTCATACACACATAATCCTCCATAGAGGTCTATGGGAAATGCTGGGACTTGTAGTTCATACAGAGAACCCTCCAGAGAGGTCTATGGGGAATGCTGGGACTTGTAGTTCATACACAGAGAATCCTCCATAGAGGTATATGGGAAATGCTGGGACTTGTAGTTCATACACAGAATCCTCCATAGAGATCTATGGGAAATGCTGGGACTTGTAGTTCATACACAGTGAATCCTCCATAGAGTTCTATGGGAAATGCTGGGACTTGTAGTTCATACAGAGAATCCTCCATAGAGATCTATGGGAAATGCTGGGACTTGTAGTTCATACACAGAATCCTCCATAGAGATCTATGGGAAATGCTGGGACTTGTAGTTCATACACAGTGAATCCTCCATAGAGTTCTATGGGAAATGATGGGACTTGTAGTTCATACACAGAATCCTCCATAGAGATCTATGGGAAATGCTGGGACTTGTAGTTCATACACAGTGAATCCTCCATAGAGTTCTATGGGAAATGCTGGGACTTGTAGTTCATACACAGAATCCTCAATAGAGGTCTATGGGAAATGCTGGGACTTGTAGTTCATACACAGAGAATCCTCCATAGAGGTCTATGGGAAATGCTGGGACATGTAGTTCATACACAGAGAATCCTCCATAGAGGTCTATGGGAAATGCTGGGACTTGTAGTTCATACAGAGAGAATCCTCCATAGAGGTCTATGGGAAATGCTGGGACTTGTAGTTCATACAGAGAATCCTCCATAGAGGTCTATGGGAAATGCTGGGACTTGTAGTTCATACACAGAATCCTCCATAGAGGTCTATGGGAAATGCTGGGACTTGTAGTTCATACACAGAGAATCCTCCATAGAGGTCTATGGGAAATGCTGGGACTTGTAGTTCATACACAGAATCCTCCATAGAGATCTATGGGAAATGCTGGGACTTGTAGTTCATACACAGTGAATCCTCCATAGAGTTCTATGGGAAAAGCTGGGACTTGTAGTTCATACAGAGAATCCTCAATAGAGGTCTATGGGAAATGCTGGGACTTGTAGTTCATACAGAGAATCCTCCATAGAGGTATATGGGAAATGCTGGGACTTGTAGTTCATACAGAGAGAATCCTCCATAGAGGTCTATGGGAAATGCTGGGACTTGTAGTTCATACACAGAGAATCCTCCATAGAGATCTATGGGAAATGCTGGGACTTGTAGTTCATACACAGAGAATCCTCAATAGAGGTCTATGGGAAATGCTGGGACTTGTAGTTCATACAGACAATCCTCCATAGATGTCTATGGGAAATGCTGGGACTTGTAGTTCATACAGAGAGAATCCTCCATAGAGATCTATGGGGGCATGCTGGAACTTGTGGTTCATACAGAGAATCCTCCATAGAGGTCTATGGGAAATGCTGGGAATTGTAGTTCATACACAGAATCCTCCATAGAGGTCTATGGGAAATGCTGGGACTTGTAGTTCATACAGAGAATCCTCCATAGAGGTCTATGGGAAATGCTGGGACATGTAGTTCATACAGAGAATCCTCCATAGAGGTCTATGGGAAATGCTGGGACATGTAGTTCATACAGAGAATCCTCCATAGAGGTCTATGGGAAATGCTGGGACTTGTAGTTCATACAGAGAGAATCCTCAATAGAGATCTATGGGGGCATGCTGGAACTTGTGGTTCATACATAGAATCCTCCATAGAGATCTATGGGAAATGCTGGGAATTGTAGTTCATACAGAGAGAATCCTCAATAGAGATCTATGGGGGCATGCTGGAACTTGTGGTTCATACAGAGAATCCTCCATAGAGATCTATGGGAAATGCTGGGACTTGTAGTTCATACACAGAGAATCCTCCATAGAGGTCTATGGGAAATGCTGGGACTTGTAGTTCATACACACATAATCCTCCATAGAGGTCTATGGGAAATGCTGGGACTTGTAGTTCATACAGAGAATCCTCCAGAGAGATCTATGGGAAATGCTGGGACTTGTAGTTCATACACAGAGAATCCTCCATAGAGGTCTATGGGAAATGCTGGGACTTGTAGTTCATACACAGAATCCTCCATAGAGATCTATGGGAAATGCTGGGACTTGTAGTTCATACACAGTGAATCCTCCATAGAGTTCTATGGGAAATGCTGGGACTTGTAGTTCATACAGAGAATCCTCAATAGAGGTCTATGGGAAATGCTGGGACTTGTAGTTCATACACAGAGAATCCTCCATAGAGGTCTATGGGAAATGCTGGGACATGTAGTTCATACACAGAGAATCCTCCATAGAGGTCTATGGGAAATGCTGGGACTTGTAGTTCATACAGAGAGAATCCTCCATAGAGGTCTATGGGAAATGCTGGGACTTGTAGTTCATACAGAGAGAATCCTCCATAGAGGTCTATGGGGAATGCTGGGACTTGTAGTTCATACACCGAATCCTCAATAGAGGTCTATGGGAAATGCTGGGACTTGTAGTTCATACAGAGAGAATCCTCCATAGAGGTCTATGGGAAATGCTGGGACTTGTAGTTCATACAGAGAGAATCATCCATAGAGGTCTATGGGAAATGCTGGGACTTGTAGTTCATACAGAGAGAATCCTCCATAGAGGTCTATGGGAAATGCTGGGACTTGTAGTTCATACACAGAGAATCCTCAATAGAGGTCTATGGGAAATGCTGGGACTTGTAGTTCATACAGAGAGAATCCTCCATAGAGGTCTATGGGAAATGCTGGGACTTGTAGTTCATACAGAGAATCCTCCATAGAGGTCTATGGGAAATGCTGGGACTTGTAGTTCATACAGAGAACCCTCCATAGAGGTCTATGGGAAATGCTGGGACTTGTAGTTCATACAGAGAATCCTCCAGAGAGATCTATGGGAAATGCTGGGACTTGTAGTTCATACAGACAATCCTCCATAGATGTCTATGGGAAATGCTGGGACTTGTAGTTCATACAGAGAGAATCCTCCATAGAGATCTATGGGGGCATGCTGGAACTTGTGGTTCATACAGAGAATCCTCCATAGAGGTCTATGGGAAATGCTGGGACTTGTAGTTCATACACAGAGAATCCTCCATAGAGGTCTATGGGAAATGCTGGGACTTGTAGTTCATACAGAGAATCCTCCATAGAGGTCTATGGGAAATGCTGGGACTTGTAGTTCATACAGAGAGAATCCTTCATAGAGGTCTATGGGAAATGCTGGGACTTGTAGTTCATACAGAGAGAATCCTCCATAGAGGTCTATGGGAAATGCTGGGACATGTAGTTCATACAGAGAATCCTCCATAGAGGTCTATGGGGAATGCTGGGACTTGTAGTTCATACAGAGAATCCTCCATAGAGGTCTATGGGAAATGCTGGGAATTGTAGTTCATACAGAGAGAATCCTCAATAGAGATCTATGGGGGCATGCTGGAACTTGTGGTTCATACAGAGAATCCTCCATAGAGGTCTATGGGAAATGCTGGGACTTGTAGTTCATACACACATAATCCTCCATAGAGGTCTATGGGAAATGCTGGGACTTGTAGTTCATACAGAGAATCCTCCAGAGAGATCTATGGGGAATGCTGGGACTTGTAGTTCATACACAGAGAATCCTCCATAGAGGTCTATGGGAAATGCTGGGACTTGTAGTTCATACACAGAATCCTCCATAGAGATCTATGGGAAATGCTGGGACTTGTAGTTCATACACAGTGAATCCTCCATAGAGTTCTATGGGAAATGCTGGGACTTGTAGTTCATACACAGAGAATCCTCCATAGAGGTCTATGGGAAATGCTGGGACATGTAGTTCATACACAGAGAATCCTCCATAGAGGTCTATGGGAAATGCTGGGACTTGTAGTTCATACACAGAGAATCCTCCATAGAGGTCTATGGGAAATGCTGGGACATGTAGTTCATACACAGAGAATCCTCCATAGAGGTCTATGGGAAATGCTGGGACTTGTAGTTCATACAGAGAGAATCCTCCATAGAGGTCTATGGGGAATGCTGGGACTTGTAGTTCATACAGAGAATCCTCCAGAGAGATCTATGGGGAATGCTGGGACTTGTAGTTCATACACAGAATACTCCATAGAGATCTATGGGAAATGCTGGGACTTGTAGTTCATACACAGTGAATCCTCCATAGAGTTCTATGGGAAATGCTGGGACTTGTAGTTCATACAGAGAATCCTCAATAGAGGTCTATGGGAAATGCTGGGACTTGTAGTTCATACAGAGAATCCTCCATAGAGGTCTATGGGAAATGCTGGGACTTGTAGTTCATACAGAGAGAATCCTCCATAGAGGTCTATGGGAAATGCTGGGACTTGTAGTTCATACACCGAATCCTCAATAGAGGTCTATGGGAAATGCTGGGACTTGTAGTTCATACAGAGAGAATCCTCCATAGAGGTCTATGGGAAATGCTGGGACACGTAGTTCATACAGAGAATCCTCCATAGAGATCTATGGGAAATGCTGGGACTTGTAGTTCATACACAGAATTCTCCATAGAGATCTATGGGAAATGCTGGGACTTGTAGTTCATACAGAGAGAATCCTCCATAGAGGTCTATGGGAAATGCTGGGGCTTGTAGTTCATACAGAGAGAATCATCCATAGAGGTCTATGGGAAATGCTGGGACTTGTAGTTCATACAGAGAGAATCCTCCATAGAGGTCTATGGGAAATGCAGGGACTTGTAGTTCATACACAGATAATCCTCCATAGAGGTCTATGGGAAATGCTGGGACATGTAGTTCATAGAGAGAATCCTCCATAGAGATCTATGGGAAATGCTGGGACTTGTAGTTCATACAGAGAATCCTGGAGAATCCGACGGCTGTTGCGTCGTCCATACCTTAGCATTGGCTGCGCCTCATATAGCAGGGGTAAAGTTACGCCGGACGTACGCCTTATGCAAACGGCGTAGCTTACTGCGACGGGCGCAAGTACGTTCGTGAATAGGCGTATCTAGCTCATTTCATATTCGATGCGGAAATCGACGGAAGCGTCCCTAGCGGCCAGCGTAAATATGCACCCAAGATACGACGGCGTAGGAGACTTACGTCGGTCGTATCTTGGCATAATTCAGGCGTATCTGCTTTCCTGAATAAGCGTATAGATACGACGGCGCACATTTGGACTTACGACGGCGTATCTGGAGATACGTCATCGTAAGTCCCTTCTGAATCCGGGCCACATAGCCGGCCGTCAATCACGTTCCCTCTGCATAGGAACACCTACTCCCCGTGGGGAGTCTGAAACTTAACTAAGCGATTAAACTGTGAGTACGGCGCAAAAAATAAAAATAAAGGCATACTGTAGATCACGCTAGTATGCTGCATGGCATGGTAGAATTTTTTTTTTTTTTTTTTTATGGTGAACCCCCGCTTTAAGTCTAAATATGAGATTTGAGGTCTTTTTGACCCCAGATCTCGTATGTAAGAGGACCTGTCATGCTTTTTTCTATTACAAGGGATGTTTACATTCCTTGTAATAGGAATAAAAGTGATAATTTTTTTTTTTTTATTTCAGTGTAAAAAATTATAAAATAAATAAAAATAAATAAGAAAACAAAAAAAAAATGTTTTTAAAGCACCCCGTCCCGACAAGCTCGCGTGCAGAAGCGAACTCATACGCGAGTAGCGCCCGCACATGAAAACGGTGTTCAAACCACACAAGTGAGGTATCGCCGCGATTGTTAGAGCGAGAGCAATAATTCTAGACCTACTCTCAAAAAATGCAACCTATAGTATTTTTTAAACGTCGCTTATCGAGATTTTTAAGGGTAAAAGTTTGACGCCATGCCACAAGCGGGCGCAATTTTTAAGCGTGACATGTTGGGTATCATTTTACTCGGCGTAACATTATCTTTCACAATATATAAAAGAATTGGGCCAAATTTATTGTTGTCTTATTTTTTATTCAAAAAAGTGAATTTTTTCCAAAAAAAAGTGCGCTTGAAAGACCGCTGCGCAAATACGGTGTAACAAAAAGTATTGCAATTACCGTCATATTATTCTCTAGGGTGTTAGAATATATATATATAATGTTTGGGGGTTTTAAGCAATTTTCTAGCAAAAAAAAATTTTTTTCGTTTTGTAAACGCCGAATCTGAAAAACGGGCTCGGGGGTTAAGTGGTTAAAAAATTAACATGTAAACAGTCCGTTGGATTTCCAAATACTGTATTTAAGCATATAAGTTCCGTTTTGTGTTGAAAATAACTGTGAAATGTAAAACTCCGGTGGGTGTAACAAGATGTCCGCTTGCCCCTTCTCACTTTATCATTACTGTGCAATGGTGTGGGGTGTAGCAAGATGGAACATCACTTCCGGAGCCGATGGTGAGCCGAATGTGACATGACGCCTGGCAACCGTCCCCTCCCCTTCCTGCTCCGCCTACTCTCCAACATGATAGGGCGAAAAGCATGTCAATCCATTGGAAGCCTGCTGGAAGGGGCGTGAAGAGAAGGACAAGCATTCGGTGGCTTGCAGGTGATTGGACGCCCGCTAAATCCGTCAACACGCTGTGTGTGATGGTGTGCGGGCGCTGTGTGTGTCATGAGGGCGGGGACAAGGTAAACCCGATCACTGTGAGGAGGAGGGGACTGTGACCTGAAGGATTCCTTATGAATAGCCGGTGAGGACGGCCCCCGCAAAGCTGGATGGGACACGGGGAGGACGGGCGGAGTGGCCCCCACAAAGCTGGATGGTACACGGGGAGGACGGGTGGAGTGGCCCCCACGATACTGCCCGGCGTAGTCCGGGAGAACAATAGACACTATTGCAGCGGCCGCTCTCGCTCTGTAGGGAGGCCGGAAGTGACGTGCTTCGGCTTCAATACTACACTCAGAACAATTCCTCTAGAATCCTGGGCGGCACAGTGGCGCTGTGGATAAAACCCTCGCCTGGCAGTTACAGAGGTCACAGGTTCAAACCCGGACTAGACCAACGATTCCATCTCCTCTGCCTGGAGTTTGCATGGTTCTCCCTGTGTTCCGCGTGGGTTTCCGCCGGCGTGACCGGTTTCCTCCCACACTCAGAGAAAAACATGAGCGCAGAGAAGTGGAGTTGCGCGGTATAAGTACACGGTTAATACATTACACGGATAGTACACCATACATAATTTTTCCCAAAATTGCTCTTTTTGCCCCAAAAACATCTTAACAACGCTGCCTTGTGTCTTGATTGCTGTTGAACCAGAAAATTGTTTTTTTTTTCAAAATTTTTATTTTTTTATTTTTTTTCAAATTTGTATTTTTTTTTTCAAAATGGGAAATGATGGGACTTGTAGTTCATACACAGAGAATCCTCCATAGAGGTCTATGGGAAATGCTGGGACTTGTAGTTCATACAGAGAGAATCCTCCATAGAGATCTATGGGGGCATGCTGGGACTTGTAGTTCATACAGAGAATCCTCCATAGAGGTCTATGGGAAATGCTGGGACTTGTAGTTCATACACAGAGAATCCTCCATAGAGATCTATGGGGGCATGCTGGGACTTGTAGTTCATACAGAGAATCCTCCATAGAGGTCTATGGGAAATGCTGGGACTTGTAGTTCATACACAGAGAATCCTCCATAGAGGTCTATGGGAAATGCTGGGACTTGTAGTTCATACAGAGAATCCTCCATAGAGGTCTATGGGAAATGCTGGGACTTGTAGTTCATACACAGTGAATCCTCCATAGAGTTCTATGGGAAATGCTGGGACTTGTAGTTCATACAGAGAATCCTCAATAGAGATCTATGGGAAATGCTGGGACATGTAGTTCATACAGAGAATCCTCCATAGAGGTCTATGGGAAATGCTGGAACTTGTAGTTCATACACCGAATCCTCAATAGAGGTCTATGGGAATTGCTGGGACTTGTAGTTCATACACAGAGAATCCTCCATAGAGGTCTATGGGAAATGCTGGGACATGTAGTTCATACACAGAGAATCCTCCATAGAGGTCTATGGGAAATGCTGGGACTTGTAGTTCATACAGAGAATCCTCCATAGAGGTCTATGGGAAATGCTGGGACTTGTAGTTCATACAGAGAGAATCCTCCATAGAGGTCTATGGGGAATGCTGGGACTTGTAGTTCATACACCGAATCCTCAATAGAGGTCTATGGGAAATGCTGGGACTTGTAGTTCATACAGAGAGAATCCTCCATAGAGGTCTATGGGAAATGCTGGGACTTGTAGTTCATACAGAGAGAATCATCCATAGAGGTCTATGGGAAATGCTGGGACTTGTGGTTCATACAGAGAATCCATCATAGAGGTCTATGGGAAATGCTGGGAATTGTAGTTCATACAGAGAATCCTCCATAGAGGTCTATGGGAAATGCTGGGACTTGTAGTTCATACAGAGAGAATCATCCATAGAGGTCTATGGGAAATGCTGGGACTTGTGGTTCATACAGAGAATCCTCCATAGAGGTCTATGGGAAATGCTGGGACTTGTAGTTCATACAGAGAATCCTCCATAGAGGTCTATGGGAAATGCTGGGACTTGTAGTTCATACAGAGAGAATCCTCCATAGAGGTCTATGGGAAATGCTGGGACTTGTAGTTCATACAGAGAGAATCCTCCATAGAGGTCTATGGGAAATGCTGGGACTTGTAGTTCATACAGAGAATCCTCCATAGAGGTCTATGGGAAATGCTGGGAATTGTAGTTCATACAGAGAGAATCCTCAATAGAGATCTATGGGGGCATGCTGGAATTTGTGGTTCATACAGAGAATCCTCCATAGAGATCTATGGGAAATGCTGGGACTTGTAGTTCATACACAGAGAATCCTCCATAGAGGTCTATGGGAAATGCTGGGACTTGTAGTTCATACACACATAATCCTCCATAGAGGTCTATGGGAAATGCTGGGACTTGTAGTTCATACAGAGAACCCTCCATAGAGGTCTATGGGAAATGCTGGGACTTGTAGTTCATACACAGAGAATCCTCCATAGAGGTCTATGGGAAATGCTGGGACATGTAGTTCATACACAGAGAATCCTCCATAGAGGTCTATGGGAAATGCTGGGACTTGTAGTTCATACAGAGAGAATCCTCCATAGAGGTCTATGGGAAATGCTGGGACTTGTAGTTTATACAGAGAATCCTCCATAGAGGTCTATGGGAAATGCTGGGACTTGTAGTTCATACACAGAATCCTCCATAGAGGTCTATGGGAAATGCTGGGACTTGTAGTTCATACACAGAATCCTCCATAGAGATCTATGGGAAATGCTGGGACTTGTAGTTCATACACAGTGAATCCTCCATAGAGTTCTATGGGAAATGCTGGGACTTGTAGTTCATACAGAGAATCCTCAATAGAGGTCTATGGGAAATGCTGGGACTTGTAGTTCATACAGAGAATCCTCCATAGAGTTCTATGGGAAATGCTGGGACTTGTAGTTCATACACATAATTCTCCATAGAGGTCTATGGGAAATGCTGGGACTTGTAGTTCATACACAGAGAATCCTCCATAGAGGTCTATGGGAAATGCTGGGACTTGTAGTTCATACACAGAGAATCCTCAATAGAGGTCTATGGGAAATGCTGGGACTTGTAGTTCATACAGACAATCCTCCATAGATGTCTATGGGAAATGCTGGGACTTGTAGTTCATACAGAGAGAATCATCCATAGAGATCTATGGGAAATGCTGGGACATGTAGTTCATACAGAGAATCCTCCATAGAGGTCTATGGGGAATGCTGGGACTTGTAGTTCATACAGAGAATCCTCCATAGAGGTCTATGGGAAATGCTGGGAATTGTAGTTCATACAGAGAGAATCCTCAATAGAGATCTATGGGGGCATGCTGGAACTTGTGGTTCATACAGAGAATCCTCCATAGAGATCTATGGGAAATGCTGGGACTTGTAGTTCATACACAGAGAATCCTCCATAGAGGTCTATGGGAAATGCTGGCACTTGTAGTTCATACAGAGAGAATCCTCAATAGAGATCTATGGGGGCATGCTGGAACTTGTGGTTCATACAGAGAATCCTCCATAGAGGTCTATGGGAAATGCTGGGACTTGTAGTTCATACAGAGAGAATCCTCCATAGAGGTCTATGGGAAATGCTGGGACTTGTAGTTCATACAGAGAATCCTCCATAGAGGTCTATGGGAAATGCTGGGACTTGTAGTTCATACAGAGAGAATCCTCCATAGAGGTCTATGGGAAATGCTGGGACTTGTAGTTCATACAGAGAGAATCCTCCATAGAGGTCTATGGGAAATGCTGGGACATGTAGTTCATACAGAGAATCCTCCATAGAGGTCTATGGGAAATGCTGGGACTTGTAGTTCATACACAGAATCCTCCATAGAGATCTATGGGAAATGCTGGGACTTGTAGTTCATACACAGTGAATCCTCCATAGAGGTCTATGGGAAATGCTGGGACATGTAGTTCATACAGAGAATCCTCCATAGAGGTCTATGGGGAATGCTGGGACTTGTAGTTCATACAGAGAATCCTCAATAGAGGTCTATGGGAAATGCTGGGACTTGTAGTTCATACAGAGAATCCTCCATAGAGTTCTATGGGAAATGCTGGGACTTGTAGTTCATACAGAGAGAATCCTCCATAGAGGTCTATGGGAAATGCTGGGACTTGTAGTTCATACACAGAGAATCCTCCATAGAGGTCTATGGGAAATGCTGGGACTTGTAGTTCATACAGAGAATCCTCCATAGAGGTCTATGGGAAATGCTGGGACTTGTAGTTCATACAGAGAATCCTCCATAGAGGTCTATGGGAAATGCTGGGACTTGTAGTTCATACAGAGAGAATCCTCCATAGAGGTCTATGGGAAATGCTGGGACTTGTAGTTCATACACAGAGAATCCTCAATAGAGGTCTATGGGAAATGCTGGGACTTGTAGTTCATACAGACAATCCTCCATAGATGTCTATGGGAAATGCTGGGACTTGTAGTTCATACAGAGAGAATCCTCCATAGAGATCTATGGGAAATGCTGGGAATTGTAGTTCATACACAGAGAATCCTCCATAGAGGTCTATGGGAAATGCTGGGACTTGTAGTTCATACAGAGAATCCTCCATAGAGGTCTATGGGAAATGCTGGGACTTGTAGTTCATACAGAGAGAATCCTCCATAGAGGTCTATGGGAAATGCTGGGACTTGTAGTTCATACAGAGAGAATCCTCCATAGAGGTCTATGGGAAATGCTGGGACATGTAGTTCATACAGAGAATCCTCCATAGAGGTCTATGGGGAATGCTGGGACTTGTAGTTCATACAGAGAATCCTCCATAGAGGTCTATGGGAAATGCTGGGAATTGTAGTTCATACAGAGAGAATCCTCAATAGAGATCTATGGGGGCATGCTGGAACTTGTGGTTCATACAGAGAATCCTCCATAGAGATCGATGGGAAATGCTGGGACTTGTAGTTCATACACAGAGAATCCTCCATAGAGGTCTATGGGAAATGCTGGGACTTGTAGTTCATACACACATAATCCTCCATAGAGGTCTATGGGAAATGCTGGGACTTGTAGTTCATACAGAGAATCCTCCAGAGAGATCTATGGGGAATGCTGGGACTTGTAGTTCATACACAGAGAATCCTCCATAGAGGTCTATGGGAAATGCTGGGACTTGTAGTTCATACACAGAATCCTCCATAGAGATCTATGGGAAATGCTGGGACTTGTAGTTCATACACAGTGAATCCTCCATAGAGTTCTATGGGAAATGCTGGGACTTGTAGTTCATACAGAGAATCCTCAATAGAGGTCTATGGGAAATGCTGGGACTTGTAGTTCATACACAGAGAATCCTCCATACAGGTCTATGGGAAATGCTGGGACATGTAGTTCATACACAGAGAATCCTCCATAGAGGTCTATGGGAAATGCTGGGACTTGTAGTTCATACAGAGAGAATCCTCCATAGAGGTCTATGGGAAATGCTGGGACTTGTAGTTCATACAGAGAGAATCCTCCATAGAGGTCTATGGGAAATGCTGGGACTTGTAGTTCATACAGAGAATCCTCCATAGAGGTCTATGGGAAATGCTGGCACTTGTAGTTCATACAGAGAGAATCCTCAATAGAGATCTATGGGGGCATGCTGGAACTTGTGGTTCATACAGAGAATCCTCCATAGAGATCTATGGGAAATGCTGGGACTTGTAGTTCATACACAGAGAATCCTCCATAGAGGTCTATGGGAAATGCTGGGACTTGTAGTTCATACACACATAATCCTCCATAGAGGTCTATGGGAAATGCTGGGACTTGTAGTTCATACAGAGAATCCTCCAGAGAGATCTATGGGGAATGCTGGGACTTGTAGTTCATACACAGAGAACCCTCCATAGAGGTCTATGGGAAATGCTGGGACTTGTAGTTCATACACAGAATCCTCCATAGAGATCTATGGGAAATGCTGGGACTTGTAGTTCATACACAGAGAATCCTCCATAGAGATCTATGGGAAATGCTGGGACTTGTAGTTCATACAGAGAATCCTCCATAGAGGTCTATGGGGAATGCTGGGACATGTAGTTCATACACACAGAATCCTCCATAGAGGTCTATGGGAAATGCTGGGACTTGTAGTTCATACAGAGAGAATCCTCCATAGAGGTCTATGGGAAATGCTGGGACATGTAGTTCATACAGAGAATCCTCCATAGAGGTCTATGGGAAATGCTGGGACTTGTAGTTCATACACAGAATCCTCCATAGAGATCTATGGGAAATGCTGGGACTTGTAGTTCATACACAGTGAATCCTCCATAGAGGTCTATGGGAAATGCTGGGACATGTAGTTCATACAGAGAATCCTCCATAGAGGTCTATGGGGAATGCTGGGACTTGTAGTTCATACAGAGAATCCTCAATAGAGGTCTATGGGAAATGCTGGGACTTGTAGTTCATACAGAGAGAATCCTCCATAGAGGTCTATGGGAAATGCTGGGACTTGTAGTTCATACAGAGAGAATCCTCCATAGAGGTCTATGGGAAATGCTGGGACTTGTAGTTCATACAGAGAATCCTCCATAGAGGTCTATGGGAAATGCTGGCACTTGTAGTTCATACAGAGAGAATCCTCAATAGAGATCTATGGGGGCATGCTGGAACTTGTGGTTCATACAGAGAATCCTCCATAGAGATCTATGGGAAATGCTGGGACTTGTAGTTCATACACAGAGAATCCTCCATAGAGGTCTATGGGAAATGCTGGGACTTGTAGTTCATACACATAATCCTCCATAGAGGTCTATGGGAAATGCTGGGACTTGTAGTTCATACAGAGAATCCTCCAGAGAGATCTATGGGGAATGCTGGGACTTGTAGTTCATACACAGAGAACCCTCCATAGAGGTCTATGGGAAATGCTGGGACTTGTAGTTCATACACAGAATCCTCCATAGAGATCTATGGGAAATGCTGGGACTTGTAGTTCATACACAGAGAATCCTCCATAGAGGTCTATGGGAAATGCTGGGACTTGTAGTTCATACAGAGAATCCTCCATAGAGGTCTATGGGGAATGCTGGGACATGTAGTTCATACACACAGAATCCTCCATAGAGGTCTATGGGAAATGCTGGGACTTGTAGTTCATACAGAGAATCCTCCATAGAGGTCTATGGGGAATGCTGGGACTTGTAGTTCATACACAGAATCCTCCATAGAGATCTATGGGAAATGCTGTAACTTGTAGTTCATACACAGAGAATCCTCCATAGAGTTCTATGGGAAATGCTGGGACTTGTAGTTCATACAGAGAATCCTCCATAGAGGTCTATGGGGAATGCTGGGACTTGTAGTTCATACAGAGAATCCTCCATAGAGGTCTATGGGGAATGCTGGGACTTGTAGTTCATACACAGAGAATCCTCCATAGGAGCCCGGGAGAAGAATAGACACTATTGCAGCGGCCGCTCTCGCACTGTAGGGAGGCCGGAAGTGACGTGCTTCGGCTTCAATACTACACTCAGAACAATTCCTCTAGAATCCTGGGCGGCACAGTGGCGCTGTGGATAAAACCCTCGCCTGGCAGTTACAGAGGTCACAGGTTCAAACCCGGACTAGACCAACGATTCCATCTCCTCTGCCTGGAGTTTGCATGGTTCTCCCTGTGTTCCGCGTGGGTTTCCGCCGGCGTGACCGGTTTCCTCCCACACTCAGAGAAAAACATGAGCGCAGAGAAGTGGAGTTGCGCGGTATAAGTACACGGTTAATACATTACACGGATAGTACACCATACATAATTTTTCCCAAAATTGCTCTTTTTGCCCCAAAAACATCTTAACAACGCTGCCTTGTGTCTTGATTGCTGTTGAACCAGAAAATTGTTTTTTTTTTCAAAATTTTTATTTTTTTATTTTTTTTCAAATTTGTATTTTTTTTTTCAAAATGGGAAATGATGGGACTTGTAGTTCATACACAGAGAATCCTCCATAGAGGTCTATGGGAAATGCTGGGACTTGTAGTTCATACAGAGAGAATCCTCCATAGAGATCTATGGGGGCATGCTGGGACTTGTAGTTCATACAGAGAATCCTCCATAGAGGTCTATGGGAAATGCTGGGACTTGTAGTTCATACACAGAGAATCCTCCATAGAGATCTATGGGGGCATGCTGGGACTTGTAGTTCATACAGAGAATCCTCCATAGAGGTCTATGGGAAATGCTGGGACTTGTAGTTCATACACAGAGAATCCTCCATAGAGGTCTATGGGAAATGCTGGGACTTGTAGTTCATACAGAGAATCCTCCATAGAGGTCTATGGGAAATGCTGGGACTTGTAGTTCATACACAGTGAATCCTCCATAGAGTTCTATGGGAAATGCTGGGACTTGTAGTTCATACAGAGAATCCTCAATAGAGATCTATGGGAAATGCTGGGACATGTAGTTCATACAGAGAATCCTCCATAGAGGTCTATGGGAAATGCTGGAACTTGTAGTTCATACACCGAATCCTCAATAGAGGTCTATGGGAAATGCTGGCACTTGTAGTTCATACAGAGAGAATCCTCAATAGAGATCTATGGGGGCATGCTGGAACTTGTGGTTCATACAGAGAATCCTCCATAGAGATCTATGGGAAATGCTGGGACTTGTAGTTCATACACAGAGAATCCTCCATAGAGGTCTATGGGAAATGCTGGGACTTGTAGTTCATACACACATAATCCTCCATAGAGGTCTATGGGAAATGCTGGGACTTGTAGTTCATACAGAGAATCCTCCAGAGAGATCTATGGGGAATGCTGGGACTTGTAGTTCATACACAGAGAACCCTCCATAGAGGTCTATGGGAAATGCTGGGACTTGTAGTTCATACACAGAATCCTCCATAGAGATCTATGGGAAATGCTGGGACTTGTAGTTCATACACAGAGAATCCTCCATAGAGATCTATGGGAAATGCTGGGACTTGTAGTTCATACAGAGAATCCTCCATAGAGGTCTATGGGGAATGCTGGGACATGTAGTTCATACACACAGAATCCTCCATAGAGGTCTATGGGAAATGCTGGGACTTGTAGTTCATACAGAGAATCCTCCATAGAGGTCTATGGGGAATGCTGGGACTTGTAGTTCATACACAGAATCCTCCATAGAGATCTATGGGAAATGCTGTAACTTGTAGTTCATACACAGAGAATCCTCCATAGAGTTCTATGGGAAATGCTGGGACTTGTAGTTCATACAGAGAATCCTCCATAGAGGTCTATGGGGAATGCTGGGACTTGTAGTTCATACAGAGAATCCTCCATAGAGGTCTATGGGGAATGCTGGGACTTGTAGTTCATACACAGAGAATCCTCCATAGGAGCCCGGGAGAAGAATAGACACTATTGCAGCGGCCGCTCTCGCACTGTAGGGAGGCCGGAAGTGACGTGCTTCGGCTTCAATACTACACTCAGAACAATTCCTCTAGAATCCTGGGCGGCACAGTGGCGCTGTGGATAAAACCCTCGCCTGGCAGTTACAGAGGTCACAGGTTCAAACCCGGACTAGACCAACGATTCCATCTCCTCTGCCTGGAGTTTGCATGGTTCTCCCTGTGTTCCGCGTGGGTTTCCGCCGGCGTGACCGGTTTCCTCCCACACTCAGAGAAAAACATGAGCGCAGAGAAGTGGAGTTGCGCGGTATAAGTACACGGTTAATACATTACACGGATAGTACACCATACATAATTTTTCCCAAAATTGCTCTTTTTGCCCCAAAAACATCTTAACAACGCTGCCTTGTGTCTTGATTGCTGTTGAACCAGAAAATTGTTTTTTTTTCCAAAATTTTTATTTTTTTATTTTTTTTCAAATATTTGTATTTTTTTTTTCAAAATGGGAAATGATGGGACTTGTAGTTCATACACAGAGAATCCTCCATAGAGGTCTATGGGAAATGCTGGGACTTGTAGTTCATACAGAGAGAATCCTCCATAGAGATCTATGGGGGCATGCTGGGACTTGTAGTTCATACAGAGAATCCTCCATAGAGGTCTATGGGAAATGCTGGGACATGTAGTTCATACACAGAGAATCCTCCATAGAGGTCTATGGGAAATGCTGGGACTTGTAGTTCATACACAGAATCCTCCATAGAGATCTATGGGAAATGCTGGGACTTGTAGTTCATACACAGTGAATCCTCCATAGAGGTCTATGGGAAATGCTGGGACATGTAGTTCATACAGAGAATCCTCCATAGAGGTCTATGGGGAATGCTGGGACTTGTAGTTCATACAGAGAATCCTCAATAGAGGTCTATGGGAAATGCTGGGACTTGTAGTTCATACAGAGAATCCTCCATAGAGTTCTATGGGAAATGCTGGGACTTGTAGTTCATACAGAGAGAATCCTCCATAGAGGTCTATGGGAAATGCTGGGACTTGTAGTTCATACACAGAGAATCCTCCATAGAGGTCTATGGGAAATGCTGGGACTTGTAGTTCATACAGAGAATCCTCCATAGAGGTCTATGGGAAATGCTGGGACTTGTAGTTCATACAGAGAATCCTCCATAGAGGTCTATGGGAAATGCTGGGACTTGTAGTTCATACAGAGAGAATCCTCCATAGAGGTCTATGGGAAATGCTGGGACTTGTAGTTCATACACAGAGAATCCTCAATAGAGGTCTATGGGAAATGCTGGGACTTGTAGTTCATACAGACAATCCTCCATAGATGTCTATGGGAAATGCTGGGACTTGTAGTTCATACAGAGAGAATCCTCCATAGAGATCTATGGGAAATGCTGGGAATTGTAGTTCATACACAGAGAATCCTCCATAGAGGTCTATGGGAAATGCTGGGACTTGTAGTTCATACAGAGAATCCTCCATAGAGGTCTATGGGAAATGCTGGGACTTGTAGTTCATACAGAGAGAATCCTCCATAGAGGTCTATGGGAAATGCTGGGACTTGTAGTTCATACAGAGAGAATCCTCCATAGAGGTCTATGGGAAATGCTGGGACATGTAGTTCATACAGAGAATCCTCCATAGAGGTCTATGGGAATGCTGGGACTTGTAGTTCATACAGAGAATCCTCCATAGAGGTCTATGGGAAATGCTGGGAATTGTAGTTCATACAGAGAGAATCCTCAATAGAGATCTATGGGGGCATGCTGGAACTTGTGGTTCATACAGAGAATCCTCCATAGAGATCGATGGGAAATGCTGGGACTTGTAGTTCATACACAGAGAATCCTCCATAGAGGTCTATGGGAAATGCTGGGACTTGTAGTTCATACACACATAATCCTCCATAGAGGTCTATGGGAAATGCTGGGACTTGTAGTTCATACAGAGAATCCTCCAGAGAGATCTATGGGGAATGCTGGGACTTGTAGTTCATACACAGAGAATCCTCCATAGAGGTCTATGGGAAATGCTGGGACTTGTAGTTCATACACAGAATCCTCCATAGAGATCTATGGGAAATGCTGGGACTTGTAGTTCATACACAGTGAATCCTCCATAGAGTTCTATGGGAAATGCTGGGACTTGTAGTTCATACAGAGAATCCTCAATAGAGGTCTATGGGAAATGCTGGGACTTGTAGTTCATACACAGAGAATCCTCCATAGAGGTCTATGGGAAATGCTGGGACATGTAGTTCATACACAGAGAATCCTCCATAGAGGTCTATGGGAAATGCTGGGACTTGTAGTTCATACAGAGAGAATCCTCCATAGAGGTCTATGGGAAATGCTGGGACTTGTAGTTCATACAGAGAGAATCCTCCATAGAGGTCTATGGGAAATGCTGGGACTTGTAGTTCATACAGAGAATCCTCCATAGAGGTCTATGGGAAATGCTGGCACTTGTAGTTCATACAGAGAGAATCCTCAATAGAGATCTATGGGGGCATGCTGGAACTTGTGGTTCATACAGAGAATCCTCCATAGAGATCTATGGGAAATGCTGGGACTTGTAGTTCATACACAGAGAATCCTCCATAGAGGTCTATGGGAAATGCTGGGACTTGTAGTTCATACACACATAATCCTCCATAGAGGTCTATGGGAAATGCTGGGACTTGTAGTTCATACAGAGAATCCTCCAGAGAGATCTATGGGGAATGCTGGGACTTGTAGTTCATACACAGAGAACCCTCCATAGAGGTCTATGGGAAATGCTGGGACTTGTAGTTCATACACAGAATCCTCCATAGAGATCTATGGGAAATGCTGGGACTTGTAGTTCATACACAGAGAATCCTCCATAGAGATCTATGGGAAATGCTGGGACTTGTAGTTCATACAGAGAATCCTCCATAGAGGTCTATGGGGAATGCTGGGACATGTAGTTCATACACACAGAATCCTCCATAGAGGTCTATGGGAAATGCTGGGACTTGTAGTTCATACAGAGAGAATCCTCCATAGAGGTCTATGGGAAATGCTGGGACATGTAGTTCATACAGAGAATCCTCCATAGAGGTCTATGGGAAATGCTGGGACTTGTAGTTCATACACAGAATCCTCCATAGAGATCTATGGGAAATGCTGGGACTTGTAGTTCATACACAGTGAATCCTCCATAGAGGTCTATGGGAAATGCTGGGACATGTAGTTCATACAGAGAATCCTCCATAGAGGTCTATGGGGAATGCTGGGACTTGTAGTTCATACAGAGAATCCTCAATAGAGGTCTATGGGAAATGCTGGGACTTGTAGTTCATACAGAGAGAATCCTCCATAGAGGTCTATGGGAAATGCTGGGACTTGTAGTTCATACAGAGAGAATCCTCCATAGAGGTCTATGGGAAATGCTGGGACTTGTAGTTCATACAGAGAATCCTCCATAGAGGTCTATGGGAAATGCTGGCACTTGTAGTTCATACAGAGAGAATCCTCAATAGAGATCTATGGGGGCATGCTGGAACTTGTGGTTCATACAGAGAATCCTCCATAGAGATCTATGGGAAATGCTGGGACTTGTAGTTCATACACAGAGAATCCTCCATAGAGGTCTATGGGAAATGCTGGGACTTGTAGTTCATACACACATAATCCTCCATAGAGGTCTATGGGAAATGCTGGGACTTGTAGTTCATACAGAGAATCCTCCAGAGAGATCTATGGGGAATGCTGGGACTTGTAGTTCATACACAGAGAACCCTCCATAGAGGTCTATGGGAAATGCTGGGACTTGTAGTTCATACACAGAATCCTCCATAGAGATCTATGGGAAATGCTGGGACTTGTAGTTCATACACAGAGAATCCTCCATAGAGATCTATGGGAAATGCTGGGACTTGTAGTTCATACAGAGAATCCTCCATAGAGGTCTATGGGGAATGCTGGGACATGTAGTTCATACACACAGAATCCTCCATAGAGGTCTATGGGAAATGCTGGGACTTGTAGTTCATACAGAGAATCCTCCATAGAGGTCTATGGGGAATGCTGGGACTTGTAGTTCATACACAGAATCCTCCATAGAGATCTATGGGAAATGCTGTAACTTGTAGTTCATACACAGAGAATCCTCCATAGAGTTCTATGGGAAATGCTGGGACTTGTAGTTCATACAGAGAATCCTCCATAGAGGTCTATGGGGAATGCTGGGACTTGTAGTTCATACAGAGAATCCTCCATAGAGGTCTATGGGGAATGCTGGGACTTGTAGTTCATACACAGAGAATCCTCCATAGGAGCCCGGGAGAAGAATAGACACTATTGCAGCGGCCGCTCTCGCACTGTAGGGAGGCCGGAAGTGACGTGCTTCGGCTTCAATACTACACTCAGAACAATTCCTCTAGAATCCTGGGCGGCACAGTGGCGCTGTGGATAAAACCCTCGCCTGGCAGTTACAGAGGTCACAGGTTCAAACCCGGACTAGACCAACGATTCCATCTCCTCTGCCTGGAGTTTGCATGGTTCTCCCTGTGTTCCGCGTGGGTTTCCGCCGGCGTGACCGGTTTCCTCCCACACTCAGAGAAAAACATGAGCGCAGAGAAGTGGAGTTGCGCGGTATAAGTACACGGTTAATACATTACACGGATAGTACACCATACATAATTTTTCCCAAAATTGCTCTTTTTGCCCCAAAAACATCTTAACAACGCTGCCTTGTGTCTTGATTGCTGTTGAACCAGAAAATTGTTTTTTTTTCCAAAATTTTTATTTTTTTATTTTTTTTCAAATTTGTATTTTTTTTTTCAAAATGGGAAATGATGGGACTTGTAGTTCATACACAGAGAATCCTCCATAGAGGTCTATGGGAAATGCTGGGACTTGTAGTTCATACAGAGAGAATCCTCCATAGAGATCTATGGGGGCATGCTGGGACTTGTAGTTCATACAGAGAATCCTCCATAGAGGTCTATGGGAAATGCTGGGACATGTAGTTCATACACAGAGAATCCTCCATAGAGGTCTATGGGAAATGCTGGGACTTGTAGTTCATACACAGAGAATCCTCCATAGAGGTCTATGGGAAATGCTGGGACTTGTAGTTCATACACAGTGAATCCTCCATAGAGATCTATGGGAAATGCTGGGACTTGTAGTTCATACAGAGAATCCTCAATAGAGTTCTATGGGAAATGCTGGGACTTGTAGTTCATACAGAGAATCCTCAATAGAGGTCTATGGGAAATGCTGGGACTTGTAGTTCATACACAGAGAATCCTCCATAGAGGTCAATGGGAAATGCTGGGACATGTAGTTCATACACAGAGAATCCTCCATAGAGGTCTATGGGAAATGCTGGGACTTGTAGTTCATACAGAGAATCCTCCATAGAGGTCTATGGGAAATGCTGGGACTTGTAGTTCATACACAGAGAATCCTCCATAGAGGTCTATGGGAAATGCTGGGACTTGTAGTTCATACAGAGAGAATCCTCCATAGAGGTCTATGGGGAATGCTGGGACTTGTAGTTCATACAGAGAGAATCCTCCATAGAGATCTATGGGGGCATGCTGGAACTTGTGGTTCATACAGAGAATCCTCCATAGAGATCTATGGGAAATGCTGGGACTTGTAGTTCATACACAGAGAATCCTCCATAGAGGTCTATGGGAAATGCTGGCACTTGTAGTTCATACAGAGAGAATCCTCAATAGAGATCTATGGGGGCATGCTGGAACTTGTGGTTCATACAGAGAATCCTCCATAGAGATCTATGGGAAATGCTGGGACTTGTAGTTCATACACAGAGAATCCTCCATAGAGGTCTATGGGAAATGCTGGGACTTGTAGTTCATACACACATAATCCTCCATAGAGGTCTATGGGAAATGCTGGGACTTGTAGTTCATACAGAGAACCCTCCATAGAGGTCTATGGGAAATGCTGGGACTTGTAGTTCATACAGAGAATCCTCCAGAGAGATCTATGGGGAATGCTGGGACTTGTAGTTCATACACAGAGAATCCTCCATAGAGGTCTATGGGAAATGCTGGGACTTGTAGTTCATACACAGAATCCTCCATAGAGATCTATGGGAAATGCTGGGACTTGTAGTTCATACACAGTGAATCCTCTATAGAGTTCTATGGGAAATGCTGGGACTTGTAGTTCATACAGAGAATCCTCAATAGAGGTCTATGGGAAATGCTGGGACTTGTAGTTCATACACAGAGAATCCTCCATAGAGGTCTATGGGAAATGCTGGGACATGTAGTTCATACACAGAGAATCCTCCATAGAGGTCTATGGGAAATGCTGGGACTTGTAGTTCATACAGAGAGAATCCTCCATAGAGGTCTATGGGAAATGCTGGGACTTGTAGTTCATACAGAGAATCCTCCATAGAGGTCTATGGGAAATGCTGGGACTTGTAGTTCATACACAGAATCCTCCATAGAGGTCTATGGGAAATGCTGGGACTTGTAGTTCATACACAGAATCCTCCATAGAGGTCTATGGGAAATGCTGGGACTTGTAGTTCATACAGAGAATCCTCCATAGAGGTCTATGGGAAATGCTGGGACTTGTAGTTCATACACAGAATCCTCCATAGAGGTCTATGGGAAATGCTGGGACTTGTAGTTCATACACAGAGAATCCTCCATAGAGGTCTATGGGAAATGCTGGGACTTGTAGTTCATACACAGAATCCTCCATAGAGATCTATGGGAAATGCTGGGACTTGTAGTTCATACACAGTGAATCCTCCATAGAGTTCTATGGGAAATGCTGGGACTTGTAGTTCATACAGAGAATCCTCAATAGAGGTCTATGGGAAATGCTGGGACTTGTAGTTCATACAGAGAATCCTCCATAGAGGTCTATGGGAAATGCTGGGACTTGTAGTTCATACAGAGAGAATCCTCCATAGAGGTCTATGGGAAATGCTGGGACTTGTAGTTCATACACAGAGAATCCTCAATAGAGGTCTATGGGAAATGCTGGGACTTGTAGTTCATACAGACAATCCTCCATAGATGTCTATGGGAAATGCTGGGACTTGTAGTTCATACAGAGAGAATCCTCCATAGAGATCTATGGGGGCATGCTGGAACTTGTGGTTCATACAGAGAATCCTCCATAGAGGTCTATGGGAAATGCTGGGAATTGTAGTTCATACACAGAGAATCCTCCATAGAGGTCTATGGGAAATGCTGGGACTTGTAGTTCATACAGAGAATCCTCCATAGAGGTCTATGGGAAATGCTGGGACTTGTAGTTCATACAGAGAGAATCCTCCATAGAGGTCTATGGGAAATGCTGGGACTTGTAGTTCATACAGAGAGAATCCTCCATAGAGGTCTATTGGAAATGCTGGGACATGTAGTTCATACAGAGAATCCTCCATAGAGGTCTATGGGGAATGCTGGGACTTGTAGTTCATACAGAGAATCCTCCATAGAGGTCTATGGGAAATGCTGGGAATTGTAGTTCATACAGAGAGAATCCTCAATAGAGATCTATGGGGGCATGCTGGAACTTGTGGTTCATACAGAGAATCCTCCATAGAGATCTATGGGAAATGCTGGGACTTGTAGTTCATACACAGAGAATCCTCCATAGAGGTCTATGGGAAATGCTGGGACTTGTAGTTCATACACACATAATCCTCCATAGAGGTCTATGGGAAATGCTGGGACTTGTAGTTCATACAGAGAATCCTCCAGAGAGATCTATGGGGAATGCTGGGACTTGTAGTTCATACACAGAGAATCCTCCATAGAGGTCTATGGGAAATGCTGGGACTTGTAGTTCATACACAGAATCCTCCATAGAGATCTATGGGAAATGCTGGGACTTGTAGTTCATACACAGTGAATCCTCCATAGAGTTCTATGGGAAATGCTGGGACTTGTAGTTCATACAGAGAATCCTCAATAGAGGTCTATGGGAAATGCTGGGACTTGTAGTTCATACACAGAGAATCCTCCATAGAGGTCTATGGGAAATGCTGGGACATGTAGTTCATACACAGAGAATCCTCCATAGAGGTCTATGGGAAATGCTGGGACTTGTAGTTCATACAGAGAATCCTCCATAGAGATCTATGGGAAATGCTGGGACTTGTAGTTCATACAGAGAATCCTCCAGAGAGATCTATGGGGAATGCTGGGACTTGTAGTTCATACACAGAGAATCCTCCATAGAGGTCTATGGGAAATGCTGGGACTTGTAGTTCATACACAGAATCCTCCATAGAGATCTATGGGAAATGCTGGGACTTGTAGTTCATACACAGTGAATCCTCCATAGAGTTCTATGGGAAATGCTGGGACTTGTAGTTCATACAGAGAATCCTCAATAGAGGTCTATGGGAAATGCTGGGACTTGTAGTTCATACAGAGAATCCTCCATAGAGATCTATGGGAAATGCTGGGACTTGTAGTTCATACAGACAATCCTCCATAGAGGTCTATGGGAAATGCTGGGACTTGTAGTTCATACACAGTGAATCCTCCATAGAGTTCTATGGGAAATGCTGGGACTTGTAGTTCATACAGAGAATCCTCCATAGAGGTCTATGGGAAATGCTGGGACTTGTAGTTCATACACAGAGAATCCTCCATAGAGGTCTATGGGAAATGCTGGGACATGTAGTTCATACACAGAGAATCCTCCATAGAGGTATATGGAAAATGCTGGGACTTGTAGTTCATACAGAGAGAATCCTCCATCGAGGTCTATGGGAAATGCTGGGACTTGTAGTTCATACACAGAGAATCCTCCATAGAGATCTATGGGGGCATGCTGGGACTTGTAGTTCATACAGAGAATCCTCCATAGAGGTCTATGGGAAATGCTGGGACTTGTAGTTCATACAGAGAATCCTCCATAGAGGTCTATGGTAAATGCTGGGACTTGTAGTTCATACAGAGAGAATCCCCCATAGAGATCTATAGGAAATGCTGGGACTTGTAGTTCATACACATAATCCTCCATAGAGGTCTATGGGAAATGCTGGGACTTGTAGTTCATACAGAGAATCCTCCATAGAGGTCTATGGGGCATGCTGGGACATGTAGTTCATACACAGAGAATCCTCCATAGAGATCTATGGGGGCATGCTGGAACTTGTAGTTCATACACAGAGAATCCTCCATAGAGGTCTATGGGAAATGCTGGGACTTGTAGTTCATACAGAGAATCCTCCATAGAGGTCTATGGGAAATGCTGGGACTTGTAGTTCATACAGAGAATCCTCCATAGAGATCTATGGGAAATGCTGGGACTTGTAGTTCATACACAGAGAATCCTCCATAGAGGTCTATGGGAAATGCTGGGACTTGTAGTTCATACACAGAATCCTCCATAGAGGTCTATGGGGAATGCTGGGACTTGTAGTTCATACAGATAATCCTCCATAGAGGTCTATGGTGGCATGCTGGGACTTGTAGTTCATACCCCAAATCCTCCATAGAGATCTATGGGAAATGCTGGGACTTGTAGTTCATACAGAGAATCCTCCATAGAGGTCTATGGGGAATGCTGGGACTTGTAGTTCATACAGAGAATCCTCCATAGAGGTCTATGGGAAATGCTGGGACTTGTAGTTCATACAGAGAATCCTCCATAGAGGTCTATGGGGAATGCTGGGACTTGTAGTTCATACACAGAGAATCCTCCATAGAGGTCTATGGGAAATGCTGGGACTTGTAGTTCATACACAGAGAATCCTCCATAGAGGTCTATGGGAAATGCTGGGACTTGTAGTTCATACAGAGAATCCTCCATAGAGGTCTATGGGGAATGCTGGGACTTGTAGTTCATACAGAGAATCCTCCATAGAGGTCTATGGGAATGCTGGGACTTGTAGTTCATACACAGAGAATCCTCCATAGAGGTCTATGGGAAATGCTGGGACTTGTAGTTCATACACAGAATCCTCCATAGAGGTCTATGGGGAATGCTGGGACTTGTAGTTCATACAGATAATCCTCCATAGAGGTCTATGGCGGCATGCTGGGACTTGTAGTTCATACCCCAAATCCTCCATAGAGATCTATGGGAAATGCTGGGACTTGTAGTTCATACACAGAGAATCCTCCATAGGAGCCCGGGAGAAGAATAGACACTATTGCAGCGGCCGCTCTCGCTCTGTAGGGAGGCCGGAAGTGACGTGCTTCGGCTTCAATACTACACTCAGAACAATTCCTCTAGAATCCTGGGCGGCACAGTGGCGCTGTGGATAAAACCCTCGCCTGGCAGTTACAGAGGTCACAGGTTCAAACCCGGACTAGACCAACGATTCCATCTCCTCTGCCTGGAGTTTGCATGGTTCTCCCTGTGTTCCGCGTGGGTTTCCGCCGGCGTGACCGGTTTCCTCCCACACTCAGAGAAAAACATGAGCGCAGAGAAGTGGAGTTGCGCGGTATAAGTACACGGTTAATACATTACACGGATAGTACACCATACATAATTTTTCCCAAAATTGCTCTTTTTGCCCCAAAAACATCTTAACAACGCTGCCTTGTGTCTTGATTGCTGTTGGACCAGAAAATCGTTTTTTTTTCCAAAATTTTTATTTTTTTTCAAATTTGTATTTTTTTTTTTAAAATGGGGACATGCTGGGACTTGTAGTTCATACAGAGAATCCTCCATAGAGGTCTATGGGAAATGCTGGGACTTGTAGTTCATACACAGAGAATCCTCCATAGAGGTCTATGGGAAATGCTGGGACTTGTAGTTCATACACAGAGAATCCTCCATAGAGATCTATGGGAAATGCTGGGACTTGTAGTTCATACACAGAATGCTCCATAGAGATCTATGGGAAATGCTGGGACTTGTAGTTCATACAGAGAGAATCCTCCATAGAGGTCTATGGGAAATGCTGGGACTTGTAGTTCATACAGAGAATCCTCCATAGAGATCTATGGGAAATGCTGGGACTTGTAGTTCATACACAGAATCCTCCATAGAGATCTATGGGAAATGCTGGGACTTGTAGTTCATACACAGAATCCTCCATAGAGATCTATGGGAAATGCTGGGACATGTAGTTCATACAGAGAATCCTCCATAGAGGTCTATGGGAAATGCTGGGACTTGTAGTTCATACACAGAGAATCCTCCATAGAGGTCTATGGGAAATGCTGGGACATGTAGTTCATACACAGAGAATCCTCCATAGAGGTCTATGGGAAATGCTGGGACTTGTAGTTCATACAGAGAATCCTCCATAGAGGTCTATGGGAAATGCTGGGACTTGTAGTTCATACAGAGACTCCTCCATAGAGGTCTATGGGGAATGCTGGGACTTGTAGTTCATACACAGAATCCTCCATAGAGGTCTATGGGAAATGCTGGGACTTGTAGTTCATACAGATAATCCTCCATAGAGGTCTATGGCGGCATGCTGGGACTTGTAGTTCATACCCCGAATCCTCCATAGAGGTCTATGGGAAATGCTGGGACTTGTAGTTCATACACAGAGAATCCTCCATAGAGGTCTATGGGAAATGCTGGGACTTGTAGTTCATACACAGAGAATCCTCCATAGAGGTCTATGGGAAATGCTGGGACTTGTAGTTCATAGAGAGAATCCTCCATAGAGGTCTATGGGAAATGCTGGGGCTTGTAGTTCATACAGAGAATCCTCCATAGAGGTCTATGGGAAATGCTGGGACTTGTAGTTCATACAGAGAGAATTCCCATAGAGGTCTATGGGAAATGCTGGGACTTGTAGTTCATAGAGAGAATCCTCCATAGAGGTCTATAGGAAATGCTGGGACTTGTAGTTCATACACAGAGAATCCTCCATAGAGGTCTATGGGAAATGCTGGGACATGTAGTTCATAGAGAATCCTCCATAGAGGTCTATGGGAAATGCTGGGACTTGTAGTTCATACACAGAATCCTCCATAGAGGTCTATGGGGGCATGCTGGGACTTGTAGTTCATACAGAGAATCCTCCATAGGTCTATAGGAAATGCTGGGACTTGTAGTTCATACACAGAGAATCCTCCATAGAGGTCTATGGGAAATGCTGGGACTTGTAGTTCATACACAGAATGCTCCATAGAGATCTATGGGAAATGCTGGGACTTGTAGTTCATACAGAGAATCCTCCATAGAGGTCTATGGGAAATGCTGGGACTTGTAGTTCATACACAGAGAATCCTCCATAGAGGTCTATGGGAAATGCTGGGACTTGTAGTTCATACACAGAGAATCCTCCATAGAGGTCTATGGGAAATGCTGGGACTTGTAGTTCATACACAGAGAATCCTCCATAGAGGTCTATGGGAAATGCTGGGACTTGTAGTTCATACACAGAGAATCCTCCATAGAGGTCTATGGGAAATGCTGGAACTTGTAGTTCATACACCGAATCCTCAATAGAGGTCTATGGGAAATGCTGGGACTTGTAGTTCATACAGAGAATCCTCCATAGAGGTCTATGGGAAATGCTGGGACTTGTAGTTCATACAGAGAGAATCCTCCATAGAGGTCTATGGGAAATGCTGGGACATGTAGTTCATACAGAGAATCCTCCATAGAGATCTATGGGAAATGCTGGGACATGTAGTTCATACACAGAGAATCCTCCATAGAGGTCTATGGGAAATGCTGGGACTTGTAGTTCATACAGAGAATCCTCCATAGAGGTCTATGGGGAATGCTGGGACTTGTAGTTCATACAGAGAACCCTCCATAGAGGTCTATGGGAAATGCTGGGACTTGTAGTTCATACACATAATCCTCCATAGAGGTCTATGGGAAATGCTGGGACTTGTAGTTCATACAGAGAATCCTCCATAGAGGTCTATGGGGCATGCTGGGACATGTAGTTCATACACAGAGAATCCTCCATAGAGATCTATGGGGGCATGCTGGAACTTGTAGTTCATACACAGAGAATCCTCCATAGAGGTCTATGGGAAATGCTGGGACTTGTAGTTCATACAGAGAATCCTCCATAGAGATCTATGGGAAATGCTGGGACTTGTAGTTCATACACAGAGAATCCTCCATAGAGGTCTATGGGAAATGCTGGGACTTGTAGTTCATACACAGAATCCTCCATAGAGGTCTATGGGGAATGCTGGGACTTGTAGTTCATACAGATAATCCTCCATAGAGGTCTATGGCGGCATGCTGGGACTTGTAGTTCATACCCCAAATCCTCCATAGAGATCTATGGGAAATGCTGGGACTTGTAGTTCATACAGAGAATCCTCCATAGAGGTCTATGGGGAATGCTGGGACTTGTAGTTCATACAGAGAATCCTCCATAGAGGTCTATGGGAAATGCTGGGACTTGTAGTTCATACAGAGAATCCTCCATAGAGGTCTATGGGGAATGCTGGGACTTGTAGTTCATACACAGAGAATCCTCCATAGAGGTCTATGGGAAATGCTGGGACTTGTAGTTCATACACAGAGAATCCTCCATAGAGGTCTATGGGAAATGCTGGGACTTGTAGTTCATACAGAGAATCCTCCATAGAGGTCTATGGGGAATGCTGGGACTTGTAGTTCATACAGAGAATCCTCCATAGAGGTCTATGGGAAATGCTGGGACTTGTAGTTCATACACAGAGAATCCTCCATAGAGGTCTATGGGAAATGCTGGGACTTGTAGTTCATACACAGAATCCTCCATAGAGGTCTATGGGAAATGCTGGGACTTGTAGTTCATACAGATAATCCTCCATAGAGGTCTATGGCGGCATGCTGGGACTTGTAGTTCATACCCCGAATCCTCCATAGAGATCTATGGGAAATGCTGGGACTTGTAGTTCATACAGAGAATCCTCCATAGAGGTTCCTATGGGGATGCTGGACTTGTAGTTCTTACAGAGATCCTCCATAGAGGTCTATGGGAAAATGCTGGGGACTTGTAGGTTCATACAGGAAATCCTCCATAGAGGTCTATGGGGAATGCTGGGACTTGTAGTTCATACACAGAGAATCCTCCATAGAGGTCTATGGGAAATGCTGGGACTTGTAGTTCATACACAGAGAATCCTCCATAGAGGTCTATGGGAAATGCTGGGACTTGTAGTTCATACAGAGAATCCTCCATAGAGGTCTATGGGGAATGCTGGGACTTGTAGTTCATACAGAGAATCCTCCATAGAGGTCTATGGGGGCATGCTGGGACTTGTAGTTCATACACAGAGAATCCTCCATAGAGGTCTATGGGAAATGCTGGGACTTGTAGTTCATACAGAGAATCCTCCATAGAGGTCTATGGGAAATGCTGGGACTTGTAGTTCATACAGAGAATCCTCCATAGAGATCTATGGGAAATGCTGGGACTTGTAGTTCATACAGAGAATCCTCCATAGAGATCTATGGGAAATGCTGGGACTTGTAGTTCATACACAGTGAATCCTCCATAGAGTTCTATGGGAAATGCTGGGACTTGTAGTTCATACACAGAATCCTCAATAGAGGTCTATGGGAAATGCTGGGACTTGTAGTTCATACAGAGAGAATCCTCCATAGAGGTCTATGGGAAATGCTGGGACTTGTAGTTCATACACCGAATCCTCATAGAGGTCTATGGGAAATGCTGGGACTTGTAGTTCATACAGAGAATCCTCCATAGAGGTCTATGGGAAATGCTGGGACATGTAGTTCATACAGAGAATCCTCCATAGAGGTCTATGGGAAATGCTGGGACTTGTAGTTCATACAGAGAATCCTCCATAGAGATCTATGGGAAATGCTGGGACTTGTAGTTCATACAGAGAATCCTCCATAGAGATCTATGGGAAATGCTGGGACTTGTAGTTCATACAGACAATCCTCCATAGAGGTCTATGGGAAATGCTGGGACTTGTAGTTCATACACAGTGAATCCTCCATAGAGTTCTATGGGAAATGCTGGGACTTGTAGTTCATACAGAGAATCCTCCATAGAGGTCTATGGGAAATGCTGGGACTTGTAGTTCATACACAGAGAATCCTCCATAGAGGTCTATGGGAAATGCTGGGACATGTAGTTCATACACAGAGAATCCTCCATAGAGGTCTATGGAAAATGCTGGGACTTGTAGTTCATGCAGAGAATCCTCCATAGAGGTCTATGGGAAATGCTGGGACTTGTAGTTCATACAGAGAGAATCCTCCATAGAGGTCTATGGGAAATGCTGGGACTTGTAGTTCATACACAGAGAATCCTCCATAGAGATCTATGGGGCATGCTGGGACTTGTAGTTCATACAGAGAATCCTCCATAGAGGTCTATGGGAAATGCTGGGACTTGTAGTTCATACACACATAATCCTCCATAGAGGTCTATGGGAAATGCTGGGACTTGTAGTTCATACAGAGAATCCTCCAGAGAGATCTATGGGAAATGCTGGGACTTGTAGTTCATACACAGAGAATCCTCCATAGAGGTCTATGGGAAATGCTGGGACTTGTAGTTCATACACAGAATCCTCCATAGAGATCTATGGGAAATGCTGGGACTTGTAGTTCATACACAGAGAATCCTCCATAGAGGTCTATGGGAAATGCTGGGACTTGTAGTTCATACAGAGAATCCTCCATAGAGGTCTATGGGAAATGCTGGGACATGTAGTTCATACACAGAATCCTCCATAGAGGTCTATGGGAAATGCTGGGACTTGTAGTTCATACAGAGAATCCTCCATAGAGGTCTATGGGGAATGCTGGGACTTGTAGTTCATACACAGAATCCTCCATAGAGATCTATGGGAAATGCTGGGACTTGTAGTTCATACACAGAGAATCCTCCATAGAGTTCTATGGGAAATGCTGGGACTTGTAGTTCATACAGAGAATCCTCCATAGAGGTCTATGGGAATGCTGGGACTTGTAGTTCATACAGAGAATCCTCCATAGAGGTCTATGGGGAATGCTGGGACTTGTAGTTCATACACAGAGAATCCTCCATAGGAGCCCGGGAGAAGAATAGACACTATTGCAGCGGCCGCTCTCGCTCTGTAGGGAGGCCGGAAGTGACGTGCTTCGGCTTCAATACTACACTCAGAACAATTCCTCTAGAATCCTGGGCGGCACAGTGGCGCTGTGGATAAAACCCTCGCCTGGCAGTTACAGAGGTCACAGGTTCAAACCCGGACTAGACCAACGATTCCATCTCCTCTGCCTGGAGTTTGCATGGTTCTCCCTGTGTTCCGCGTGGGTTTCCGCCGGCGTGACCGGTTTCCTCCGACACTCAGAGAAAAACATGAGCGCAGAGAAGTGGAGTTGCGCGGTATAAGTACACGGTTAATACATTACACGGATAGTACACCATACATAATTTTTCCCAAAATTGCTCTTTTTGCCCCAAAAACATCTTAACAACGCTGCCTTGTGTCTTGATTGCTGTTGGACCAGAAAATCGTTTTTTTCCCCAAAATTTTTATTTTTTTTCAAATTTGTATTTTTTTTTCAAAATGGGGACATGCTGGGACTTGTAGTTCATACAGAGAATCCTCCATAGAGGTCTATGGGAAATGCTGGGACTTGTAGTTCATACACAGAGAATCCTCCATAGAGGTCTATGGGAAATGCTGGGACTTGTAGTTCATACACATAATCCTCCATAGAGGTCTATGGGAAATGCTGGGACTTGTAGTTCATACAGAGAATCCTCCATAGAGGTCTATGGGGCATGCTGGGACATGTAGTTCATACACAGAGAATCCTCCATAGAGATCTATGGGGGCATGCTGGAACTTGTAGTTCATACACAGAGAATCCTCCATAGAGGTCTATGGGAAATGCTGGGACTTGTAGTTCATACAGAGAATCCTCCATAGAGATCTATGGGAAATGCTGGGACTTGTAGTTCATACACAGAGAATCCTCCATAGAGGTCTATGGGAAATGCTGGGACTTGTAGTTCATACACAGAATCCTCCATAGAGGTCTATGGGGAATGCTGGGACTTGTAGTTCATACAGATAATCCTCCATAGAGGTCTATGGGGACATGCTGGGACTTGTAGTTCATACACAGAATCCTCCATAGAGATCTATGGGAAATGCTGGGACTTGTAGTTCATACAGAGAATCCTCCATAGAGGTCTATGGGGAATGCTGGGACTTGTAGTTCATACAGAGAATCCTCCATAGAGGTCTATGGGAAATGCTGGGACTTGTAGTTCATACAGAGAATCCTCCATAGAGGTCTATGGGGAAATGCTGGGACTTGTAGTTCATACACAGAGAATCCTCCATAGAGGTCTATGGGAAATGCTGGGACTTGTAGTTCATACACAGAGAATCCTCCATAGAGGTCTATGGGAAATGCTGGGACTTGTAGTTCATACAGAGAATCCTCCATAGAGGTCTATGGGGAATGCTGGGACTTGTAGTTCATACAGAGAATCCTCCATAGAGGTCTATGGGGAATGCTGGGACTTGTAGTTCATACACAGAGAATCCTCCATAGAGGTCTATGGGAAATGCTGGGACTTGTAGTTCATACAGAGAATCCTCCATAGAGGTCTATGGGAAATGCTGGGACTTGTAGTTCATACAGAGAATCCTCCATAGAGATCTATGGGAAATGCTGGGACTTGTAGTTCATACAGAGAATCCTCCATAGAGATCTATGGGAAATGCTGGGACTTGTAGTTCATACACAGTGAATCCTCCATAGAGTTCTATGGGAAATGCTGGGACTTGTAGTTCATACACAGAGAATCCTCAATAGAGGTCTATGGGAAATGCTGGGACTTGTAGTTCATACAGAGAGAATCCTCCATAGAGGTCTATGGGAAATGCTGGGACTTGTAGTTCATACACCGAATCCTTAATAGAGGTCTATGGGAAATGCTGGGACATGTAGTTCATACAGAGAATCCTCCATAGAGGTCTATGGGAAATGCTGGGACTTGTAGTTCATACAGAGTATCCTCCATAGAGATCTATGGGAAATGCTGGGACTTGTAGTTCATACACAGAGAACCCTCCATAGAGGTCTATGGGAAATGCTGGGACTTGTAGTTCATACAGAGAATCCTCCATAGAGATCTATGGGAAATGCTGGGACTTGTAGTTCATACAGAGAATCCTCCATAGAGGTCTATGGGAAATGCTGGGACTTGTAGTTCATACAGACAATCCTCCATAGAGGTCTATGGGAAATGCTGGGACTTGTAGTTCATACACAGTGAATCCTCCATAGAGGTCTATGGGAAATGCTGGGACTTGTAGTTCATACAGAGAATCCTCCATAGAGGTCTATGGGAAATGCTGGGACTTGTAGTTCATACACAGAGAATCCTCCATAGAGGTCTATGGGAAATGCTGGGACATGTAGTTCATACACAGAGAATCCTCCATAGAGGTCTATGGAAATGCTGGGACTTGTAGTTCATACAGAGAATCCTCCATAGAGGTCTATGGGAAATGCTGGGACTTGTAGTTCATACAGAGAGAATCCTCCATAGAGGTCTATGGGAAATGCTGGGACTTGTAGTTCATACACAGAGAATCCTCCATAGAGATCTATGGGGGCATGCTGGGACTTGTAGTTCATACAGAGAATCCTCCATAGAGGTCTATGGGAAATGCTGGGACTTGTAGTTCATACAGAGAATCCTCCATAGAGGTCTATGGGAAATGCTGGGACTTGTAGTTCATACAGAGAATCCTCCATAGAGATCTATGGGAAATGCTGGGACTTGTAGTTCATACACAGAATCCTCCATAGAGATCTATGGGAAATGCTGGGACTTGTAGTTCATACACAGTGAATCCTCCATAGAGTTCTATGGGAAATGCTGGGACTTGTAGTTCATACACCGAATCCTCAATAGAGGTCTATGGGAAATGCTGGGACTTGTAGTTCATACAGAGAATCCTCCATAGAGGTCTATGGGGAATGCTGGGACTTGTAGTTCATACAGAGAATCCTCCATAGAGGTCTATGGGGGCATGCTGGGACTTGTAGTTCATACACAGAGAATCCTCCATAGAGGTCTATGGGAAATGCTGGGACTTGTAGTTCATACAGAGAATCCTCCATAGAGGTCTATGGGAAATGCTGGGACTTGTAGTTCATACAGAGAATCCTCCATAGAGATCTATGGGAAATGCTGGGACTTGTAGTTCATACACAGAATCCTCCATAGAGATCTATGGGAAATGCTGGGACTTGTAGTTCATACACAGTGAATCCTCCATAGAGTTCTATGGGAAATGCTGGGACTTGTAGTTCATACACCGAATCCTCAATAGAGGTCTATGGGAAATGCTGGGACTTGTAGTTCATACAGAGAGAATCCTCCATAGAGGTCTATGGGAAATGCTGGGACTTGTAGTTCATACACCGAATCCTTAATAGAGGTCTATGGGAAATGCTGGGACTTGTAGTTCATACAGAGAGAATCCTCCATAGAGGTCTATGGGAAATGCTGGGACATGTAGTTCATACAGAGAATCCTCAATAGAGGTCTATGGGAAATGCTGGGACTTGTAGTTCATACAGAGAATCCTCCATAGAGATCTATGGGAAATGCTGGGAATTGTCGTTCATACACAGAGAACCCTCCATAGAGGTCTATGGGAAATGCTGGGACTTGTAGTTCATACAGAGAATCCTCCATAGAGATCTATGGGAAATGCTGGGACTTGTAGTTCATACAGAGAATCCTCCATAGAGATCTATGGGAAATGCTGGGACTTGTAGTTCATACAGACAATCCTCCATAGAGGTCTATGGGAAATGCTGGGACTTGTAGTTCATACACAGTGAATCCTCCATAGAGTTCTATGGGAAATGCTGGGACTTGTAGTTCATACAGAGAATCCTCCATAGAGGTCTATGGGAAATGCTGGGACTTGTAGTTCATACACAGAGAATCCTCCATAGAGGTCTATGGGAAATGCTGGGACATGTAGTTCATACACAGAGAATCCTCCATAGAGGTATATGGAAAATGCTGGGACTTGTAGTTCATGCAGAGAATCCTCCATAGAGGTCTATGGGAAATGCTGGGACTTGTAGTTCATACAGAGAGAATCCTCCATCGAGGTCTATGGGAAATGCTGGGACTTGTAGTTCATACAGAGAATCCTCCATAGAGGTCTATGGGAAATGCTGGGACTTGTAGTTCATACAGAGAATCCTCCATAGAGGTCTATGGTAAATGCTGGGACTTGTAGTTCATACAGAGAATCCCCCATAGAGATCTATAGGAAATGCTGGGACATGTAGTTCATACACAGAGAATCCTCCATAGAGGTCTATGGGAAATGCTGGAACTTGTAGTTCATACACCGAATCCTCCATAGTGGTCTATGGGAAATGCTGGGACTTGTAGTTCATACAGAGAATCCTCCATAGAGGTCTATGGGAAATGCTGGGACTTGTAGTTCATACAGAGAGAATCCTCCATAGAGGTCTATGGGAAATGCTGGGACATGTAGTTCATACAGAGAATCCTCCATAGAGATCTATGGGAAATGCTGGGACATGTAGTTCATACACAGAGAATCCTCCATAGAGGTCTATGGGAAATGCTGGGACTTGTAGTTCATACAGAGAATCCTCCATAGAGGTCTATGGGAAATGCTGGGACTTGTAGTTCATACACAGAATCCTCCATAGAGATCTATGGGAAATGCTGGGACTTGTAGTTCATACACAGTGAATCCTCCATAGAGTTCTATGGGAAATGCTGGGACTTGTAGTTCATACACCGAATCCTCAATAGAGGTCTATGGGAAATGCTGGGACTTGTAGTTCATACAGAGAGAATCCTCCATAGAGGTCTATGGGAAATGCTGGGACTTGTAGTTCATACAGAGAATCCTCCATAGAGATCTATGGGAAATGCTGGGACTTGTAGTTCATACACAGAATCCTCCATAGAGATCTATGGGAAATGCTGGGACTTGTAGTTCATACACAGTGAATCCTCCATAGAGTTCTATGGGAAATGCTGGGACTTGTAGTTCATACACCGAATCCTCAATAGAGGTCTATGGGAAATGCTGGGACTTGTAGTTCATACAGAGAGAATCCTCCATAGAGGTCTATGGGAAATGCTGGGACTTGTAGTTCATACACCGAATCCTTAATAGAGGTCTATGGGAAATGCTGGGACTTGTAGTTCATACAGAGAGAATCCTCCATAGAGGTCTATGGGAAATGCTGGGACATGTAGTTCATACAGAGAATCCTCCATAGAGATCTATGGGAAATGCTGGGACATGTAGTTCATACACAGAGAATCCTCCATAGAGGTCTATGGGAAATGCTGGGACTTGTAGTTCATACAGAGAATCCTCCATAGAGGTCTATGGGAAATGCTGGGACTTGTAGTTCATACAGAGAGAATCCTCCATAGAGGTCTATGGGAAATGCTGGGACATGTAGTTCATACAGAGAATCCTCCATAGAGATCTATGGGAAATGCTGGGACATGTAGTTCATACACAGAGAATCCTCCATAGAGGTCTATGGGAAATGCTGGGACTTGTAGTTCATACAGAGCATCCTCCATAGAGGTCTATGGGAAATGCTGGGACTTGTAGTTCATACAGAGAATCCTCCATAGAGATCTATGGGAAATGCTGGGACTTGTAGTTCATACACAGAATCCTCCATAGAGATCTATGGGAAATGCTGGGACTTGTAGTTCATACACAGTGAATCCTCCATAGAGTTCTATGGGAAATGCTGGGACTTGTAGTTCATACACCGAATCCTCAATAGAGGTCTATGGGAAATGCTGGGACTTGTAGTTCATACAGAGAGAATCCTCCATAGAGGTCTATGGGAAATGCTGGGACTTGTAGTTCATACACCGAATCCTTCATAGAGGTCTATGGGAAATGCTGGGACTTGTAGTTCATGCAGAGAGAATCCTCCATAGAGGTCTATGGGAAATGCTGGGACATGTAGTTCATACAGAGAATCCTCCATAGAGGTCTATGGGAAATGCTGGGACTTGTAGTTCATACAGAGAATCCTCCATAGAGATCTATGGGAAATGCTGGGACTTGTCGTTCATACACAGAGAACCCTCCATAGAGGTCTATGGGAAATGCTGGGACTTGTAGTTCATACAGAGAATCCTCCATAGAGATCTATGGGAAATGCTGGGACTTGTAGTTCATACAGAGAATCCTCCATAGAGATCTATGGGAAATGCTGGGACTTGTAGTTCATACAGACAATCCTCCATAGAGGTCTATGGGAAATGCTGGGACTTGTAGTTCATACACAGTGAATCCTCCATAGAGTTCTATGGGAAATGCTGGGACTTGTAGTTCATACAGAGAATCCTCCATAGAGGTCTATGGGAAATGCTGGGACTTGTAGTTCATACACAGAGAATCCTCCATAGAGGTCTATGGGAAATGCTGGGACATGTAGTTCATACACAGAGAATCCTCCATAGAGGTATATGGAAAATGCTGGGACTTGTAGTTCATGCAGAGAATCCTCCATAGAGGTCTATGGGAAATGCTGGGACTTGTAGTTCATACAGAGAGAATCCTCCATCGAGGTCTATGGGAAATGCTGGGACTTGTAGTTCATACACAGAGAATCCTCCATAGAGATCTATGGGGAATGCTGGGACTTGTAGTTCATACAGAGAATCCTCCATAGAGGTCTATGGGAAATGCTGGGACTTGTAGTTCATACAGAGAATCCTCCATAGAGGTCTATGGTAAATGCTGGGACTTGTAGTTCATACAGAGAGAATCCCCCATAGAGGTCTATGGGAAATGCTGGGGCTTGTAGTTCATACAGAGAGAATCCTCCATAGAGGTCTATGGGAAATGCTGGGACTTGTAGTTCATACAGAGAATCCTCCATAGAGGTCTATGGGGAATGCTGGGACTTGTAGTTCATACAGATAACCCTCCATAGAGGTCTATGGGAAATGCTGGGACTTGTAGTTCATACACATAATCCTCCATAGAGGTCTATGGGAAATGCTGGGACTTGTAGTTCATACAGAGAATCCTCCATAGAGGTCTATGGGGCATGCTGGGACATGTAGTTCATACACAGAGAATCCTCCATAGAGATCTATGGGGCATGCTGGAACTTGTAGTTCATACACAGAGAATCCTCCATAGAGGTCTATGGGAAATGCTGGGACTTGTAGTTCATACACAGAGAATCCTCCATAGAGATCTATGGGAAATGCTGGGACTTGTAGTTCATACACAGAATGCTCCATAGAGATCTATGGGAAATGCTGGGACTTGTAGTTCATACAGAGAGAATCCTCCATAGAGGTCTATGGGAAATGCTGGGACTTGTAGTTCATACAGAGAATCCTCCATAGAGATCTATGGGAAATGCTGGGACTTGTAGTTCATACACAGAATCCTCCATAGAGATCTATGGGAAATGCTGGGACTTGTAGTTCATACACAGAATCCTCCATAGAGATCTATGGGAAATGCTGGGACATGTAGTTCATACAGAGAATCCTCCATAGAGGTCTATGGGAAATGCTGGGACTTGTAGTTCATACACAGAGAATCCTCCATAGAGGTCTATGGGAAATGCTGGGACATGTAGTTCATACACAGAGAATCCTCCATAGAGGTCTATGGGAAATGCTGGGACTTGTAGTTCATACAGAGAATCCTCCATAGAGGTCTATGGGAAATGCTGGGACTTGTAGTTCATACAGAGACTCCTCCATAGAGGTCTATGGGGAATGCTGGGACTTGTAGTTCATACACAGAATCCTCCATAGAGGTCTATGGGAAATGCTGGGACTTGTAGTTCATACAGATAATCCTCCATAGAGGTCTATGGCGGCATGCTGGGACTTGTAGTTCATACCCCGAATCCTCCATAGAGGTCTATGGGAAATGCTGGGACTTGTAGTTCATACACAGAGAATCCTCCATAGAGGTCTATGGGAAATGCTGGGACTTGTAGTTCATACACAGAGAATCCTCCATAGAGGTCTATGGGAAATGCTGGGACTTGTAGTTCATAGAGAGAATCCTCCATAGAGGTCTATGGGAAATGCTGGGGCTTGTAGTTCATACAGAGAATCCTCCATAGAGGTCTATGGGAAATGCTGGGACTTGTAGTTCATACACAGAATCCTCCATAGAGGTCTATGGGGGCATGCTGGGACTTGTAGTTCATACAGAGAATCCTCCATAGGTCTATAGGAAATGCTGGGACTTGTAGTTCATACACAGAGAATCCTCCATAGAGGTCTAAGGGAAATGCTGGGACTTGTAGTTCATACACAGAATGCTCCATAGAGATCTATGGGAAATGCTGGGACTTGTAGTTCATACAGAGAATCCTCCATAGAGGTCTATGGGAAATGCTGGGACTTGTAGTTCATACACAGAGAATCCTCCATAGAGGTCTATGGGAAATGCTGGGACTTGTAGTTCATACACAGAGAATCCTCCATAGAGGTCTATGGGAAATGCTGGGACTTGTAGTTCATACACAGAGAATCCTCCATAGAGGTCTATGGGAAATGCTGGGACTTGTAGTTCATACACAGAGAATCCTCCATAGAGGTCTATGGGAAATGCTGGGACTTGTAGTTCATACACAGTGAATCCTCCATAGAGGTCTATGGGAAATGCTGGGACTTGTAGTTCATACAGAGAATCCTCCATAGAGGTCTATGGGAAATGCTGGGACTTGTAGTTCATACAGAGAGAATCCTCCATAGAGGTCTATGGGAAATGCTGGGACATGTAGTTCATACAGAGAATCCTCCATAGAGATCTATGGGAAATGCTGGGACATGTAGTTCATACACAGAGAATCCTCCATAGAGGTCTATGGGAAATGCTGGGACTTGTAGTTCATACAGAGAATCCTCCATAGAGGTCTATGGGAAATGCTGGGACTTGTAGTTCATACAGAGAATCCTCCATAGAGATCTATGGGAAATGCTGGGACTTGTAGTTCATACACAGAATCCTCCATAGAGATCTATGGGAAATGCTGGGACTTGTAGTTCATACACAGTGAATCCTCCATAGAGTTCTATGGGAAATGCTGGGACTTGTAGTTCATACACCGAATCCTCAATAGAGGTCTATGGGAAATGCTGGGACTTGTAGTTCATACAGAGAGAATCCTCCATAGAGGTCTATGGGAAATGCTGGGACTTGTAGTTCATACACCGAATCCTTAATAGAGGTCTATGGGAAATGCTGGGACTTGTAGTTCATACAGAGAGAATCCTCCATAGAGGTCTATGGGAAATGCTGGGACATGTAGTTCATACAGAGAATCCTCCATAGAGATCTATGGGAAATGCTGGGACATGTAGTTCATACACAGAGAATCCTCCATAGAGGTCTATGGGAAATGCTGGGACTTGTAGTTCATACAGAGAATCCTCCATAGAGGTCTATGGGAAATGCTGGGACTTGTAGTTCATACAGAGAATCCTCCATAGAGATCTATGGGAAATGCTGGGACTTGTAGTTCATACACAGAATCCTCCATAGAGATCTATGGGAAATGCTGGGACTTGTAGTTCATACACTGTGAATCCTCCATAGAGTTCTATGGGAAATGCTGGGACTTGTAGTTCATACACCGAATCCTCAATAGAGGTCTATGGGAAATGCTGGGACTTGTAGTTCATACAGAGAGAATCCTCCATAGAGGTCTATGGGAAATGCTGGGACTTGTAGTTCATACACCGAATCCTTAATAGAGGTCTATGGGAAATGCTGGGACATGTAGTTCATACACAGAGAATCCTCCATAGAGGTCTATGGGAAATGCTGGGACTTGTAGTTCATACAGAGAATCCTCCATAGAGGTCTATGGGAAATGCTGGGACTTGTAGTTCATACAGAGACTCCTCCATAGAGGTCTATGGGGAATGCTGGGACTTGTAGTTCATACACAGAATCCTCCATAGAGGTCTATGGGAAATGCTGGGACTTGTAGTTCATACAGATAATCCTCCATAGAGGTCTATGGCGGCATGCTGGGACTTGTAGTTCATACCCCGAATCCTCCATAGAGGTCTATGGGAAATGCTGGGACTTGTAGTTCATACACAGAGAATCCTCCATAGAGGTCTATGGGAAATGCTGGGACATGTAGTTCATACACAGAGAATCCTCCATAGAGGTCTATGGGAAATGCTGGGACTTGTAGTTCATACAGAGAATCCTCCATAGAGGTCTATGGGAAATGCTGGGACTTGTAGTTCATACAGAGACTCCTCCATAGAGGTCTATGGGGAATGCTGGGACTTGTAGTTCATACACAGAATCCTCCATAGAGGTCTATGGGAAATGCTGGGACTTGTAGTTCATACAGATAATCCTCCATAGAGGTCTATGGCGGCATGCTGGGACTTGTAGTTCATACCCCGAATCCTCCATAGAGGTCTATGGGAAATGCTGGGACTTGTAGTTCATACACAGAGAATCCTCCATAGAGGTCTATGGGAAATGCTGGGACTTGTAGTTCATACACAGAGAATCCTCCATAGAGGTCTATGGGAAATGCTGGGACTTGTAGTTCATAGAGAGAATCCTCCATAGAGGTCTATGGGAAATGCTGGGGCTTGTAGTTCATACAGAGAATCCTCCATAGAGGTCTATGGGAAATGCTGGGACTTGTAGTTCATACAGAGAGAATCCTCCATAGAGGTCTATGGGAAATGCTGGGACTTGTAGTTCATACAGAGAGAATTCCCATAGAGGTCTATGGGAAATGCTGGGACTTGTAGTTCATAGAGAGAATCCTCCATAGAGGTCTATAGGAAATGCTGGGACTTGTAGTTCATACACAGAATCCTCCATAGAGGTCTATGGGGGCATGCTGGGACTTGTAGTTCATACAGAGAATCCTCCATAGGTCTATAGGAAATGCTGGGACTTGTAGTTCATACACAGAGAATCCTCCATAGAGGTCTATGGGAAATGCTGGGACTTGTAGTTCATACACAGAATGCTCCATAGAGATCTATGGGAAATGCTGGGACTTGTAGTTCATACAGAGAATCCTCCATAGAGGTCTATGGGAAATGCTGGGACTTGTAGTTCATACACAGAGAATCCTCCATAGAGGTCTATGGGAAATGCTGGGACTTGTAGTTCATACACAGAGAATCCTCCATAGAGGTCTATGGGAAATGCTGGGACTTGTAGTTCATACACAGAGAATCCTCCATAGAGGTCTATGGGAAATGCTGGGACTTGTAGTTCATACACAGAGAATCCTCCATAGAGGTCTATGGGAAATGCTGGGACTTGTAGTTCATACACAGAATGCTCCATAGAGATCTATGGGAAATGCTGGGACTTGTAGTTCATACAGAGAGAATCCTCCATAGAGGTCTATGGGAAATGCTGGGACTTGTAGTTCATACAGAGAATCCTCCATAGAGATCTATGGGAAATGCTGGGACTTGTAGTTCATACACAGAATCCTCCATAGAGATCTATGGGAAATGCTGGGACTTGTAGTTCATACACAGTGAATCCTCCATAGAGTTCTATGGGAAATGCTGGGACTTGTAGTTCATACAGAGAATCCTCAATAGAGGTCTATGGGGAATGCTGGGACTTGTAGTTCATACAGATAATCCTCCATAGAGGTCTATGGCGGCATGCTGGGACTTGTAGTTCATACAGAGAGAATTCCCATAGAGGTCTATGGGAAATGTTGGGACTTGTAGTTCATAGAGAGAATCCTCCATAGAGGTCTATAGGAAATGCTGGGACTTGTAGTTCATACACAGAGAATCCTCCATAGAGGTCTATGGGAAATGCTGGGACTTGTAGTTCATAGAGAATCCTTCATAGAGGTCTATGGGAAATGCTGGGACTTGTAGTTCATACACAGAATCCTCCATAGAGGTCTATGGGGGCATGCTGGGACTTGTAGTTCATACAAAGAATCCTCCATAGAGGTCTATAGGAAATGCTGGGACTTGTAGTTCATACACAGATAATCCTCCATAGAGGTCTATGGGAAATGCTGGGACATGTAGTTCATACACAGAGAATCCTCCATAGAGGTCTATGGGAAATGCTGGGACTTGTAGTTCATAGAGAATCCTCCATAGAGGTCTATGGGAAATGCTGGGACTTGTAGTTCATACACAGAGAATCCTCCATAGAGGTCTATGGGAAATGCTGGGACATGTTGTTCATAGAGAGAATCCTCCATAGAGGTCTATAGGAAATGCTGGGACTTGTAGTTCATGCACAGATAATCCTCCATAGAGGTCTATGGGAAATGCTGGGACATGTAGTTCATAGAGAGAATCCTCCATAGAGATCTATGGGAAATGCTGGGACTTGTAGTTCATACAGAGAATCCTGGAGAATCCGACGGCTGTTGCGTCGTCCATACCTTAGCATTGGCTGCGCCTCATATAGCAGGGGTAAAGTTACGCCGGACGTACGCCTTATGCAAACGGCGTAGCTTACTGCGACGGGCGCAAGTACGTTCGTGAATCGGCGTATCTAGCTCATTTCATATTCGATGCGGAAATCGACGGAAGCGTCCCTAGCGGCCAGCGTAAATATGCACCCAAGATACGACGGCGTAGGAGACTTACGTCGGTCGTATCTTGGCATAATTCAGGCGTATCTGCTTTCCTGAATAAGCGTATAGATACGACGGCGCACATTTGGACTTACGACGGCGTATCTGGAGATACGTCATCGTAAGTCCCTTCTGAATCCGGGCCACATAGCCGGCCGTCAATCACGTTCCCTCTGCATAGGAACACCTACTTCCCGTGGGGAGTCTGAAACTTAACTAAGCGATTAAACTGTGAGTACGGCGCAAAAAATAAAAATAAAGGCATACTGTAGATCACGCTAGTATGCTGCATGGCATGGTAGAATTTTTATTTTTTTTTTTTTTTATGGTGAACCCCCGCTTTAAGTCTAAATATGAGATTTGAGGTCTTTTTGACCCCAGATCTCGTATGTAAGAGGACCTGTCATGCTTTTTTCTATTACAAGGGATGTTTACATTCCTTGTAATAGGAATAAAAGTGATAATTTTTTTTTTTTTAATTTCAGTGTAAAAAATTATAAAATAAATAAAAATAAATAAGAAAACAAAAAAAAAATGTTTTTAAAGCACCCCGTCCCGACAAGCTCGCGTGCAGAAGCGAACGCATACGCGAGTAGCGCCCGCACATGAAAACGGTGTTCAAACCACACAAGTGAGGTATCGCCGCGATTGTTAGAGCGAGAGCAATAATTCTAGACCTACTCTCAAAAAATGCAACCTATAGTATTTTTCAAACGTCGCTTATCGAGATTTTTAAGGGTAAAAGTTTGACGCCATGCCACAAGCGGGCGCAATTTTTAAGCGTGACATGTTGGGTTTCATTTTACTCGGCGTAACATTATCTTTCACAATATATAAAAGAATTGGGCCAAATTTATTGTTGTCTTATTTTTTATTCAAAAAAGTGAATTTTTTCCAAAAAAAGTGCGCTTGAAAGACCGCTGCGCAAATACGGTGTAACAAAAAGTATTGCAATTACCGTCATATTATTCTCTAGGGTGTTAGAATATATATATATAATGTTTGGGGGTTTTAAGCAATTTTCTAGCAAAAAATTTTTTTTTCGTTTTGTAAACGCCGAATCTGAAAAACGGGCTCGGGGGTTAAGTGGTTAAAAAATTAACATGTAAACAGTCCGTTGGATTTCCAAACACTGTATTTAAGCATATAAGTTCCGTTTTGTGTTGAAAATAACTGTGAAATGTAAAACTCCGGTGGGTGTAACAAGATGTCCGCTTGCCCCTTCTCACTTTATCATTACTGTGCAATGGTGTGGGGTGTAGCAAGATGGAACATCACTTCCGGAGCCGATGGTGAGCCGAATGTGACATGACACCTGGCAACCGTCCCCTCCCCTTCCTGCTCCGCCTACTCTCCAACATGATAGGGCGAAAAGCATGTCAATCTATTGGAAGCCTGCTGGAAGGGGCGTGAAGAGAAGGACAAGCATTCGGTGGCTTGCAGGTGATTGGACGCCCGCTAAATCCGTCAACACGCTGTGTGTGATGGTGTGCGGGCGCTGTGTGTGTCATGAGGGCGGGGACAAGGTAAACCCGATCACTGTGAGGAGGAGGGGACTGTGACCTGAAGGATTCCTTATGAATAGCCGGGGAGGACGGGCGGAGTGGCCCCCACAAAGCTGGATGGGACAGGGGGAGGACGGGTGGAGTGGCCCCCACGATACTGCCCGGCGTAGTCCGGGAGAAGAATAGACACTATTGCAGCGGCCGCTCTCGCTCTGTAGGGAGGCCGGAAGTGACGTGCTTCGGCTTCAATACTACACTCAGAACAATTCCTCTAGAATCCTGGGCGGCACAGTGGCGCTGTGGATAAAACCCTCGCCTGGCAGTTACAGAGGTCACAGGTTCAAACCCGGACTAGACCAACGATTCCATCTCCTCTGCCTGGAGTTTGCATGGTTCTCCCTGTGTTCCGCGTGGGTTTCCGCCGGCGTGACCGGTTTCCTCCCACACTCAGAGAAAAACATGAGCGCAGAGAAGTGGAGTTGCGCGGTATAAGTACACGGTTAATACATTACACGGATAGTACACCATACATAATTTTTCCCAAAATTGCTTTTTTTGCCCCAAAAACATCTTAACAACGCTGCCTTGTGTCTTGATTGCTGTTGAACCAGAAAATTGTTTTTTTTTCAAACATTTTTATTTTTTTATTTTTTTTCAAATTTGTATTTTTTTTTTTCAAAATGGGAAATGATGGGACTTGTAGTTCATACACAGTGAATCCTCCATAGAGATCTATGGGAAATGCTGGGACTTGTAGTTCATACAGAGAATCCTCAATAGAGGTCTATGGGAAATGCTGGGACTTGTAGTTCATACAGAGAATCCTCCATAGAGGTCTATGGGAAATGCTGGGACTTGTAGTTCATACAGAGAGAATCCTCCATAGAGATCTATGGGAAATGCTGGGACTTGTAGTTCATACACAGAATGCTCCATAGAGATCTATGGGAAATGCTGGGACTTGTAGTTCATACACAGAATCCTCCATAGAGATCTATGGGAAATGCTGGGACTTGTAGTTCATACACATAATGCTCCATAGAGATCTATGGGAAATGCTGGGACTTGTAGTTCATACAGAGAGAATCCTCCATAGAGGTCTATGGGAAATGCTGGGACTTGTAGTTCATACAGAGAATCCTCCATAGAGATCTATGGGAAATGCTGGGACTTGTAGTTCATACACAGAATCCTCCATAGAGATCTATGGGAAATGCTGGGACTTGTAGTTCATACACAGTGAATCCTCCATAGAGGTCTATGGGAAATGCTGGGACTTGTAGTTCATACACAGAATCCTCCATAGAGGTCTATGGGGAATGCTGGGACTTGTAGTTCATACAGATAATCCTCCATAGAGGTCTATGGCGGCATGCTGGGACTTGTAGTTCATACAGAGAATCCTCCATAGAGATCTTTGGGAAATGCTGGGACTTGTAGTTCATACAGAGAATCCTCCATAGAGGTATATGGGAAATGCTGGGACTTGTAGTTCATACACAGAATCCTCCATAGAGATCTATGGGAAATGCTGGGACTTGTAGTTCATACAGAGAATCCTCCATAGAGGTCTATGGGAAATGCTGGGACTTGTAGTTCATACACAGAGAATCCTCCATAGAGGTCTATGGGAAATGCTGGGACTTGTAGTTCATACACAGAATCCTCCATAGAGGTCTATGGGAAATGCTGGGACTTGTAGTTCATACACCGAATCCTCAATAGAGGTCTATGGGAAATGCTGGGACTTGTAGTTCATACAGAGAGAATCCTCCATAGAGGTCTATGGGAAATGCTGGGACTTGTAGTTCATACACAGAATCCTCCATAGAGATCTATGGGAAATGCTGGGACTTGTAGTTCATACACAGTGAATCCTCCATAGAGGTCTTTGGGGAAATGCTGGGACTTGTAGTTCATACACAGAATCCTCCATAGAGGTCTATGGGAAATGCTGGGACTTGTAGTTCATACAGAGAGAATCCTCCATAGAGGTCTATGGGAAATGCTGGGACATGTAGTTCATACATAGAATCCTCCATAGAGATCTATGGGAAATGCTGGGACATGTAGTTCATACACAGAGAATCCTCCATAGAGGTCTATGGGAAATGCTGGGACTTGTAGTTCATACAGAGAATCCTCCATAGAGGTCTATGGGAAATGCTGGGACTTGTAGTTCATACAGAGAATCCTCCATAGAGATCTATGGGAAATGCTGGGACTTGTAGTTCATACACAGAATCCTCCATAGAGATCTATGGGAAATGCTGGGACTTGTAGTTCATACACAGTGAATCCTCCATAGAGTTCTATGGGAAATGCTGGGACTTGTAGTTCATACAGAGAGAATCCTCCATAGAGGTCTATGGGAAATGCTGGGACTTGTAGTTCATACACCGAATCCTCAATAGAGGTCTATGGGAAATGCTGGGACTTGTAGTTCATACAGAGAGAATCCTCCATAGAGGTCTATGGGAAATGCTGGGACATGTAGTTCATACACAGAGAATCCTCCATAGAGATCTATGGGAAATGCTGGGACTTGTAGTTCATACACAGATAATCCTCCATAGAGGTCTATGGGAAATGCTGGGACTTGTAGTTCATACAGAGAATCCTCCATAGAGATCTATGGGAAATGCTGGGACTTGTAGTTCATACACAGTGAATCCTCCATAGAGTTCTATGGGAAATGCTGGGACATGTAGTTCATACACAGAGAATCCTACATAGAGGTCTATGGGAAATGCTGGGGCTTGTAGTTCATACAGAGAGAATCCTCCATAGAGGTCTATGGGAAATGCTGGGACTTGTAGTTCATACACCGAATCCTCAATATAGGTCTATGGGAAATGCTGGGACTTGTAGTTCATACACAGATAATCCTCCATAGAGGTCTATGGGAAATGCTGGGACTTGTAGTTCATACAGAGAATCCTCCATAGAGATCTATGGGAAATGCTGGGACTTGTAGTTCATACACAGAATCCTCCATAGAGATCTATGGGAAATGCTGGGACTTGTAGTTCATACACAGTGAATCCTCCATAGAGTTCTATGGGAAATGCTGGGACTTGTAGTTCATACAGAGAATCCTCCATAGAGGTCTATGGGGGCATGCTGGGACATGTAGTTCATACACAGAGAATCCTCCATAGAGATCTATGGGAAATGCTGGGACTTGTAGTTCATACACAGAGAATCCTCCATAGAGGTCTATGGGAAATGCTGGGACTTGTAGTTCATACAGAGAGAATCCTCCATAGAGGTCTATGGGAAATGCTGGGACTTGTAGTTCATACAGATAATCCTCCATAGAGGTCTATGGGAAATGCTGGGACTTGTAGTTCATACAGAGAGAATCCCCCATAGAGATCTATAGGAAATGCTGGGACATGTAGTTCATACACAGAGAATCCTCCATAGAGGTCTATGGGGAATGCTGGGACTTGTAGTTCACACAGAGAATCCTCCATAGAGGTCTATGGAGAATGCTGGGACTTGTAGTTCATACAGATAACCCTCCATATAGGTCTATGGGAAATGCTGGGACTTGTAGTTCATACACATAATCCTCCATAGAGGTCTATGGGAAATGCTGGGACTTGTAGTTCATACAGAGAATCCTCCATAGAGGTCTATGGGGCATGCTGGGACATGTAGTTCATACACAGAGAATCCTCCATAGAGATCTATGGGGGCATGCTGGAACTTGTAGTTCATACACAGAGAATCCTCCATAGAGGTCTATGGGAAATGCTGGGACTTGTAGTTCATACACAGAGAATCCTCCATAGAGGTCTATGGGAAATGCTGGGACTTGTAGTTCATACAGAGAATCCTCCATAGAGATCTATGGGAAATGCTGGGACTTGTAGTTCATACACAGAATCCTCCATAGAGATCTATGGGAAATGCTGGGACTTGTAGTTCATACACAGTGAATCCTCCATAGAGTTCTATGGGAAATGCTGGGACTTGTAGTTCATACAGAGAATCCTCAATAGAGGTCTATGGCGGCATGCTGGGACTTGTAGTTCATACCCCGAATCCTCCATAGAGATCTATGGGAAATGCTGGGACTTGTAGTTCATACAGAGAATCCTCCATAGGAGCCCGGGAGAAGAATAGACACTATTGCAGCGGCCGCTCTCGCTCTGTAGGGAGGCCGGAAGTGACGTGCTTCGGCTTCAATACTACACTCAGAACAATTCCTCTAGAATCCTGGGCGGCACAGTGGCGCTGTGGATAAAACCCTCGCCTGGCAGTTACAGAGGTCACAGGTTCAAACCCGGACTAGACCAACGATTCCATCTCCTCTGCCTGGAGTTTGCATGGTTCTCCCTGTGTTCCGCGTGGGTTTCCGCCGGCGTGACCGGTTTCCTCCCACACTCAGAGAAAAACATGAGCGCAGAGAAGTGGAGTTGCGCGGTATAAGTACACGGTTAATACATTACACGGATAGTACACCATACATAATTTTTCTCAAAATTGCTCTTTTTGCCCCAAAAACATCTTAACAACGCTGCCTTGTGTCTTGATTGCTGTTGGACCAGAAAATCGTTTTTTTTTCCAAAATTTTTATTTTTTTTCAAATTTGTATTTTTTTTTCAAAATGGGGACATGCTGGGACTTGTAGTTCATACAGAGAATCCTCCATAGAGGTCTATGGGAAATGCTGGGACTTGTAGTTCATACACAGAGAATCCTCCATAGAGGTCTATGGGAAATGCTGGGACTTGTAGTTCATACACAGAGAATCCTCCATAGAGATCTATGGGAAATGCTGGGACTTGTAGTTCATACACAGAATGCTCCATAGAGATCTATGGGAAATGCTGGGACTTGTAGTTCATACAGAGAGAATCCTCCATAGAGGTCTATGGGAAATGCTGGGACTTGTAGTTCATACAGAGAATCCTCCATAGAGATCTATGGGAAATGCTGGGACTTGTAGTTCATACACAGAATCCTCCATAGAGATCTATGGGAAATGCTGGGACTTGTAGTTCATACACAGAATCCTCCATAGAGATCTATGGGAAATGCTGGGACATGTAGTTCATACAGAGAATCCTCCATAGAGGTCTATGGGAAATGCTGGGACTTGTAGTTCATACACAGAGAATCCTCCATAGAGGTCTATGGGAAATGCTGGGACATGTAGTTCATACACAGAGAATCCTCCATAGAGGTCTATGGGAAATGCTGGGACTTGTAGTTCATACAGAGAATCCTCCATAGAGGTCTATGGGAAATGCTGGGACTTGTAGTTCATACAGAGACTCCTCCATAGAGGTCTATGGGGAATGCTGGGACTTTTAGTTCATACACAGAATCCTCCATAGAGGTCTATGGGAAATGCTGGGACTTGTAGTTCATACAGATAATCCTCCATAGAGGTCTATGTTGGCATGCTGGGACTTGTAGTTCATACCCCGAATCCTCCATAGAGGTCTATGGGAAATGCTGGGACTTGTAGTTCATACACAGAGAATCCTCCATAGAGGTCTATGGGAAATGCTGGGACTTGTAGTTCATACACAGAGAATCCTCCATAGAGGTCTATGGGAAATGCTGGGACTTGTAGTTCATACAGAGAATCCTCCATAGAGGTCTATGGGAAATGCTGGGGCTTGTAGTTCATACAGAGAATCCTCCATAGAGGTCTATGGGAAATGCTGGGACTTGTAGTTCATACAGAGAGAATCCTCCATAGAGGTCTATGGGAAATGCTGGGACTTGTAGTTCATACAGAGAGAATTCCCATAGAGGTCTATGGGAAATGCTGGGACTTGTAGTTCATAGAGAGAATCCTCCATAGAGGTCTATAGGAAATGCTGGGACTTGTAGTTCATACACAGAGAATCCTCCATAGAGGTCTATGGGAAATGCTGGGACATGTAGTTCATAGAGAATCCTCCATAGAGGTCTATGGGAAATGCTGGGACTTGTAGTTCATACACAGAATCCTCCATAGAGGTCTATGGGGGCATGCTGGGACTTGTAGTTCATACAGAGAATCCTCCATAGGTCTATAGGAAATGCTGGGACTTGTAGTTCATACACAGAGAATCCTCCATAGAGGTCTATGGGAAATGCTGGGACTTGTAGTTCATACACAGAATGCTCCATAGAGATCTATGGGAAATGCTGGGACTTGTAGTTCATACAGAGAATCCTCCATAGAGGTCTATGGGAAATGCTGGGACTTGTAGTTCATACACAGAGAATCCTCCATAGAGGTCTATGGGAAATGCTGGGACTTGTAGTTCATACACAGAGAATCCTCCATAGAGGTCTATGGGAAATGCTGGGACTTGTAGTTCATACACAGAGAATCCTCCATAGAGGTCTATGGGAAATGCTGGGACTTGTAGTTCATACACAGAGAATCCTCCATAGAGGTCTATGGGAAATGCTGGAACTTGTAGTTCATACACCGAATCCTCAATAGAGGTCTATGGGAAATGCTGGGACTTGTAGTTCATACAGAGAATCCTCCATAGAGGTCTATGGGAAATGCTGGGACTTGTAGTTCATACAGAGAGAATCCTCCATAGAGGTCTATGGGAAATGCTGGGACATGTAGTTCATACAGAGAATCCTCCATAGAGATCTATGGGAAATGCTGGGACATGTAGTTCATACACAGAGAATCCTCCATAGAGGTCTATGGGAAATGCTGGGACTTGTAGTTCATACAGAGAATCCTCCATAGAGGTCTATGGGGAATGCTGGGACTTGTAGTTCATACACAGAGAATCCTCCATAGAGGTCTATGGGAAATGCTGGGACTTGTAGTTCATACACAGAGAATCCTCCATAGAGGTCTATGGGAAATGCTGGGACTTGTAGTTCATACAGAGAATCCTCCATAGAGGTCTATGGGGAATGCTGGGACTTGTAGTTCATACAGAGAATCCTCCATAGAGGTCTATGGGGGCATGCTGGGACTTGTAGTTCATACACAGAGAATCCTCCATAGAGGTCTATGGGAAATGCTGGGACTTGTAGTTCATACACAGAATCCTCCATAGAGGTCTATGGGGAATGCTGGGACTTGTAGTTCATACAGATAATCCTCCATAGAGGTCTATGGCGGCATGCTGGGACTTGTAGTTCATACCCCGAATCCTCCATAGAGATCTATGGGAAATGCTGGGACTTGTAGTTCATAGAGAGAATCCTCCATAGAGGTATATGGGAAATGCTGGGGCTTGTAGTTCATACAGAGAATCCTCCATAGAGGTCTATGGGAAATGCTGGGACTTGTAGTTCATACAGAGAGAATCCTCCATAGAGGTCTATGGGAAATGCTGGGACTTGTAGTTCATACAGAGAGAATTCCCATAGAGGTCTATGGGAAATGCTGGGACTTGTAGTTCATAGAGAGAATCCTCCATAGAGGTCTATAGGAAATGCTGGGACTTGTAGTTCATACACAGAGAATCCTCCATAGAGGTCTATGGGAAATGCTGGGACATGTAGTTCATAGAGAATCCTCCATAGAGGTCTATGGGAAATGCTGGGACTTGTAGTTCATACACAGAATCCTCCATAGAGGTCTATGGGGGCATGCTGGGACTTGTAGTTCATACAGAGAATCCTCCATAGGTCTATAGGAAATGCTGGGACTTGTAGTTCATACACAGAATGCTCCATAGAGATCTATGGGAAATGCTGGGACTTGTAGTTCATACACAGAGAATCCTCCATAGAGGTCTATGGGAAATGCTGGGACTTGTAGTTCATACACAGAGAATCCTCCATAGAGGTCTATGGGAAATGCTGGGACTTGTAGTTCATACACAGAGAATCCTCCATAGAGGTCTATGGGAAATGCTGGGACTTGTAGTTCATACACAGAGAATCCTCCATAGAGGTCTATGGGAAATGCTGGGACTTGTAGTTCATACACAGAGAATCCTCCATAGAGGTCTATGGGAAATGCTGGGACTTGTAGTTCATACACAGAGAATCCTCCATAGAGGTCTATGGGAAATGCTGGGACTTGTAGTTCATACACAGAATGCTCCATAGAGATCTATGGGAAATGCTGGGACTTGTAGTTCATACAGAGAGAATCCTCCATAGAGGTCTATGGGAAATGCTGGGACTTGTAGTTCATACAGAGAATCCTCCATAGAGATCTATGGGAAATGCTGGGACTTGTAGTTCATACACAGAATCCTCCATAGAGATCTATGGGAAATGCTGGAACTTGTAGTTCATACACAGTGAATCCTCCATAGAGTTCTATGGGAAATGCTGGGACTTGTAGTTCATACAGAGAATCCTCAATAGAGGTCTATGGGGAATGCTGGGACTTGTAGTTCATACAGATAATCCTCCATAGAGGTCTATGGCGGCATGCTGGGACTTGTAGTTCATACAGAGAGAATTCCCATAGAGGTCTATGGGAAATGTTGGGACTTGTAGTTCATAGAGAGAATCCTCCATAGAGGTCTATAGGAAATGCTGGGACTTGTAGTTCATACACAGAGAATCCTCCATAGAGGTCTATGGGAAATGCTGGGACTTGTAGTTCATAGAGAATCCTTCATAGAGGTCTATGGGAAATGCTGGGACTTGTAGTTCATACACAGAATCCTCCATAGAGGTCTATGGGGGCATGCTGGGACTTGTAGTTCATACAAAGAATCCTCCATAGAGGTCTATAGGAAATGCTGGGACTTGTAGTTCATACACAGATAATCCTCCATAGAGGTCTATGGGAAATGCTGGGACATGTAGTTCATACACAGAGAATCCTCCATAGAGGTCTATGGGAAATGCTGGGACTTGTAGTTCATAGAGAATCCTCCATAGAGGTCTATGGGAAATGCTGGGACTTGTAGTTCATACACAGAGAATCCTCCATAGAGGTCTATGGGAAATGCTGGGACATGTTGTTCATAGAGAGAATCCTCCATAGAGGTCTATAGGAAATGCTGGGACTTGTAGTTCATACACAGATAATCCTCCATAGAGGTCTATGGGAAATGCTGGGACATGTAGTTCATAGAGAGAATCCTCCATAGAGATCTATGGGAAATGCTGGGACTTGTAGTTCATACAGAGAATCCTGGAGAATCCGACGGCTGTTGCGTCGTCCATACCTTAGCATTGGCTGCGCCTCATATAGCAGGGGTAAAGTTACGCCGGACGTACGCCTTATGCAAACGGCGTAGCTTACTGCGACGGGCGCAAGTACGTTCGTGAATCGGCGTATCTAGCTCATTTCATATTCGATGTGGAAATCGACGGAAGCGTCCCTAGCGGCCAGCGTAAATATGCACCCAAGATACGACGGCGTAGGAGACTTACGTCGGTCGTATCTTGGCATAATTCAGGCGTATCTGCTTTCCTGAATAAGCGTATAGATACGACGGCGCACATTTGGACTTACGACGGCGTATCTGGAGATACGTCATCGTAAGTCCCTTCTGAATCCGGGCCACATAGCCGGCCGTCAATCACGTTCCCTCTGCATAGGAACACCTACTCCCCGTGGGGAGTCTGAAACTTAACTAAGCGATTAAACTGTGAGTACGGCGCAAAAAATAAAAATAAAGGCATACTGTAGATCACGCTAGTATGCTGCATGGCATGGTAGAATTTTTTTTTTTTTTTTTTTTTTTTTTTTTTTTTATGGTGAACCCCCGCTTTAAGTCTAAATATGAGATTTGAGGTCTTTTTGACCCCAGATCTCGTATGTAAGAGGACCTGTCATGCTTTTTTCTATTACAAGGGATGTTTACATTCCTTGTAATAGGAATAAAAGTGATAATTTTTTTTTTTTTAATTTCAGTGTAAAAAATTATAAAATAAATAAAAATAAATAAGAAAACAAAAAAAAAATGTTTTTAAAGCACCCCGTCCCGACAAGCTCGCGTGCAGAAGCGAACGCATACGCGAGTAGCGCCCGCACATGAAAACGGTGTTCAAACCACACAAGTGAGGTATCGCCGCGATTTTTAGAGCGAGAGCAATAATTCTAGACCTACTCTCAAAAAATGCAACCTATAGTATTTTTCAAACGTCGCTTATCGAGATTTTTAAGGGTAAAAGTTTGACGCCATGCCACAAGCGGGCGCAATTTTTAAGCGTGACATGTTGGGTTTCATTTTACTCGGCGTAACATTATCTTTCACAATATATAAAAGAATTGGGCCAAATTTATTGTTGTCTTATTTTTTATTCAAAAAAGTGAATTTTTTCCAAAAAAAAGTGCGCTTGAAAGACCGCTGCGCAAATACGGTGTAACAAAAAGTATTGCAATTACCGTCATATTATTCTCTAGGGTGTTAGAATATATATATATATATAATGTTTGGGGGTTTTAAGCAATTTTCTAGCAAAAAAAAATTTTTTCGTTTTGTAAACTCCGAATCTGAAAAACGGGCTCGGGGGTTAAGTGGTTAAAAAATTAACATGTAAACAGTCCGTTGGATTTCCAAACACTGTATTTAAGCATATAAGTTCCGTTTTGTGTTGAAAATAACTGTGAAATGTAAAACTCCGGTGGGTGTAACAAGATGTCCGCTTGCCCCTTCTCACTTTATCATTACTGTGCAATGGTGTGGGGTGTAACAAGATGGCGGCGACGGAACATTACTTCCGGAGCCGATGGTGAGCCGAATGTGACATGACACCTGGCAACCGTCCCCTCCCCTTCCTGCTCCGCCTACTCTCCAACATGATAGGGCGAAAAGCATGTCAATCCATTGGAAGCCTGCTGGAAGGGGCGTGAAGAGAAGGACAAGCATTCGGTGGCTTGCAGGTGATTGGACGCCCGCTAAATCCGTCAACACGCTGTGTGTGATGGTGTGCGGGCGCTGTGTGTGTCATGAGGGCGGGGACAAGGTAAACCCGATCACTGTGAGGAGGAGGGGACTGTGACCTGAAGGATTCCTTATGAATAGCCGGGGAGGACGGCCCCCACAAAGCTGGATGGGACACGGGGAGGACGGGTGGAGTGGCCCCCACAAAGCTGGATGGGACACGGGGAGGACGGGCGGAGTGGCCCCCACAAAGCTGGATGGTACACGGGGAGGACGGGTGGAGTGGCCCCCACGATACTGCCCGGCGTAGTCCGGGAGAAGAATAGACACTATTGCAGCGGCCGCTCTCGCTCTGTAGGGGAGGCCGGAAGTGACGTGCTTCGGCTTCAATACTACACTCAGAACAATTCCTCTAGAATCCTGGGCGGCACAGTGGCGCTGTGGATAAAACCCTCGCCTGGCAGTTACAGAGGTCACAGGTTCAAACCCGGACTAGACCAACGATTCCATCTCCTCTGCCTGGAGTTTGCATGGTTCTCCCTGTGTTCCGCGTGGGTTTCCGCCGGCGTGACCGGTTTCCTCCCACACTCAGAGAAAAACATGAGCGCAGAGAAGTGGAGTTGCGCGGTATAAGTACACGGTTAATACATTACACGGATAGTACACCATACATAATTTTTCCCAAAATTGCTCTTTTTGCCCCAAAAACATCTTAACAACGCTGCCTTGTGTCTTGATTGCTGTTGAACCAGAAAATTGTTTTTTTTTCCAAAATTTTTATTTTTTTATTTTTTTTCAAATTTGTATTTTTTTTTTTCAAAATGGGAAATGATGGGACTTGTAGTTCATACACAGAGAATCCTCCATAGAGGTCTATGGGAAATGCTGGGACTTGTAGTTCATACAGAGAGAATCCTCCATAGAGATCTATGGGGGCATGCTGGGACTTGTAGTTCATACAGAGAATCCTCCATAGAGGTCTATGGGAAATGCTGGGACTTGTAGTTCATACAGAGAGAATCCTCCATAGAGATCTATGGGAAATGCTGGGACTTGTAGTTCATACACAGAATGCTCCATAGAGATCTATGGGAAATGCTGGGACTTGTAGTTCATACACAGAATCCTCCATAGAGATCTATGGGAAATGCTGGGACTTGTAGTTCATACAGAGAGAATCCTCCATAGAGGTCTATGGGAAATGCTGGGACTTGTAGTTCATACAGAGAATCCTCCATAGAGATCTATGGGAAATGCTGGGACTTGTAGTTCATACAGAGAGAATCCTCCATAGAGGTCTATGGGAAATGCTGGGACTTGTAGTTCATACAGAGAATCCTCCATAGAGATCTATGGGAAATGCTGGGACTTGTAGTTCATACACAGAATCCTCCATAGAGATCTATGGGAAATGCTGGGACTTGTAGTTCATACAGAGAGAATCCTCCATAGAGGTCTATGGGGAATGCTGGGACTTGTAGTTCATACACAGAATCCTCCATAGAGGTCTATGGGAAATGCTGGGACTTGTAGTTCATACAGAGAGAATCCTCCATAGAGGTCTATGGGAAATGCTGGGACTTGTAGTTCATACAGAGAATCCTCCATAGAGGTCTATGGGAAATGCTGGGACTTGTAGTTCATACACAGAGAATCCTCCATAGAGGTCTATGGGAAATGCTGGGACTTGTAGTTCATACACAGAATCCTCCATAGAGGTCTATGGGAAATGCTGGGACTTGTAGTTCATACAGATAATCCTCCATAGAGGTCTATGGGAAATGCTGGGACTTGTAGTTCATACACAGAATCCTCCATAGAGATCTATGGGAAATGCTGGGACTTGTAGTTCATACACCGAATCCTCAATAGAGGTCTATGGGAAATGCTGGGACTTGTAGTTCATACACAGAGAATCCTCCATAGAGGTCTATGGGAAATGCTGGGACTTGTAGTTCATACACAGTGAATCCTCCATAGAGGTCTTTGGGGAAATGCTGGGACTTGTAGTTCATACACAGAATCCTCCATAGAGATCTATGGGAAATGCTGGGACTTGTAGTTCATACACAGTGAATCCTCCATAGAGGTCTTTGGGGAAATGCTGGGACTTGTAGTTCATACACACAGAATCCTCCATAGAGATCTATGGGAAATGCTGGGACTTGTAGTTCATACACAGTGAATCCTCCATAGAGGTCTTTGGGGAAATGCTGGGACTTGTAGTTCATACACAGAATCCTCCATAGAGTTCTATGGGAAATGCTGGGACTTGTAGTTCATACAGAGAGAATCCTCCATAGAGGTCTATGGGAAATGCTGGGGCTTGTAGTTCATACACCGAATCCTCAATAGAGGTCTATGGGAAATGCTGGGACTTGTAGTTCATACAGAGAGAATCCTCCATAGAGGTCTATGGGAAATGCTGGGACATGTAGTTCATACATAGAATCCTCCATAGAGATCTATGGGAAATGCTGGGACATGTAGTTCATACACAGAGAATCCTCCATAGAGGTCTATGGGAAATGCTGGGACTTGTAGTTCATACAGAGAATCCTCCATAGAGGTCTATGGGAAATGCTGGGACTTGTAGTTCATACAGAGAATCCTCCATAGAGATCTATGGGAAATGCTGGGACTTGTAGTTCATACACAGAATCCTCCATAGAGATCTATGGGAAATGCTGGGACTTGTAGTTCATACACAGTGAATCCTCCATAGAGTTCTATGGGAAATGCTGGGACTTGTAGTTCATACAGAGAGAATCCTCCATAGAGGTCTATGGGAAATGCTGGGACTTGTAGTTCATACACCGAATCCTCAATAGAGGTCTATGGGAAATGCTGGGACTTGTAGTTCATACAGAGAGAATCCTCCATAGAGGTCTATGGGAAATGCTGGGACATGTAGTTCATACACAGAGAATCCTCCATAGAGATCTATGGGAAATGCTGGGACTTGTAGTTCATACACAGATAATCCTCCATAGAGGTCTATGGGAAATGCTGGGACTTGTAGTTCATACAGAGAATCCTCCATAGAGATCTATGGGAAATGCTGGGACTTGTAGTTCATGCAGAGAATCCTCCATAGAGATCTATGGGAAATGCTGGGACTTGTAGTTCATACACAGTGAATCCTCCATAGAGTTCTATGGGAAATGCTGGGACATGTAGTTCATACACAGAGAATCCTACATAGAGGTCTATGGGAAATGCTGGGGCTTGTAGTTCATACAGAGAGAATCCTCCATAGAGGTCTATGGGAAATGCTGGGACTTGTAGTTCATACACCGAATCCTCAATATAGGTCTATGGGAAATGCTGGGACTTGTAGTTCATACACAGAGAATCCTCCATAGAGGTCTATGGGAAATGCTGGGACTTGTAGTTCATACAGAGAATCCTCCATAGAGGTCTATGGGAAATGCTGGGACTTGTAGTTCATACAGAGAATCCTCCATAGAGATCTATGGGAAATGCTGGGACTTGTAGTTCATACACAGAATCCTCCATAGAGATCTATGGGAAATGCTGGGACTTGTAGTTCATACACAGAGAATCCTCCATAGAGGTCTATGGGAAATGCTGGGACTTGTAGTTCATACACAGTGAATCCTCCATAGAGATCTATGGGAAATGCTGGGACTTGTAGTTCATACACAGAGAATCCTCCATAGAGGTCTATGGGAAATGCTGGGAATTGTAGTTCATACACAGTGAATCCTCCATAGAGTTCTATGGGAAATGCTGGGACTTGTAGTTCATACAGAGAATCCTCCATAGAGGTCTATGGGGGCATGCTGGGACATGTAGTTCATACACAGAGAATCCTCCATAGAGATCTATGGGAAATGCTGGGACTTGTAGTTCATACACAGAGAATCCTCCATAGAGGTCTATGGGAAATGCTGGGACTTGTAGTTCATACAGAGAGAATCCTCCATAGAGGTCTATGGGAAATGCTGGGACTTGTAGTTCATACAGATAATCCTCCATAGAGGTCTATGGGAAATGCTGGGACTTGTAGTTCATACAGAGAGAATCCCCCATAGAGATCTATAGGAAATGCTGGGACATGTAGTTCATACACAGAGAATCCTCCATAGAGGTCTATGGGAAATGCTGGGGCTTGTAGTTCATACAGAGAGAATCCTCCATAGAGGTCTATGGGAAATGCTGGGACTTGTAGTTCACACAGAGAATCCTCCATAGAGGTCTATGGGGAATGCTGGGACTTGTAGTTCATACAGATAACCCTCCATAGAGGTCTATGGGAAATGCTGGGACTTGTAGTTCATACACATAATCCTCCATAGAGGTCTATGGGAAATGCTGGGACTTGTAGTTCATACAGAGAATCCTCCATAGAGGTCTATGGGGCATGCTGGGACATGTAGTTCATACACAGAGAATCCTCCATAGAGATCTATGGGGGCATGCTGGAACTTGTAGTTCATACACAGAGAATCCTCCATAGAGGTCTATGGGAAATGCTGGGACTTGTAGTTCATACACAGAGAATCCTCCATAGAGGTCTATGGGAAATGCTGGGACTTGTAGTTCATACAGAGAATCCTCCATAGAGATCTATGGGAAATGCTGGGACTTGTAGTTCATACACAGAGAATCCTCCATAGAGGTCTATGGGAAATGCTGGGACTTGTAGTTCATACACAGAATCCTCCATAGAGGTCTATGGGGAATGCTGGGACTTGTAGTTCATACAGATAATCCTCCATAGAGGTCTATGGCGGCATGCTGGGACTTGTAGTTCATACCCCAAATCCTCCATAGAGATCTATGGGAAATGCTGGGACTTGTAGTTCATACAGAGAATCCTCCATAGAGGTCTATGGGGAATGCTGGGACTTGTAGTTCATACAGAGAATCCTCCATAGAGGTCTATGGGAAATGCTGGGACTTGTAGTTCATACAGAGAATCCTCCATAGAGGTCTATGGGGAATGCTGGGACTTGTAGTTCATACACAGAGAATCCTCCATAGAGGTCTATGGGAAATGCTGGGACTTGTAGTTCATACACAGTGAATCCTCCATAGAGGTCTATGGGAAATGCTGGGACTTGTAGTTCATACAGAGAATCCTCCATAGAGGTCTATGGGGAATGCTGGGACTTGTAGTTCATACAGAGAATCCTCCATAGAGGTCTATGGGAAATGCTGGGACTTGTAGTTCATACACAGAATCCTCCATAGAGGTCTATGGGAAATGCTGGGACTTGTAGTTCATACACAGAATCCTCCATAGAGGTCTATGGGAAATGCTGGGACTTGTAGTTCATACACAGAGAATCCTCCATAGAAGTTTATGGGAAATTCTGTGACTTGTAGTTCATACACACAGAATCCTCCATAGAGGTCTATGGGGGCATGCTGGGACATGTAGTTCATACACAGAGAATCCTTCATAGAGATCTATGGGAAATGCTGGGACTTGTAGTTCATACACAGAGAATCCTCCATAGAGGTCTATGGGAAATGCTGGGACTTGTAGTTCATACACAGAATCCTCCATAGAGGTCTATGGGGAATGCTGGGACTTGTAGTTCATACAGATAATCCTCCATAGAGGTCTATGGCGGCATGCTGGGACTTGTAGTTCATACCCCGAATCCTCCATAGAGATCTATGGGAAATGCTGGGACTTGTAGTTCATACAGAGAATCCTCCATAGGAGCCCGGGAGAAGAATAGACACTATTGCAGCGGCCGCTCTCGCTCTGTAGGGAGGCCGGAAGTGACGTGCTTCGGCTTCAATACTACACTCAGAACAATTCCTCTAGAATCCTGGGCGGCACAGTGGCGCTGTGGATAAAACCCTCGCCTGGCAGTTACAGAGGTCACAGGTTCAAACCCGGACTAGACCAACGATTCCATCTCCTCTGCCTGGAGTTTGCATGGTTCTCCCTGTGTTCCGCGTGGGTTTCCGCCGGCGTGACCGGTTTCCTCCCACACTCAGAGAAAAACATGAGCGCAGAGAAGTGGAGTTGCGCGGTATAAGTACACGGTTAATACATTACACGGATAGTACACCGTACATAATTTTTCCCAAAATTGCTCTTTTTGCCCCAAAAACATCTTAACAACGCTGCCTTGTGTCTTGATTGCTGTTGGACCAGAAAATTGTTTTTTTTTCCAAAATTTTTTTTTTTTTTTTCGAATTTTTTTTTTTTTTTCAAAATGGGAAATGCTGGGACTTGTAGTTCATACACAGAGAATCCTCCATAGAGGTCTATGGGAAATGCTGGGACTTGTAGTTCATACACAGAGAATCCTCCATAGAGGTCTATGGGAAATGCTGGGACTTGTCGTTCATAGAGAGAATCCTCCATAGAGGTCTATGGGAAATGCTGGGACTTGTAGTTCATACAGAGAATCATCCATACATTCTATTAAATTCCATTCTGTTCTTTACTATTCTTTGATTTTCATTCTATTGTTTTATTATTTTATATTCTATTTTATTGTATTCTTTTTTTAGAAAATGATTTATATTTTTTAGAATTTGATTCAAATTTGCTTTCAATTTTCATTCGAATTTGTTTTCGAATCAAATTGTTTTCGAATTCGAATCGAATAGAATTTTGTTCTCGAATTTGAGTCGAATTTCATCCGCGGGTTTTCGATTCGAAAACGTTCGTTCGGATTCGGTTAAATTCGTTAATATTACAATTCGGGAATTCGTATGCATCCGAATGTCCGAATAATGAAAAATATGTCCGAATTTCGATTCGAAACAAAATGCACATGCCTAGAACAAAATGGAAATCCAAATAGTGTAGTAGTAATGTTCAAATTTATTAAAAAAACATGTAGACTTACAGTTAAAATCGCATTAGAAATCAGTCAGGTGAGACCGCTGGGTCACATGTGAGAAAGACGCTGACAGATCCAAATTTTGGGTTTTGGATGCAACCGGAAGGGACATCACCTGGCTCCCCCCAGCGCGTTGTGTCTTAAAGAGTAAAGCTTTTTTATCATCTAATCCCTTCATCAGGCATGTGATAAATGTATTGAAGTAACAGCATAAAACTCAGGAAACTAGTATTACAGAACTAGGCCAGCCATGGCATAGTCATCACACACATGACAGAAGCTTTACTGAAAATATTAAAGCCTTCAACCTTCAGATAAACACTGCCACCTTCAGGCTGCTTTGGCATCTGCGGTGTCATCAGTTTAATACCAATACAATTACAGCATTAAAAAAAAAAAAAGATTGAATGAAAAAAGAAAACAAAATATTTTATTTGTATGCATTGGCTAGCCTACAATAGGAAAACAGAAAATGGTTTTGATTAAACCTTGGACCAAATAAAAGTTTTAAAATAATTACTGGCCGCGTAAGTGTAACTATGCGCCGTCGTATCTATGCGCCGTGCCCACAATCTGAGATACGCCTAAAAAAAGGCTTGCCTACGCCGTCGTATCGTGGGCGCATATTTACACTGGGCGCATTTGCCGCTCCTATTGATTTTCTATGCACATATGCAAATGAGGGAGATACGCCAATTCGCGAACGTACTTGCGCCCGGCGCATAATATACGCGGTTTACGTAAGTCGTACGTCCGGCGTAAAGTTATTCCCCATATATGAGGCGCAACCCATGCAAAGGTACAGACCAGGGAACTCAAGCCGTCGTAGTTTACGTTGTACGTGAATATGGGGCTGGGCATAGGGTAAGGTTCACGCCGTAGGCAGTGATTCGTCGTATCTTAGGCATGCGTTCCAACGTGATTCTGAGCATGCACACTGGGATGCTTCCACGGGACGGCGCATGCGCCGTTCATTATTCGTATCTGTCTGGCGCTCGGCCCATCATTTGCATGGGGTCATGCCTCATTAGCATGGCTCACGCCCACTTCCACCTACGGCGGATTACGCCGAGGAAACCCAGCGCAGTTTGGGAGGCAAGTGCTTTGTGAATTCTGTGCTTGCCTCTCTGCGCTGCATCGGCGTAGCGTATATTAGATACGCTACGGCGGCATAAATATGCGCCAATGTGTGTGAATCCGGGCCACTGTATTTAAGTATATAACCTAGTCAGAGGAGAGTTACGGTTAAGTTAAACGACCTATATAGATGTGAAAGGTCTGAGCATCTAGGAATCAATGACCTTCTGGTCATAAAGGGTTACATGATGCAGGTTTCTAAAACGTTGGGCTTCTTTTTGTTCTTTATTTGTAGTTAGCTAGTAAAGAGTATTGCTTAAATTTCAAACTTTCTGCTTAAAGTAAGGGCTAACAATGGGCAATTCTTGAAAATTATTCAAAGCCTCATTTTTCCTCGTCCCCTGCAAAATCAAGGCTCCAGCTCTCGGCTAGGTGTCCACCACTCCCTATCCAGGTTGCAGGACACCCAGCATCATCCAACCCACTTCCTTTGATTCTGGAGCGTCAAGGCTCCACCCTCTGCCCTGGACTCACAAGACGGATACGCTGTAGAAACTCTGAATCTGCACCATCGTATATTTAATTGTATTCTCAAATTGAGATACACTTAAATCTAGCTAAGATACGACCGCGGGCGCCGTCGTATCTTAGCTGTCTATTTAGGCCGGCCGCTAGGGGCGTGTACGCTGATTTACGCTTAGAATGCGTAAATCAGCGAGGTACGCCGATTCACGAAGGTACGCTTGCCCGTCGCAGTAAAGATACGCCGTTTACGTAAGGCGTTTTCAGGCCTAAAGATATTCCACCAAAAAGCTGGCCTAGCCAATGTTAAGTATGGACGTCGGAACCGCGTCGAATTTAAAATTTTTTACGTCGTTTGCGTAAGTCGTCCGTGAATGGGGTTGGGCGTAATTTACGTTCACGTCGAAACCAATAAGTCTTTGCGGCGTAATTTGGAGCATGCGCACTGGGATATGTCCACGGACAACGCATGCGCCGTTCGTTAAAAACGTCAATCACGTCGGGTCACGATTCATTTGCATAAAACACGCCCACCTCTTCACAATTTGAATTAGGCGCGCTTAGGCCGGCACATTTACGCCACGCCACGTAACTTAGGACGCAAGTGCTTTGTGAATACAGCACTTGCCTCTCTAACTTACGGCGGCGTAGCGTATATGAGATACGCTACGCCTGCCTAACATTAGGCACGGATACCTGAATCCAACTATCTGTTCCCAAGTCGTTCCGAGTTTAGCCGAGCTGTCCAAGTATTTCCGAGGCTCTCCGGCGCCCCCCCCCCCACCTCTGGCCACATGCGGTATTGCATGCTATAGAAATCTATGCGGAACTAATAATTTCCGTTTTCATTGACTTCTATGGGGAAACCGGCTTTGATATGCGAGTGCTTTGGATTACGAGCATTCTCCTGGAACAGATTATGCTCGTAATCCGAGGTTCTACTGTATAGTGTGTAAAACAAATACAAACTCCAAGCAAACCGCTATATACCTAGTCTGATTCCAACTGCACCACTGATTACGGGAGGATGATATAAAGGCATATTTCAAGTACATATATTATCTTTTTTTATATATATATTTAGGGATCATGTAAAATGCACATTTTACTGCATCTCAACCTAGCCCACAAGCCACACATTAACTCATGGACCAATGGACTACTGCAGTATTTGCAAAGCATCATTTATTAGGGCTGTGGAAATTAACTATTAATTAATCGATAAATCTTACATTTTTTTGATCGATCAAAATTCTTTTGATTGGTACTTACCTCTCCGCCGTCTCCCGGGCCTTCAGGGAGTTCCGTCGGAGATCTGGTGACGTCACGGACACCGGCGGGGCTTGCCATGTCCATCTGAAGGGCTCCTTTGCTGTACCTTCATATCTGCATGCCGGCGGGACCTTACTATCTGCCACACGCAAGGGCTGTTACACTTCCCTCTATCACTTCCCTCTATCAACCTGGGATTCTACAACCATCCACTGGGAGTTGTGATAGTTCCCTTCATGGGACATCTACATGCCGATGGACTGATGTTAACCTCTCCTCATCTGGATTCAGCAGTGATATCGTTGTACACATTTTTATACCAGTATCATACTTAGCTACATGTTTTTATGACTGCTTTTGCTACCGTTTGGTATTACTTGCACCATTTTTACAGTTTGTGTAGCTACATCGATTTTATCTCCAGTGCAATATTTATTTTGTTACCGACTTGAAGACTATAAAAGTTTTAATGCTATTCCCATCGAACGCTGCCTTTGTGTGTTTTTGTATCCTGCTATCCATTTTTCCCGTGGTTGGTAGCTGCACTGGGAATCAGCCTGCAAGGAGATCAGCTAAAAGTAGTTGGATCTGTATGTGCATTATAATTAATCGAAATAAGTCGATTAATCGATTAAAAAAAAAAATTGATTAATCGAACACAAATATTTTGATCAGTAACAGCCCTAATATATATATATATATATATATATATATATATATATATATATAATCATCTTTATTTATTTTTTGCTTTACAAGAACAGAGCAATGGTCAAAACTAGGGTTGTCCCGATACCGATACTAGTATCGGTATCGGGACCGATTCCGAGTATTTGCGGGAGTACTCGTACTCCCGCAAATACCCCTGATACCAGAATAGAATACTTCCCCGCCGCCGCTACGACGCATCCCGCCGCATCCCCGCTTGGTTAATACGGGCGGGGAACATTACAGCATTCATTTGAATAGCTGTAGTCTTTCCCGCCCCGCCGCGTATAGACACTCCCCCTTGCTCGGGTGAACTGTCCAATCCGGAGCAAGGGGGAGTGTCTAAACGCAGCGCGAAGCGAATCATTACAGCTATTCAAAGCTGTAATGTTCCCCGCTGTGTAGTGTGTACAGCTTCTGTGTGCAACGGCGGACTAAGCAGGGGGCGTCAGGCCGACACCCCCCCTCCGTGACTAAAGCATGGCGCGGCCGCGGTGGCAGCATGATTGATGGCACGGCATGGCAGACTAGGTAAAACACAGGCTGGGCTATTCGGGGGGGGGGGGTGTTTGCGAGCCGTACCCGAGTTATACCCGCCACCCGGGACCCGCCGCAATGATCCCCTTCTCCATGGCAGCGCAGCGCCGCGGCTCTGATACTATCGGCTCAGCTGTGACTGTCTCTGTCTGACAGTCACACAGCCGAGTGTGAAGCTGCGGCGCCACCTCCTCCTCCGTACAAGTGCTCTGCTCTGTGTTTCTGAATGAACAGTCAGTGATCACTGACTGTCCATTCATAACTGAGCATCATAACTGTGTAACGATGTCTCAGTTTATGGATGTAGAGAAGCCGCTGTCTCCTTTACATTCATTTACAGCGCAGTTGAGCCTGCAGAGAAAGGGACTGGGGAATCTGTGTCCTTAGTCCCTTTCTCTGTCTCAAATAGGAGATATTAGGGGTCTGTTAAGACTAGGGTTGTCCCGATACCACTTTTTTAGGACCGAGTACAAGTACCGATACTTTTTTTCAAGTAGTCGCCGATACCGAATACCGATACTTTTTTTAAATGTGTCCCCAAATGCAGCCATGTCCCCCCCATATGCAGCCATGTCCCCCACATATGCAGCCATGTCCCTCTAGCCATGTCCCTCACATATGCAGCCATGTCCCTCTAGCCATGTCCCTCACATATGCAGCCATGTCCCTCACATATGCAGCAATGTCCCTCTAGCCATGTCCCTCACATATGCAGCAATGTCCCTCTAGCCATGTCCCTCGATGCGGCAGCGGCGGGGGGGGGGGGGAAGTATTCTATTTAGGTATCGGGGGTATTTGCGCGAGTACGAGTACTCCCGCAAATACTCGGTATCGGTCCCGATACCGATACTGGTATCGGTATCTGGACAACCCTAGTTAAGACCCCCAATATCTCACCAAAGCCCCCCCAACAGAGCTGCTAAAAACAAAAAAAATAATTGTAAAAATAATAAAGTTAAATAAAAAAAAAAACTGACACCGCCCCCCCCCCCCCAAAGAAAGCTGTGTGTGTGTATGTGTATGTGTATATATATATATATATATATATATATATATATATATAGTAAAGAATATTAAAAAAAATTAATTGTAAAAAATAACTGACAGTCCAAGCGTCAGTACTGCATATTACTGCCACTGTCAAAATAAAACTTAAAAAAAAAGTATCGGTATTCGGTATCGGCGAGTACTTGAAAAAAAGTATCGGTACTCGTACTCAGTCCTAAAAAAGTGGTATCGGGATAACCCTAGTCAAAACAATTGGAAATCTTGTCAGGTATGCCAAAAATGTACAATGGCAGCCCCGGTGATAAGAGGTACAGAGCTCCCCCCTCTGGAGGCCTGCGTCTCCTACACTTCCTCTGTTCTAGCACTCTTAAAGTGACACTAAGCCATATCCTTATTCTCTAAAAAATAAACATACACGTCCACTACTTAATGGTTCTGTAATCTATTTTATATAAAATCATTTCTTAATGTGTTTTTCTGGCTCCTTGAAATGCCCTCTGATCTCCCGAATCTCTACTTTTCCCTCTCACCTCCTTTTTTTTTTTAAATGAGCGGTGCATGTTAGTTGTGATCATGTGCTCTGCTCTATGCAGACTACAAGTCCCATAGTCCATCTCAGGAATGAGAAAGAGAGGGTGGCTCTGTTCCTACATACAGTGAGACCATGGAGAAAGAACGTAGCCACCCTCTAACCAGGGTCAGTGCTTGATTATTTTGCGCACTAGGCAAGACTAATAGGTGCAGGGTGTTGGTCTTGCCTAGGGCCACATTGGTGACTACAACAGGATCAAAGAGCGGACTCACCGGGGCAGCACCTACATCCAGGGACACGATGCCCACCTCCCCTGCTGTCCTCGTGCTCGCCTCCTATGTTGTCCTCATGCCCGTCTCCTCCGCTGTCCTTGTGCCCGCCTCCTCTACTGTCCTTGTGCCCGCCTCCTCTGCTGTCCTTGTGCCCGCCTCCTCTGCTGTCCTTGTGCCCGCCTCCTCTGCTGTCCTTGTGCCCGCCTCCTCTGCTGTCCTTGTGCCCGCCTCCTCTGCTGTCCTTGTGCCCGCCTCCTCTGCTGTCCTTGTGCCCGCCTCCTCTGCTGTCCTCGTGCCCGCCTCCTCTGCTGTCCTCGTGCCCGCCTCCTCTGCTGTCCTCGTGCCCGCCTCCTCTGCTGTCCTCGTGCCCGCCTCCTCTGCTGTCCTCGTGCCCGCCTCCTCTGCTGTCCTCGTGCCCGCCTCCTCTGCTGTCCTCGTGCCCGCCTCCTCTGCTGTCCTCGTGCCCGCCTCCTCTGCTGTCCTCGTGCCCGCCTCCTCTGCTGTCCTCGTGCCCGCCTCCTCTGCTGTCCCCGTGCCCAACCCCTCCGCTGTCCCCGTGCCCAACCCCTCCGCTGTCCCCGATCCCAACCCCTCCGCTGTCCCCGATCCCAACCCCTCCGCTGTCCAAGTGCACGCCTCCTCCGGTGTCCTCATGCCCGCCTCCTCCAGGGTCCTCGTGCCCAACCCCTCCGCTGTGCCCGTGTGCACCTCCTCCGGTGTCCTTGTGCCCACCTCCTACGCTGTCCTCGTGCCCACCTCCTACGCTGTCCTCGTGCCCATCTCCTACGCTGTCCTCGTGCCCACCTCCTCCGGGGTCTTCGTGCCCGACCCCTCCGCCGGCCAGGGAACACCAGGGGCCCTACACAAGGCTGGGACGCTGAATGACACAAACTAGCTCATCCATGTCTTTATGGACCTTGTTTTGTGCACTGGTCCAAATCATTTGGTGGAGGAGAGATTATAATGCAGGGTTATTATTTAGGAATTGGGCTTTGCCCCTTAGTTCCAGTGAAGGGAACTCTTAAGGCGTCAGCATACCAAGACATTTTGGACAAATTTCATGCTCCCAACTTTGTGGGAACAGTTTTGGGACGACCCCTTCCTGTTTCAACATGACTGCGCACCAGTGCACAAAGCAAGGCCCATAAAGACATGGATGAGCGAGTTTGGGGTGGAAGAACTTGACTGGCCTGTACAGAGTCCTGACCTCAACCTGATAGAACACCTTTGAGATATAATAGAGCAGAGGCTGTGAGCCAGACCTTGACAGCGGTGCTGTCAGGGAGAGAGGAGACCGATCTGTGTCTCTTGTACATAGAGACACAGATCGGTCACCTCCCCCAGTCACCCCCCTTCCCCCACAGTTAGAACACTATATAGGGAATACATTTAACCCCTTCCTCACCCCCTAGTGTTAACCCCTTCCCTGCCAGTCACATTTATACAGTAATTAGTGCATATTTATAGCTCTGATTGCAGTATAAATGTGAATGGCGCCAAAAATGTGTCAAAAGTGTCCGATGTATCTGCCATAATGTCGCAGTCGCAATTAAAATCGCAGATCGCCGCCATTACTAGTAAAAAAAAATAATAAAAAATAATGATTCTGTCCCTTATTTTGTAGGCGCTATAACTTTTGCGCAAACCAGACGCTTCTTGCGATTTTTCTTCCCCCAAAAATATGTAGAAGAATACGTATCGCCTAGACTGAGAAAAAAATGTTTTTTTTAAAAAAAATTGGGCTATTTATTATAGCAACAAGTAAAAAATATTGTTTTTTTTTTTCAAAATTGTCGCTCTATTTTTGTTTATAGCGCAAAAAATAAAAACCGCCTGAAAAAAGGACGTCAATTTTGTTTGGGAGCCACGTCGCACGACCGCGCAATTGTCAGTTAAAGTGACGCAGTGCCACAAGCTGAAATTTCACCTGGTCAGGAAGGGGTATATGTGCCCAGTAAGGAAGTGGTTAACAATCCTTTATGTAAGTTTCTATGTTTTTATTTAATAACATTCAATGATATGCTTTACTATGGGATGTCTCTCTGGTTTACACTTGGGCTAACATCGAGGAGAGATCCTGTGAAACCATCTACACCCACAGTGACAGACAACAGCTGGAGACCAACACAGAGGAAGCATCCCTGGATTATTTATATCCGCACACCTGCCATAAGGTAAGCGCTCTGTGAGCACAACTTATAGAAGAACTACATAAGAAGACTGTGAAGACATATTTGTTTGGATATCTGTTTACATAGGGACACTTCATCATCCACTTTGGGACTTTTTTGTTTACTATTCGTCCTATGCATATATTGCACAGTATTGCTGCACTTCGCACAATATTTTGGGGTATTTTACCACTAAGTGAATTTTCACTTTGGAATATTTAGGTATTATTGATTTACTTGACCACTTAACCCCCGGACCATATTGCTGGTCAAAGACCAGAGCACTTTTTGCGATTCGGCACTGCGTCGATTTAACTGACAATTGCGCGGTCGTGCGACGTGGCTCCCAAACAACATTGGCGTCCATTTTTTGCCACAAATAGAGCTTTCTTTTGGTGGTATTTGATCACCTCTGCGGTTTTTAGTTTTTGCGCTATAAACAAAAATAGAGCGACAGTTTTGAAAAAAATGCTATAATAAATATCCCCCAAAAATATATAAAAAAACGATTTTTTTCCTCAGTTTAGGCCGATACGTATTCTTCTACCTATTTTTGGTAAAAAAAAAAAAAAAAAATCGCAATTTTTTTACTATAATAAATATCCCCCAAAAATATATAAAAAAAACATTTTTTTTCCTCAGTTTAGGCCGATACATATTCTACCTATTTTTGTAAAAAAAAAAAAAAAGGCAATAAACGTTTATCGATTGGTTTGCGCAAAATGTATAGTGTTTACTATATAGGGGGTAGTTTTATGGCATTTTTATTAATATATTTTTTTTTACTAGTAATGTCGGAGATCAGCGATTTTTTTTCGGTACTGCGACATTATGGTGGACAGTTCGGACACTTCGGACACATTTTTGGGACCATTGGCATTTTTATAGTGATCAGTGCTATAAAAATGCATTGGATTACTATAAAAATGCCACTGGCAGGGAAGGGGTTAACACTAGGGGGCGGGGAAGGGGTTAAGTATGTTCCCTGGGTGTGTTCTAACTGTAGGGGGGGTGGACTCACTAGGGGAAATGACTGATCTTCTGTACAATGTATGAACAGACGGTCAGGCATTTCTCCCCTGACAGGACCGGGAGCTGTGTGTTTACACACACAGCTCCCGGTCCTCGCTCTGTAACGAGCAATCGCGGGTGCCCGGCGGCGATCGCGCCCGCCGGGCACACGCACGGGAGTCAGGGACGAGCGGGGGGCCCCTAGTGGCCGATTTGAGAGCCCGACGTATAGCTACTGGCTCTCGCGCAGGGGAGCCAACCTGCCGCCGTATAACTGCGGCGGCTGGTCGGCAAGCAGTTAATACAGTTTTATAGAAACCAAGAAAACATGGCCTGCTTTGAAGCATCACAAGGAGGACAATAAAACAGGACACATTGACAATTGATAACATTTTATTGGAATAAATTGTGCAAAAATAAACAACAAAGTACAAAAACAGAAGGAAAAGTTAATATGATCAAAATATTAATATCACGGGTTACATTTCTGTATTCATTAAAACCAAGTCAATATTTTTTTTTTTTAAAAAAGGGAAGATTTTTTTTTTTACATATTTACAAATTAGTGCAATTTTGCCTAAAAAAGTTCGTTTTTTTTGAGTTTGTTCATTTCCCAGACAGATTAGGAACAAGTTGTCTCAGATCGACTTTGATTTTCAGCTGAACTCACGTGATTTTATTCCCGCTGTCAGCATGAACCTGGGCTTATACTGTCATTGATTTGATCTCAGCAGCTGTTCAGGAAGCAATAAAGGGCTAGATTCAGCAATGATTTATGCCGGCGTATTTATAGATACGCCGCGTAAATTCAAAGCTGCGCCGGCGTATCTTCTTTCTGTATTCAGAAAGCAAGATACGCCAAAATTAGTCTAAGATCCGACTGGCGTAACGCCGTCGTATCTTAGGGTGCATATTTACGCTGGCCGCTATGTGGCGCTTACGTCGTTTTTGGTGTAGAATTTGCAAATTACCTAGATACGCCGATTTACAAATGTACGTGCGCCCGGCGGAATTTTTTTACGTCGTTTGCGTAAGGCTTTTCCGGCGTAACGTTGCTCCTGCTTCTATGAGGCATACGCTATGTTAAGTATGGACGTCGTTCCCGCGTCGAATTTTGAATTTTTTACGTCGTTTGCGTAAGTCGTTCGCGAATAGGGCTTAGCGTACATTACGTCCACGTCGAAAGCATTGACGATTTGCGGCGGAATTTCGAGCATGCCCACTGTGATTCTTTCACGAACGGCGCATTAAAGACGTCGTTTACGTGGGGTCATGTTTTATTTACATAAAACACACCCACCTCTAGCAAATTTAATTTCGGCGCGCTTACGCCGGCTGATTTACGCTACGCCGCAACTTACGGAGCAAGTTCTTTGTGAATACTGCACTTGCCCGTGTAAGTTGTGGCGGCGTAGCGTAAATAACATACGCTGCACCCGCACAAACTTACGGCGTGCTACTTGAATCTAGCCCATACTGTCTAACACACTGATAGCCACTAATCTGAAATGAATATGTGAAATCCAATGGATGAAAACATGGCACAGAGAAGCACCAAAGACATACTTTTATGGAAAAATGACAATAATAAATTGTACAGTGAACATATACTACAGCATGTCTTTAAAGCTGAACTCCAGCAAAATCAGGTAAATTAAAATGAAAATTAATAAAGTAATAATGCGCTAAAAGCAACCTTCCAATATTACATAAACGTATACAAATTCCAATGGCATAAAAACAATGGGTGTACAATTCAATTACAGTCACTGCATTTGGAGAAGTCACGATACAATTATCCATTTTATATGAAGAGCGTCATGCCGCGTACACACGACTGTTATTCATCTCATTGAAAAAAAAAAATTTCTAGACGTGATTCCTCTCATACACACGATCATGAAAAAAAATGCTTGAGCAAAGCGCGGTGACGTACAACACGTACGACGGCACTATAAAGAGGAAGTTCCATTCGGATGGCGCCACCCTTTGGGCTGCTTAAGCCAATTTCCCCGTCTCATAACTTGCTTCTGAGCATGCGCGTTTTTCCCCCCTCGTTAAAGCCTACACACGACCGTTTTTCATGATGTGAAAAACAAAAAGAAAAAAATAGAGCAGGTTCTAAATTTTTAACGCCCATTTTTCTCGTCGAGAAAAATGGTCTGGAGCCCACACACGACCAATTAAAAAAATTGCACTTTTCTCGTCATGAAAAACTGTCGTGTATACGCGGCATCAGTCTCTGATGTGAGTTTTCTATCTGCAGAACTACCCCAGGGATTTCTCTCTCAATCAAGATAGATGTGTGTGTTTTTTCCTTTCTCTTGGCAATCAACTAATTAACTGTTAAGCCCTGTACACACGATCGAATATCTGACGGAATCAAATCTGATGGATTTCTTCGTTGGAATTCCGATCCGTAGTCTTGCCTACACACCATCAGACTAAATTCCGACCGTGCCAAAAACGCAGTGACGCGAGTCGAAAAAAATGAAGTTCAATGCTTCCGAGCATGCGTCGACTTGATTCTGAGCATGCGTGGATTTTTCTATCCATAGGAAACATTTAAAACATGTTCTATTTTTTAACACCGATGCAAAAAAGACCGATGGGGCCCACACACGATCGGTTTGTCCGATAAAAACAGTCCATCGGTCTGTTTTCATCGGACTAACCAATCGTGTGTACAGGGCTTTAGGTGAGCAGTACATCCACTGGTGGTGGTGAATAGTTGTTCACATATTGGACTTTCATGGCTGTAATTTAATTGTACACCCATTGTTTTTATGCCGTTGGAATTTGTATACGTTTATGCAATATATTATCATTCTGGCCAATTAAATAAATCAAAGGGGTTGTTAACCTTTGTGTTTTTTCCCCTTAATGCATTCTATGCATTAAGGTGAAAAAACTTCTGGCAGTGACCAGCCCCCCAGTTTTGCCCCTTCATTCCCTCGGCGGAGACGCGCTCTCCCTCTCTTCTGCATGGGGTCCCGACTCTTGATTGGATAGATTGATAGCAGCGCAGCCATTGGCTTTAAAGCGGAGTTCCGGCCACAATTTCACTTTTTAAATATAAATACCCCTGTAATACACAAGCTTAATGTATTCTAGTAAAGTTAGTCTGTAAACTAAGGTCCGTTTTGTTAGGTTGTTACAGCATTTAGACACTTTAAAATAGAAATTGACTGGGGCCATCTTAAGTGTGGGCATCATGAAGCCAGACTGTATGACTTGGATTTCAGCCTTGCAGATCTCGCACATGCTCAGTGCTGCACAAGCAATGTAATAGGTTTCAGATCAGGTTTCAGCACCTGTACTGTCCAAGTCACATGATTCTTCGAGACTGGGGAGTGCACAGACTCCTGGAAAGTTACACCCACTACATTCCCAGGAGTCTGTGCGGTGTAGGTTAGGAAGCTTAAGCACCTAGGTGCAGGAAGAGGGAAGATTAACTATTCTTCCTTAGCAACAACACTTTGAAGGCATCTAAAAAAACATTTTTTTTTCTTAAAGGACTAATGACATTTTTTTAAAACTACTGATGTAATATTATATTTATGGGTGGAACTCCACTTTAATACATTTTATGCATTAAGGTGAAAAAACTTCTGGCAGTGACCAGCCCCCCAGTTTTACTCCCCTAAACCCCTTCATTCCCTTGGAGGAGACACGCTCTCCCTCTCTTCTGCATGGGGTCCCGACTCTTGATTGGATAGATTGATAGCAGAGCAGCCATTGGCTCCCGCTGCTGTCAATCAAATCAAAACCCGGGGGGCGGAGCCGAGTCCTGCATTCGTGTCGAAGGTTACAAATGCTGGACTTGGGAGCGCGCCCGCAAGGTAGCCCCCAGGGAGAGCGCTTCTCCTAGGGGGGTTATCTAATGCGGGTAGGAGCCACGAGAGCTGCCGAGGGACCCCAGAAGAGGAGGATCGGGGCCACTCTGTGCAAAACGAGCTGCACAGTGGAGGCAAGTATGGCATGTTTGTTATTTAAATTTAAGCCTTTACAATCACTTTAATGCCCAAGTGCTTGATGTGCTGCCAAAACACGGCTGCCAGGAGGAAGGGCATCTAGGAGCGATGGCAAAAATATCCCATGTGCATGAGGCCTAACTGCTGGAGTTCAGCTGTAAAGAAAATATAGTACATACATTGTATGCGATAATGTAATGCTTATAACTAAAAATATCCAATAAACAAATTGAACCAGAAAAAAATAAAATACAAACACAGTACATGCAATATGCCCCAGCTAGAAGAACCTTTAATAACTTGCTATTCAGTCATGTTGATACGGCACAGTTTATTTAAACCGTGATGGCAGGAAATGATATCCATACTACAACTCTTATAAAGAGTCACGTGTACACAATAAAATCGCACCAAATGTGCCACTTAAAAATAAGACCAGCAGATCAAAGGAACGATAGAAAACCCTAAAAACTGTGTTTTTGTACCACATTAAAAATGAGCAACGGTAGATTTGTTATCAGCAACACAATATAATGAACGGGTATTCTCGCGGAGTAAAATCTTTCACATTATACACACACAGAGATCCACGTCCTTGGCTGTGTAACGGCCGATCGCGGGTACATAGCAGGCTCGCGCACCCCCCAGTGGCCGGAGGAGCCGAGGCCGTAAAAAGATGGCCTTCCCGGATTTTGTAGAGCCACCTTGTGGCCGTCCTTTTACAATGGCACATGTCTGAAGAAGTTAAACCAATGACGGGGCACTATTCCTCCCAATGATGGGGCACTGCTTCTCCCCCATACCAATTATGGCGATATTTACTCCCACCGATGCAAAGAAAATTTCCACTACCACTGGCCATAGTCAGGCAACCCCTGAAGTCTGAAGGTCAACAAACTGGCACTTTGTTTAGAAAGTTTGGAGACCCCGGCTCTAAAGCATGCAAATGTTTTTTTATTTCCAGCACACTGTAATAAAACCCATTGGTGTGAGCACAACCTACAGTCCGTGAAAGTTGCTACATTTTGCATCACAAAGCATCCAGAGTGGACAATCCCTCAGAGAAAAGACGCTGGATAAAGTAAACCGGTACACTTCACAGAATGGACAGGATCCTCTGCTCACCTACACGCAGAACTGTGCGCCATTTGTAACTCTTTTTATATCTCTGCCATGCAATCACAGTGGAAAGACTGCTGGGCTGCACACCAGCTTAGTGGTTAGTCCTTAGATATTGCAGTCCTGGATTCAATGCCACCACGGTTCTCACTACATGGAGTTTGTAGGTTTTCCATGTTTCCTATTTTAAAATAAAAAAAAAACATACAAATACAGTAAAGTCCACCTATGGCCAAAACAGTTTTTGTTTCGAATGGAGTAAAGAAGGGTTACAACCTCCGTCATGTTTTTTCTCCACTTCTCTTATTTATTTGTCCTGGTGACAATTACAGCACTGACTGGGAAGAGACAGGAAACCCAGTAGTCACCAATAGGGACACTTACCCTCACATTCTGTTGCATGCCTAAGGCAGGAAGTAAAGGGAAAACTTCTTAAGCTCTTGCCAACCATGTAACACATATGTGTGGTGGCACAGAGGGTGGGCTTTATTGGCCACAGGCCACACATGTGCATCCATGGCGGCCAAGGTGTGCTGAGCGTGCTCTTAGCAGCTTGATCAGGCTGTCAGAGACAACTCCCGCTCTCTAGTTATGATCAGGAGGCAGACCGATTGGCTGTTACAGTAGTCGCATGATTGGGAGCCTATCAGAGTGATCACATGATTGAGAAAAACCCTGTTACAGGGTCAACAGGAAACAATAACAAATCTGAAGGGTTTGGACCATTCCCTACACCAGTGGTTCTCAACCCTTTCCTCAAGTACCCCCAACAGGCCATGTTTGCAGGTTTTCCTTTATCTTGCACAAGTGCTTTAAATCAGAGACCAAAGACATGCTGGTAGGTAAATTGGATCTCGTCCAAATTGGCCCAGTATATATGTATATATGTGTGTATGACTGTGTGTCCCTAGCGTGTCATGATCCTATGGGGTAAAAATGACCGCACCAGCCAAGCCACTGGCTGGAAAAAGCGCCCAGAGGCGATTCAGTTCGCATGCGTTGCGCTATACAAGTCATTCATTCATTCATTCAGAGTCGATGGCTTGGTATTTCGGACAGCTATTTTATCTAAGAGAAATTTCAAAAACATGGCCTGTTGGGGGTACTTGAGGGCAGGGTTGCCTACCGATTTGCACTTTACAGCGTAAGGTCCCTATCTCAGTTAAACAGACCTGGACTGGGACAAAAGATTTTAGACTGAGCAGCCCTTTTTTTTAACACCAAGTTACAAATAATGACAACTACCAGTTTCTCAGTGTCTTTTAGTTAGATTTAGCCTCCTTCAGTCATTGTGGGCAAAAACTGTGAGAGGATCAAGACACCTGCGGGCCTATTGGAGGGTGGCAGACCAGTACTGCCCCAGAGAAAAAGAATAAAGACAGTTAGCTAGATTCACAAAGAGTTAAGCCGGTGTATCAGTGGATACCCCGTCGTAACTCTGAATTTAAGCCGTCGTACATTTAAGTGTATTCTCAAATTGAGATACACTTAAATCTAGCTAAGATACGACTGCCTGCGCCGTCGTATCTTAGCTGTCTAGTTCCGCCGGCCGCTAGGGGTGTGAACGCTGATTTATGCCTAGAATGCGTAAATCAGCGAGATACGCCTATTCACGAACGTACGCTTGCCCGTCGCAGTAAAGATACGCCGTTTACGTAAGGCGTTTTCAGGCGTAAAGTTAGTCGAACAAATAGCTGGCCTAGCCAATGTTAAGTATGGTCGTCGTTCCCGCGTCGAATTAAATTTTTTTTACGTCGTTTGCGTAAGTCGTCCGTGAATGGGGCTGGACGTAATTTACGTTCACGTTGAAACCAATCTGTCCTTGCGGCGTACTTTGGAGCAATGCACACTGGGACATGTCCACGGACGGCGCGTGCGCCGTTCGTTAAAAACGTGGATCACGTCGGGTCATGGTTTATTTACATAAAACACGCCCACCTCTTCACAATTTGAATTAGGCGCGCTTACGCCGGCCCATATAAGCTACGCCGCCGTAACTTAGGAGGCAAGTGCTTTGTGAATACAGCACTTGCCTCTCTGACTTACGGCGGCGTAAATACGATACGCTACGCCGGCTCAAAAATACGCTGCCCTGCGTGAATCCAGCTGAGTATCTGGCTACGCCCATTGTGTATCCTAAGCACGTTGCGTATCCTACGCGATGTGCGAAGCCGGATACATCTTTATTCCTCCACCAATGGGTTGCCCAGGCTACCAGCCTACTGTCCCCTCCCTGAACACCGGCCTCTCTATTGAGCGCAGCGAGAGGTGACACAGTGGGAAGATTACTCGAGCAGAGTAAGTTCCTGCCCGTGTCACAGTCCCTCCCTGGAGGCCCACACCAGACCCAATAGGGAAGTAGAAAACAGAATCTGGCTACGTACATGGCATAACAGATTCTGTTTTCTGTCTTCCTCCACGGGGTTTTTATAGGCAACTACCACTGAGCGCTGGCATCATATTCTGGGGCGAGGCCAAAGGGAGGACCGGTCCAGGAAGACTCAGATGGTCTATGTCACTCCCTAGAGGTCCACATGGCTTGCGGTAGACAGAGATCTGCGGGTGAGAGCCAGGCGCATATAATCGCATATTTTCTGTCATGGTTATCACCCTCTGGAACTCTCCGTAAGATTAGCCAGCTCTTGTTAGGACATGCAGCCCACCAGACAAATGCCTGGTGTGCCCTATGGGCCAGTCCAGGCCTGAGTGTAAACCCTACTAAAATAAGGACTTTATGGATCTAAACACACCCTAAATGCTGCATACCTTGTATGAATTATATAAAAACAGAAAATAAATAAATACATTTAATGAATCAAACCAGTAAAGTCCTGCTAATTCAGAACATGAAATGTACGCTCACACCAAATGTGTTCAGATGTCACCTGCTGGGGTAAATGACAGGCTCTCTTGAACACAAATTCTGGATAATGCAGGTAGAGGTGTTGCAAATGTCAGTATAAAAACAATGATAGTGATCACATACTGTCAGAGGCGATAGTAGACTTGTACATAAAAATATGGAGTCCTCAGCTGACGCACACAGTGGAGTCAATGCACCGACTGGTGGCTGCAGAGTCGCCCGTGACCTCATCCTCATTGGAATAGTTCCCGGAGTCGCGGCCTTTAGCACCTGAATTGTTTTTATCTATGGTGACCTCGGCGTCCACCGGACTGTTCTGCATAATATAGCACTTGTCCGTTGTCTCTTCTTCATTGAGAAGAAAGAAGTTGTTAATGTAGTTTGGAGGAGAATCCTGCAGACCCTATAAAAGAGAAAAGAACAGAACATAAAAACACACATGAGAATGTGGATTGGCCCTCCTTCCTATTTTATGTGTTGAGGTGCGGTGAATGTTGGCACTTTGCATAATGGAAGCCTGTTTATTTTGAATACTTTACAAAACAGCACTCCACAATGTACAGCGTATTCTCATACTTGGGTCGTGCTACGCTATCCATACAGGTACAGACTGCGTTCAGAGATCTGGATCCACCAAGGTTCACTAAAACCTGGAGTAAGGCTTTCAGGCTCCCCGCTTCTGATTGAAACTCTGCATTACCCCTCTGAGCATAGCAGGCGGAAGAAGGGGTGGTGAATCACTGATCTAACTCATAAAACTACGTGAGGAGATTTTTGTTTGAGCTACTGACCTCTATAAACATAAGGCTGTAAAGGAGATAATTTTTATACATGCATACACACACACGTACAGTGCCTTGCGAAAGTATCCGGCCCCCTTGAACTTTGCGACCTTTTGCCACATTTCAGGCTTCAAACAAAGATATAAAACTGTAATTTTTTTTGAAGAAACAACAAGTGGGACACAATCATGAAGTGGAACGAAATTTATTGGATATTTCAAAAACTTTAAAAAAAAAAAAAACTGTGGGCGTGCAAAATTATTCAGCCCCTTTACTTTCAGTGCAGCAAACTCTCTCCAGAAGTTCAGTGAGGATCTCTGAATGATCCAATGTTGACCTAAATGACTAATGATGATAAATAGAATCCACCTGTGCATGTGCGTCCGCTGAAATTTTTTCAGGGGGGGGCGCACTTCGGCAGCGGCGATACACAGTCGCATTTTACCCTTTCTTCGACCGCTAGCGGGGGTTAAAAGCACCCCCCCATGTTAAAATGTAAAAACACCCCACTGTGCCCCCTGCATCTTTCAATATCTCTTTGTCACTACTGTGTACACCCTCTCCACAACTGCCCCTCTGGACCCCTTTACATTACACAGCACCCCACAGCTCTGGACCCCTTTACATTACACAGCACCCCCTCATTACTGGCCCCCTTTACATTACACAGCACCCCCCCCCCCCCCCCCCTTGACTGAAACACTACACTATATTGACAGTATATTTATTTCAGGTCTAAAAGAGGAACCTTTTGGAATGAGGGACAAATGGATTTGATTCCAGAAGAGGGACAGGCACTCTAAGGGACAACTAGAAACTATGCCATAGGCTACAACTCTGTGTTGTGTTTGCTTTGCGTTTCCAGACTTGCTAAAAACACATCAGAAAATAGTCTAGTAATACCTGTGGCAACAGATGTTGGAACAAACAAAGCACAGGCCTGGTAAACGATATAAAATGGCGCTCCCCTCCCACTGTACTCTGGCGCTTGTATCGTATGTCACGGAGCTGGGTCTGTGTGCAAGGTCCCGCCCCCCTAGTTCGGCTCGTGTGATAGGTGGAACACTAGAAGACTATCAGACGAGCCGAACTAGGGGGGCGGGACCTTGCACACAGCCCCAGTTCCATGACATACGATCCGAGTGCCGGAGGACAGAAGGAGGGGAGCGATCCAGTTCGGCCCTGCTCCTGGATCTCCCTGGCGATTCGATTCCAGGGGGGGGGGGGGCAAACGACCCCCCTTGCCCTATGGAGCGGACACCCATGCACCTGTGTGTAATCAAGTCTCCGTATAAATGCACCTGCACTGTGATAGTCTCAGAGGTCCGTTTAAAGCGCAGAGAGCATCATGAAGAACAAGGAACACACCAGGCAGGTCCGAGATACTGTTGTGGAGAAGTTTAAAGCCGGATTTGGATACAAAAAGATTTCCCAAGCTTTAAACATCCATAGGAGCACTGTGCAAGCGATAATATTGAAATGGAAGGAGTATCAGACCACTGAAAATCTACGAAGACCTGGCCGTCCCTCTAAACTTTCAGCTCATACAAGAAGACTGATCAGAGATGCAGCCAAGAGGCCCATGATCACTCTGGATGAACTGCAGAGATCTACAGCTGAGGGGGGAGACTCTGTCAATAGGACAGCAATCAGTCGTATACTGCACAAATCTGGCCTTTATGGAAGAGTGGCAAGAAGAAAGCCATTTCTTAAAGATATCCATAAAATGTGTTGTTTAAAGTTTGCCACAAGCCACCTGGGAGACACACAATACATGTGGAAGAAGGTGCTCTGGTCAGATGAAACCAAAATCCAACTTTTTGGCAACAATGCAAAACTTTATGTTTGGCGTAAAAGCAACACAGCTCATCACCCTGAACACACCATCCCCACAGTCAAACATGGTGGTGGCAGCATCATGGTTTGGGCCTGCTTTTCTTCAGCAGGGACAGGGAAGATGGTTAAAATTGATGGGAAGATGGATGGAGCCAAATACAGGACCATTCCAGAAGAAAACCTGATGGAGTCTGCAAAAGACCCGAGACTGGGACGGAGATTTGTCTTCCAACAAGACAATGATCCAAAACATAAAGCAAAATCTACAATGGAATGGTTCACAAATAAACATATCCAGGTGTTAGAATGGCCAAGTCAAAGTCCAGACCTGAATCCAATCGAGAATCTGTGGAAAGAACTGAAAACTGCTGTTCACAAACGCTCTCCATCCAACCTCACTGAGCTTGAGCTGTTTTGCAAGGAGGAATGGGCAAAAATTTCAGTCTCTCGATGTGCAAAACTGATAGAGACATACCCCAAGCGACATACAGCTGTAATCGCAGCAAAAGGTGGCGCTACAAAGTATTAACTTAAGGGGGCTGAATAATTTCGCACGCCTAATTTTTCAGTTTTTTATTTGTTAAAAAAGTTTGAAATATCCAATAAATTTCGTTCCACATCATGATTGTGTCCCACTTGTTGTTGATTCTTCAAAAAAAAATTACAGTTTTATATCTTTATGTTTGAATCCTGAAATGTGGCAAAAGGTCGCAAAGTTCAAGGAGGCCGAATACTTTCGCAAGGCACTGTATACATATATTATACACATACATACACACTTATTTAATTATTTATTAAATATATATATTTTTTTTAGTAATGGTCATAATAAAAGGGAAAAAAAGGAAAAAAAACCTGGTCACTACCCCTTCATCTATTTTCTCTTTACCTTCTCAATGCTTGATGGCAGCTTGCTTTTAGGGAAGAATACATGCTTCAAGTACCGTTTCAAAGGGCAAAGACAGATGTAGAGAATGATCGAGATCACAATTATTGCCCCAAAAACCGACCCTATGATCCACTCTTTCACGTAAGACCGAGGATCTAAAAATAAAAAAGGCACACAAAACCAGCTGAATACCGTTACCATTGAAGTGATTTACCATCTAAAGAGCAACTGTAGTACTAAAACACACAATATTCTTTAGTAAAGCTGTGTATGAAAAATATGGCTTCTATGAAGTAGGGCAGTGTATGGACACCATGGCTTCTATGGAGTAGGGCAGTGTATGGACACCATGGCTTCTATGAAGTAGGGCAATGTATGGACACCATGGCTTCTATAGAGTAGGGCAGCGGACGGAAACCATGGCTTCTATGGAGTAGGGCAGTATATGGAAACCATGGCTTCTATGGAGTAGGGCAGTGTATGGACACCATGGCTTTGATGGAGTAGGGCTGTGTATGGACACCATGGCTTCTTTGGAGTAGGGCAGTGTATGGACACCATGGCTTCTGTGGAGTAGGGCAGTGTATGGACACCATGGCTTCTATGGAGTAGGGCAGTGTATGGACTGGACACCATGGCTTCTATGGAGTAGGGCTGTGTATGGACACCATGGCTTCTATGGAGTAGGGCTGTGTATGGACACCATGGCTTCTATGGAGTAGGGCTGTGTATGGACACCATGGCTTATGTGGAGTAGGGCAGTGTATGGACACCATGGCTTATGTGGAGTAGGGCAGTGTATGGACACCATGGCTTCTATGGAGTAGGGCTGTGTATGGACACCATGGCTTCTATGGAGTAGGGCTGTGTATGGACACCATGGCTTCTATGGAGTAGGGCTGTGTATGGACACCATGGCTTCTATGGAGTAGGGCAGTGTATGTAAACCATGCCTTCTATGAAGTAGGGCAGTGTATGTAAACCATGCCTTCTATGAAGTAGGGCAGTGTATGTAAACCATGCCTTCTATGAAGTAGGGCAGTGTATGGACACCATGGCTTCTATGGAGTAGGGCAGTGTATGGACACCATGGCTTCTATGAAGTAGGGCAATGTATGGACACCATGGCTTCTATAGAGTAGGGCAGCGGACGAAAACCATGGCTTCTATGGAGTAGGGCAGTATATGGAAACCATGGCTTCTATGGAGTAGGGCAGTGTATGGACACCATGGCTTTGATGGAGTAGGGCTGTGTATGGACACCATGGCTTCTTTGGAGTAGGGCAGTGTATGGACACCATGGCTTCTGTGGAGTAGGGCAGTGTATGGACACCATGGCTTCTATGGAGTAGGGCAGTGTATGGACTGGACACCATGGCTTCTATGGAGTAGGGCAGTGTATGGACACCATGGCTTCTATGGAGTAGGGCAGTGTATGGACACCATGGCTTCTATGGAGTAGGGCAGTGTATGGACACCATGGCTTCTATGGAGTAGGGCAGTGTATGAACACCATGGCTTCTATGAAGTAGGGCAATGTATGGACACCATGGCTTCTATAGAGTAGGGCAGCGGACGAAAACCATGGCTTCTATGGAGTAGGGCAGTATATGGAAACCATGGCTTCTATGGAGTAGGGCTGTGTATGGACACCATGGCTTCTATGGAGTAGGGCAGTGTATGTAAACCATGCCTTCTATGAAGTAGGGCAGTGTATGTAAACCATGCCTTCTATGAAGTAGGGCAGTGTATGTAAACCATGCCTTCTATGAAGTAGGGCAGTGTATGGAAACAATGGTTTCTATAAAACGGGGCTTGGGATCCACCATCCCAGAGCATAAGGGTGCATGAAGCCAGCGCCAGCAGTGAAGGAAGCAGGAGCCACATAAGCCAATGTTTCCTTTGTAGCGATGGTTCCCGTTCCAGGCGGAGTGATACAAAGTGTACTTCGCCTAGAACCTTTCTAGCAGCCTGGAGAGCAATGGAAAGCAACCAAATCAGCTGGTAGCAAGTCTTAAAATTGTACGTATTTTTAGGATATTTTCCGGATGGCAAAGAGAAACTATAAGCATAAACAAATGATAAGAATTGACATATATAAATGCTAAACAGTACATTCCCCATTATTCTGAAATTGCATGTACTTACTGTATGTGCTACTACCTGTGCATACCCCAACACTCCTTATATAAATAAACTTTCAAACTGCCCATGTGCATGAGGCTTTAGACTTCCAACGTAAATAGCGGATGTATTTCTGCACATGGGAAGGAGCCTTGGATGACCGAACCATCAGACGTTGCGATCTGCAAGCTGACTCAACAGTAGCAGAGGAGTGTCGGGGGAGCGGAAGCGAGCGAGCAAGGGTCTTGTTAAATCTCTCACACAGCCCATTAGTCTGAGGGTGGTAGGGGGGCGCTCTGGAGGGGTTTAATCCCACTGCTGCCACCAATGTAACAAGACCCTTGCTCGCTCGCTTCCGCTCCCCCGACACTCCTCTGCTACTGTTGAGTCAGCTTGCAGATCGCAACGTCTGATGGTTCGGTCATCCAAGGCTCCGGGATCCAAACTACAGCTATGTGCCGTTCGGAATCCATTAGAACAAACACCAGGCAGGCTGTATGTAAGTTCAAACAGGAAGACCTTTATTGGAAGTACACAACACACTTTTATACAGAATTTGGAAAATCCCGCCCCCAACAAACAATTTCCTATTGGTCAATTGTAAAGTACATGTAGTTCTCCTTCAGGTCCTCTTACCAATTCAAATGAGGACTTGAAAATGGGTTCAGCAGGGATTGGTCCGATAGCTTGAGTAGAAGGACTGCTATGTGTAATGAGACAGAAGCCCCAGGGGGGGGAAATCAATGTACACAATAGCCAGACACAGAACAATGGAGCCGTCTGGAGCCTTAAGACAGGGCACTGTGTAACAGATTTCAAGGAGGAACACTTCTGCATTCCAAGGTCCATGACAGAGCCAAACTACAAATGGTTATTTAGCAGTACTTATAATGTGAGAGCCAAAGCCCCTCCTCGAGGATGGCGGGGAAAGAACAGTTAGTGAAAAAGGGGCAGGGATATGGAAGGGAACCCTGAGAGAAAAATGTGTGGGGCCCCCGGGCTGTGTTGGTGTCAACAACCACAGTAATGGACATTGTGACATGTAGGAATTTTTTTATTTTTTTATTTTAATAGAATTAAAAGTAAATAATACCATGGTGTCAAGAGTAATGTAGTGACATACTAGTGAGGACTTTATGTGGGATGAGCAGAAACCTATATTCCCTTACTCCATATGTGTTTCAGTCCCTGCTGGAATGCAAGGAGCTCGAGGTCAGTCCAAAAATGGCGTGTTCCTGTGGCCTAGAACGCACGCCAAAGCCTGGGGTCGGAAACCCAGGCCGGATATGCGCTCCAGCCGCTGTTTCTGGTTACCAGGCCACTTTCCATGTAGTAAATGCTACATGAATAATTTCTTAGCAAAAATAAAAGGATGGAGACATGAACGGATATGGGCGTTTGCTCAGTTGCAGGGCATCCATAGTGGGCGCAGGAGCGCCGTCCCCTCTCTCCAGCACCCGTCACTCAACTATAGATATATTCATGCATTGCATATATCTATTGTCGCCGCTGCCGCCCACTATTCAGTTGTCCGGCCCCCTGTTGAGAGCCGGCCATCTGAATAACAGCGGTGGGTGTGTTTTGGAAGCGCCCGATTAGAGCGAAAGGCTCCAATAGGCTTCCTGATTACAGCCTGTGGGCGCTAATTGGCTTCCAAATGGTTAACCAGAGGGCGCACAGGCTGTGCGTTCCCTGGTTAAACAATGTTGTGTTAGGGAATTTTGCCTTCCGTAACACTGACCCGCCAATCAGGTGCATCGGCTCTGGTTACCGGTCACCTGATCGGCTGAAGCAACATCGAGGGCGGCAGAAGACATCGAGGGAGCATGGAGAGGATGGCGCTGACCCGTGGAAGGTAAGTGCTGGGCGGGGGACAAACTAGCTGCATTTGGGGGGAAACTGGCGGCATTTGGGGGGGGGGGGCAAACCGGTGGCGTTTGATGGGCACAGTGGCTGCGTTTAATGGGCACAGTGGTGGCAATTGATGGTTTTTTTTCTTCAGTTTGTTTGCCCCAAAATTTTGAGCACCAGCCACCACCACTGTGTTTGCTTCAAATATAGTGGCCCAGATTCTCGTAGATCGGCGTAAAACTGGGCGGGCGTAACGTATTTGATTTATGTTACGCCGCCGCAAGTTTTTCAGGCAAGTGCTTTATTCACAAAGCACTTGCGTGTAAAGTTGTGGCGGCGTTGCGTAAATCACCCGTCGGAATTCAAATTTGGCGGGTAGGGGGCGTGTAGCATTTAAATGAAGTGCGTTCCCGCGCCGTCCATAAAATATCCCAGGGTGCATTGCTCCAAATGACGTCGCAAGGACGTCATTGGTTTCGACGTGAACGTAAATGGCGTCCAGCCCCATTCACGGACGACTTACGCAAACGACGTAACTTTTCAAATTTCGACGCGGGAACGACGGCCATACTTAACATTGGTTGCGCCTCATATACCCAGGGGCAACTTTACGCCGGGACAAGCCTAACGTAAACGTCGTAACTTGACTGCGTCGGCCGCGCATACATTCGGGAATTCGCGTATCTAGCTAATTTGCATACTCGACAGGGAAAACGAAGGAAGCGCCACCTAGCGGACCAAAAAAAATTGCATTTAAGATCCGACGGCGTAAGAGCCTTACGCCTGTCAGATCTAATGGATACCTATGCGTAACTGATTGTAAGAATCAGTCGCATAGATACGACGGCCCAGATTAGGACTTACGACGGCGTACATGGCGCTACGCCGTCGTAAGCCCTTTGAGAATCTGGGCCAAAATGAATTAAATAGTGTTTTTGGTTTGTGGTGATCAGATACAGCATAGTTCCGCTTTAACATCAGAAGCCTCAAACTGCCTCTGTGCATGAGGCCTAACATGCAAAAAATACAGGTTTTGGACATTTTTACTGCATCTAAAACAGGGAATGACCATTTTTTTTTGCAGCTGCAAATTACAGTACATGTCCCATGCAGTAAAGCTGAAGTATAGATGTATTTAGTTACAAACACAAACGAGCACACGCTTATGAACAGGCCTTGTACAAGCTTTTATCTGAAGTGGATATGTACCAGTTGCAATGCAGTAAGTCTCACTATAAAGTCCGGTTCTGTTGCTGTGCTCACATCGTGTATGTGCATTCGCACAATAGGTTTCCGAGGCTTTCACAGCTTTTATCGTAAAGTGAGATACTTTACTTTCCATAGCGATAACCTGCAAAATTAAATAAATAATAAAAAAAAACAATGAAAAAAGCACCACATCACATCTAAAATTTCCACTCAAATATCATTAACCACTTAAGACCCGGACCTTTAGGCAGGTAAAGGACACGGCCAGTTTTTGCGATTCGGCACTGCGTCGTTTTAACCGACAATTGCACGGTCATGCGACGTGGCTCCCAAACAAAATTGGCGTCCTTTTTTCCCCACAAATAGGGATTTCTTTTGGTGGTATTTGATCACCTCGGCGGTTTTTATTTTTTGCGCTATAAACAAAAATAGAGCGACAATTTTGAAAAAAAAAGCAATATTTTTAACTTTTTGCTATAATAAATATCCCCCAAAAATATATAAAAAAAAATGTTCCTCAGTTTAGGCCGATACGTATTCTTCTACCTATTTTGGTAAAAAAAAAAAAAAAAAATTTTTTTTTTTTTTTTACAGGTGGACCCAATCGGACCCTCCATTCACCTCTATAGAACGGCAGATGTAAACTGACCTGTGTCCGTGTCTGCTCTGCCTATGCAGAGTGGACAGGGACTTGTCATCCACCCGCTACGCTCATTATGGCCTGCCACCAGATACCAAGTCCCTAAAGTGGCCCTGGCTCATCAAAAGGTCGGGCACCCCTGGACTAAGAGTACGCTGATCAGCACATTTGTAGTCCATTGAGAATTACAAGCCTTCTGCCGTAGTGGCAAACAGAATTTGTAATTTATTTAACAGAGATCTGTGAATGAATGACCCAACTGTGCTGGTGGAGCCACCCCCATCCTTCTTCGATTTTAAAAGTGACAGCAGCTGCAGGGGAGAGGAACCTCCACCTGTTGTCACGGGGGTGTTTGGTCCTTACCAACATGTTACCCCCTAAACACGGGTGTTTCATATTGCTAAAGGTGAATATATCCTTTAACACATCACTTACTTCCATAGGGGCTGAATTTTTCCAAGCCTTTAGGTGATACATCCATGTACAGAAATCCTGGAAACCTTTGTGCCTAAATCCTTCAGGTGCTTCAACAGCAATGTGTAAATCATTGTCCTGTATAGTCAATTTCAGGTTTGTGGGGGGTCCAATCAAAGCTTTAAAAAGAAGAAAATATGTCAATGTACACAACATATTACTTTGGAAAGGTGAGTCAGTCTGAGTTTTGTTGCAAGCAATGCAGAGTAACACAAGAAAATAAAGGAGGGTGGCCTTTGTCCGGCACTGAACTCCGGGATACAAAATTTACAAGTAAAAATTCCTTTTTGCTTTTGCTGCCAAATCCATTTGCGTTTTTTTACACACGTTTAAAAAAAATCAATCAATCATGTTAGGCCTGAAGATTGCATAAACCAGACTGTTTCTGAAAGCAGACACCTTACAGAATAAAATAGTGGTAGTTAAATTTTTTATGTCACGCAATATTAACGGATCTCAGGACCCGCTTCCTGATTGGTGGGGAGGAAATTCAGTGGAAGTGCGTGTGGCTAAACAGTGTGTTTCCCAGGAGACCGGGGGGGGGTGGGGGGGGGGGATAGGTAGTGATGTGACTCCTATGGGCATCTATGCCCGGAAGTGGGTGCAAATGCCTGACAGGTATATGCACCCCCCTCCCCCCTGAAAGGTGCCAAATGTGACACCGGAGGGGGGGGGGGATTTTCCGAAAAGTGGAAGTTCCATTTTTGGGTGGAACTCCGCTTTAAAAAGTGAAACGAATATTTGAGATAGACTCATTACATGTAAATCAAGATAGTTCAAGCCGTGATTTGTCACAATTGTGATGATTATGGCTTACAGCTCATGAAAACCCCAAATCCACAATCTCAGAAAATTCGAATATTGTGAAAAGGTGCAATATTCTTGGCTCAAAGTGTCCCACTCTAATCTGCTAATTAAGTCATAACACCCGCAAAGGGTTCCTGAGCCTTTAAATGGTCTCCCAGTCTATCCAAGGTTCAGAAGGAATCATAATCATGGGAAAGGCTGCTTACCTGACAGTTGTGCAGAAAACCATCATTGACACCCTCCATAAGGAGTAAAAGCCTCAAAAGGTAATTGCAAAAGAAGTTGGATGTTCCCAAAGTGCTGTATCAAAGCACATCAATAGAAAGTTATGTGGAAGGGAAAATTGTGGAAGAAAAAGGTGCACAAGCAGCAGGGATGACCGCAGCCTGTAGAGGATTGTCAGGAAAAGAAAAGCCACTCAAAAGTGTTGGGGACTTTCACAAGGAGTGGACGGAGGCTGGAGTCAGCGCATCAAGAGCCACCGCACACAGACGGATCCTGGACATGGGCTTCAAATGTCGTATTCCTCTTGTCAAGCCACTCCTGAACAAAAAACAAGGTCAGAAGCGTCTTACCTGGGCTAAAGAAAACCACACCTGGTCTGTTGCTCAGTGGTCCAAAGTCCTTTTTTCTGATGAGAGCAAATTTTGCATCTCATTTGGAAACCAAGGAGCCGGAGTATGGAGGAAGAATGGAGAGGCACACACTGCAAGATGCTTGAAGTCCAGTGTGAAGTTTTCACAGTCTGTGTTGATTTGAGGAGCCATGTCATCTGCTGGTGTTGGTCCACTGTGCTTCATTAAGTCCGGGGTCACCGCAGCCATCTACCAGGAGATTTTGGAGCACTTCATGCTTCCTTCCGCAGACAAGCTCTATGGGGATGCGGACTTCATTTTCCAGCAGGGCACCTGCCCACACTGCCAAAAGCACCAAAACCTGGTTCAATGACCGTGGGATTACTGTGCTTGATTAGCCAGCAAACGCGCCTGACCTGAACCCCATAGAGAATCTATGGGGCATTGCCAAGAGAAAGATGAGAGACATGAGACCGAGCAATGCAGAAGAGCTGAAGATGCTAATGAAGCATCCTGGTCTTCCATAACACCTCAGCAGTGCCATAGGCATCTGATAGCTTTCATGCCACGCCGCATTGAGGGGCCCAAACCAAGTACTGAGTACATAAGCATGCTTCTACTTTTCAGAGGTCTGATATTGTTGTTTTATTGATTGCATGTAATATTCTAATTTTCTGAGATTGTGGATTTGGGGTTTTCATGAGCTGTAAGCCGTAATCATCACAATTATGACAAATCACGGCTTGAAATATCTTGATTTGCATGTAATGAGTCTCATATATTAGTTTCACCTTTTAAGTTGCATTAGTGAAGTAAATGAACTTTTGCACGATATTCAAAGTTTTCAAGTTTCACCTGTATATAATGTTAAAGGTGTGCGTTTCTGTAATCTAATGCCGCGTACAGACGATCGGATGTTCGCTCAAACTTGTGTTGCATACACACGGTCACACAAATGTTGTCGGAAATTCCGAACGTCAAGAACGCAATGATGTACAAGACGTACGATGAGCCGAGAAAAATTAAGTTCAATAGTGCGGCTCTTCTGCTTGATTCCAAACATGCATGGAATTTTGTGCGTCGGAATTTTGCACACATGATCGAAATTTTCCGACAACTAGTTCTGTTGTCGGAAAATTTGAGAACCAGCTCTCAAACATTTGTTGTCGGAAATTTCAACAGCAAATGTCCGATGAAGCGTACATGTGGTCAGATTTTCCGACAACAAGCTCACATCGAACATTTGTTGTTGAAAATTCCGACTGTGTGTACGCGGTATAAGTGTGTCAAATACCTTTGTGACCCATCTGAGCTGTCTTCCCCACTCCGAGCACTGCAGAGGGAGGGGGGCCGAGATCCCTGGAGAAAAGGAGAGCAGCGGGGGATCAGCTGAGCGCCGCTCAGCGCTTCTATGGCACGCCTTTCAGCCGTCTTCCACCGCTCCGAGCACTGCAGAGGAGGGGGGGCCAAGATCCCCCACTAACAGTCAAGAGAGGAGGAGAGCAGCGGGAGATCAGCTGAGCACCGAGCGGCACCGTATCTAAGGTTTTTGTTTAGATTACAGAAACACATACCTTTTACATTATATGCTACTGTAATAGAGAGGATTCTACTGTAGCAGTTTACAACCACTTTAAACTAGGGTTTATTTTCAGGGTAGGGCATATATTGCAGCCCTCCCTGAATATCACAGTAGGTCTTACTTTTGGGGAAACACTGAGGTATTTAACCACTTGGCATCCAGCCTATTAACAAAAGACGACCACAAGGTGACTCTTAATTGCCGGGAGGACGTCTTTTGACGTCCTCAGCTCCCCCGGCCACTGGGGGGCACGCGAGTTCCACCGGCGACCCGCGCGCACCCGCCACATCACTGAGATGCCAATGCGCGTGCCTAGCGGCCGCGATGTCCCCCCGACACCCGCTATCGGCGGTTACACAGACAAGGACATGGATCTGTGTGTGTAAACACACAGATCCACGTCCTGTCAGGGAGAGAGGAGACTGATGCTGTGTCCCTTGTACATAGGGACACAGATCGGTCACCTCCCCCTGTCAGTCCCCTTCCCCCCACAGTTAGAAACACTATGCAAGGTACACATTTAACCCCTTCCTCGCCCCCTAGTGTAAACCCCTTCCCTGCCAGTCACATTTATACAGTAATTAGTGCATATTTATAGCACTAATCGCTGTATAAATGTGAATGGTCCCAAAAATGTGTCAAAAGTGTCCGCCATAATGTCGCAGTCCCAATAAAAATCGCAGATCGCCGCCATTAGTAAAAAAATAAATAATAATAAAAAAAAAAATTCTGTCCCCTATTTTGTAGGCGCTATAACTTTTGCGCAAACCAGTCGCTTATTAAGATTTTTTTTTTTTTACCAAAAATATGTAGAAGAATACGTATCGGCCTAAACTGAGAATTATTTTTTTTTATTTTTAAATTGGGATATTTATTATAGCAAAAAGTAAAAAAATTGTGTTTTATTTCAAAATTGTCGCTCTTTTTTTGTTTATAGCGCAACAAATAAAAACCGCAGAGGTGATCAAATACCATCAAGAGAAAGCTCTTTTTGTGGGAAAAAAAGGACGTCAATTTTGTTTGGGAGCCATGTCGCACGACCGCGCAATTGTCAGTTAAATCGACGCAGTGCCGGAAGCTGAAATTTCACCTGGGCAGGAGGGGGTATATGTGCCCAGTAAGCAAGTGGTTAAACAATTCTACATTTATGATCATCAGCTTCATCTAGTGACCATAGAGATATTAGTATTACAAACATGGCATATGGCAGACATTTGTGGTGCCCATGCAAATAGTTAGGCATTCGCACAACACAGAACCCAAAGACTGGTTAAGTGTGATACACAAAGCACAAGCAAATGTAGCAGAGAAATGCTTTACAGGTATATTTATGGCAACTTACTTTCTTCCATGGGCAAAAAAGTGACTATGCTGGAGTTGTGTTCATCTGTTTGGGCATTGTAAACTGAAACAAGTAACTTCGATCTTACATAGAAATCTAAGCTGGACACATTGCACTCCGAAGTGGTGATATTTTCACATCCTTCCAGTAAACCCCAATTATTCTGAGAACTGTAGCTTTAAAAAAAAAAAAAAAAACATATTCTTAGTTCCACACAAGGAATAAAGTATTCATAACACATAAGATGAATGGAGGAAAAGAAAAAGCAGTTTAAAGTGTAATAATAAAAAATAAAATAAAAAGAGAAGTTATAGGTGGTGTAACGGAACGTCCCACACTCCGCTTGAGTGCTTCCGTCATATACCGCTTCCCATCAGTCTGGATATAGATATCAGATATTCCAGCTGCTCACAAGCACACAACGAGACGAGACTTGTTTGTCTGCTGAACATGGAGTGTTTAATAGAACCAAGAATACAACCTTATATACAGTTTAAAGAGGAGGTAGCCAGAACCTAAATTAACATGAGCTAATTAACTAATCATTTACCCAGACTAGGCGACTCAGATATGACCTTTCAGAGTAGACGTCACGTCTCCTGCTATACAATACACATTATCAAAAGTGTAAACACAGGACATCTTCACACAATAGCAGGGCCAATTAGCACAGAGAACAGACAGATGGCTGGAGGTGAGGACATTATCATCTAACAGTATGTGTCCCAACAGTATGAATGTGTCACTCTTACAATTAACCCGTTGAGTTCAGAATCAACAAACAGTAAATAGTTCTTTACAGATATCCTGGAATATATTGTGGATAATACATAATAATCCCATCTCAGGTAGTCCAAGATATCATTTCTCAGTCATCCTATGCCCCTAGTGAACATAGGATAATTTTATACATAAGAGCAGGGCTCGAGTCCTGCGGGAACGCGTGGGAACGGCGTCCCTGCACTATTTTGACAGCAGGAACGCGCGTTCCCATTGCAGGACTCGAGCAGCGCGCGCAGGCAGGCGTTTCCCCCCCCCGCGGCAACAGAGAACCAAGTGTGGGTTGGGTTGCGGGCGGGTTTCCGCTGCACCACGGCGGTGACGGGAAAACCGGAGAGCCTGTAGTGGCTTTGCAAGGAGGGGGAGGGGGGGTGCGAGCCGAGTGACCCCCCTTCTCCCGTGCCGCGGCTCTGTAGTCTCGGCTGTCTCCGCCGAGCTGTTACTAGAGCGATTGCCGAGTAAAGCCGCCTCCCCCATCTCCTCCTTTCTACACAGGGGGAGGGGACCGGTCACCTGACCAGTTTTTTGCATGTCCCGCGCTTCTGACTAAGGTATTGATTATGGGTCTGTACTGGGGGGGGGGGGGGGGGGGAGTCTGCACTATAGGGGTGTCTTTACTGTGGGGTGGGGGCCTTCCCTGTAGGGGTGTCTGTACTATGGGGGGGGGGTCTGCATTATAGGGGTGTCTGTACTGTGGGGGGCTGCACTGTAGGGGTGTCTGTACTGTGGGGGGCTGCACTGTAGGGGTGGGGATCTGCACTATAGGGGTGTCTGTACTGTGGGGGATGGGGGTCTGCACTGTAGGGGTGTCTGTACTGTGGGGGTCTGCATTGTAGGGGTGGGAGTCTGCACTATAGGGGTGTCTGTACTGTGGGGGGTCTGCACTGTAGGGGTGTCTGTACCGTGGGGTGGGGGCCTTCACTGTAGGGGTGTCTGTACTATGGGGGGGTCTGCATTATAGGGGTGTCTGTACTGTGGGGGGCTGCACTGTAGGGGTGGGGATCTGCACTATAGGGGTGTCTGTACTGTGGGGGATGGGGGTCTGAACTGTAGGTGTGTCTGTACTGTGGGGGTCTGCACTATAGGGGTGTCTGTACTGTGGGGGGCTGCACTGTAGGGGTGGGGATCTGCACTATAGGGGTGTCTGTACTGTGGGGGGCTGCACTGTAGGGGTGGGGATCTGCACTATAGGGGTGTCTGTACTGTGGGGGATGGGGGTCTGCACTGTAGGGGTGTCTGTACTGTGGGGGTCTGCATTGTAGGGGTGGGAGTCTGCACTATAGGGGTGTCTGTACTGTGGGGGGTCTGCACTGTAGGGGTGTCTGTACCGTGGGGTGGGGGCCTTCACTGTAGGGGTGTCTGTACTATGGGGGGGGTCTGCACTATAGGGGTGTCTGTACTGTGGGGGGCTGCACTGTAGGGGTGGGGATCTGCACTATAGGGGTGTCTGTACTGTGGGGGATGGGGGTCTGCACTGTAGGGGTGTCTGTACTGTGGGGGTCTGCATTGTAGGGGTGGGAGTCTGCACTATAGGGGTGTCTGTACTGTGGGGGGTCTGCACTGTAGGGGTGTCTGTACCGTGGGGTGGGGGCCTTCACTGTAGGGGTGTCTGTACTATGGGGGGGTCTGCATTATAGGGGTGTCTGTACTGTGGGGGGCTGCACTGTAGGGGTGGGGATCTGCACTATAGGGGTGTCTGTACTGTGGGGGATGGGGGTCTGAACTGTAGGTGTGTCTGTACTATAGGGGTGTCTGTACTGTGGGGGGCTGCACTGTAGGGGTGGGGATCTGCACTATAGGGGTGTCTGTACTGTGGGGGGCTGCACTGTAGGGGTGGGGATCTGCACTATAGGGGTGTCTGTACTGTGGGGGATGGGGGTCTGCACTGTAGGGGTGTCTGTACTGTGGGGGTCTGCATTGTAGGGGTGGGAGTCTGCACTATAGGGGTGTCTGTACTGTGGGGGGTCTGCACTGTAGGGGTGTCTGTACCGTGGGGTGGGGGCCTTCACTGTAGGGGTGTCTGTACTATGGGGGGGTCTGCACTATAGGGGTGTCTGTACTGTGGGGGGCTGCACTGTAGGGGTGGGGATCTGCACTATAGGGGTGTCTGTACTGTGGGGGATGGGGGTCTGCACTGTAGGGGTGTCTGTACTGTGGGGGTCTGCATTGTAGGGGTGGGAGTCTGCACTATAGGGGTGTCTGTACTGTGGGGGGTCTGCACTGTAGGGGTGTCTGTACCGTGGGGTGGGGGCCTTCACTGTAGGGGTGTCTGTACTATGGGGGGGGGGGGGGCTGCATTATAGGGGTGTCTGTACTGTGGGGGGCTGCACTGTAGGGGTGGGGATCTGCACTATAGGGGTGTCTGTACTGTGGGGGATGGGGGTCTGAACTGTAGGTGTGTCTGTACTGTGGGGGTCTGCACTATAGGGGTGGGGGTCTGCACTGTAGGGGTGTCTGTACTGTGTCGGGTGGGGGTCTGCACTGTAAGGGTGTCTGTACTGTGGGGGATGGGGGTCTGCACTGTAGGGGTGTCTATACTGTGGGGGTCTGCACTGTAGGGGTGGGAGTCTGCACTATAGGGGTGTCTGTACTGTGGGGGTGTCTGTACTGTGGGGGTCTGCACTATAGGGGTGGGGGTCTGCACTGTAGGGGTGTCTGTACTGTGTCGGGTGGGGGTCTGCACTGTAAGGGTGTCTGTACTGTGGGGGGCTGCACTATAGGGGTGTCTGTACTGTGGGGGTGGGGGTCTGCACTGTGGGGGGGTCTGAACTGTTGGGGGGAGTGTCTGTGTAATGTAATGGGGTCCAGAGGTGCAGGTTGCTGTGTAATGTAAAGAGGTCCTTAGGTGCAGGGTGCTGTGTAATGTAAAGGGGTCCAGAGTACTCTGTAATGTAAAGGGGTCCAGAGGTGCAGGGTGCTGTGTAATGTAACAGGGTCCAGAGGTGCAGGGTGCTGTGTAATGTAAAGGGGTCCAGAGGTGCGATGCTGTGTAATGTAAAGGGGTCCAGAGGTGCAGGGTGCTGTGTAATGTAAAGGGGTCCAGAGGTGCAGGGTGCTGTGTAATGTAAAGGGGTCCAGAGGTGCAGGGTGCTGTGTAATGTAAAGGGGTCCAGAGGTGCAGGGTACGGTGTAATGTAAAGGAGTCCAGAGGTGCTGTGTAATATAAAGGGGTCCAGAGGTGCAGGGTACGGTGTAATGTAAAGGGGTCCAGAGGTGCAGGGTGCTGTATAATGTAAAGAGGTCCTTAGGTGCAGGGTGCTGTGTAATGTAAAGTGGTCCAGAGGTGCAGGGTGCTGTGTAATGTAAAGGGGTCCATAGGTGCAAGGTGCTGTGTAATGTAAAGGGGTCCATAGGTGCAAGGTGCTGTGTAATGTAAAGGGGTCCAGAGGTGCAAGGTGCTGTGTAATGTAAAGGGCCCCAGAGGTGCAGGGTGCTGTGTAATGTAAAGGGGTCCAGAGGTGCGGTGCTGTGTAATGTAAAGGGGTCCAGAGGTGCAGGGTGCTGTGTAATGTAAAGGAGTCCAGAGGTGCTGTGTAATATAAAGGGGTCCAGAGGTGCAGGGTACGGTGTAATGTAAAGGGGTCCAGAGGTGCAGGGTGCTGTATAATGTAAAGAGGTCCTTAGGTGCAGGGTGCTGTGTAATGTAAAGTGGTCCAGAGGTGCAGGGTGCTGTGTAATGTAAAGGGGTCCATAGGTGCAAGGTGCTGTGTAATGTAAAGGGGTCCATAGGTGCAAGGTGCTGTGTAATGTAAAGGGGTCCATAGGTGCAAGGTGCTGTGTAATGTAAAGGGGTCCAGAGGTGCAAGGTGCTGTGTAATGTAAAGGGCCCCAGAGGTGCAGGGTGCTGTGTAATGTAAAGGGGTCCAGAGGTGCAAGGTGCTGTGTAATGTAAAGGGGTCCAGAGGTGCAGGGTGCTGTGTAATGTAAAGGGGTCCAGAGGTGCAGGGTGCTGTGTAATGTAAAGGGGACCAGAGGTGCAGGGTGCTGTGTAATGTAAAGGGATCCAGAGGTGCAGGGTGCTGTGTAATATAAAGGGGTCCAGAGGTGCTGTGTAATGTAAAGGGGTCCAGAGGTTCAGGGTGCAGTGTAATGTAAAGGGGTCCAAGGTGCTGTGTAATATAAAGGGGTCCAGAGGTGCAGGGTACGGTGTAATGTAAAGGGGTCCAGAGGTGCAGGGTACGGTGTAATGTAAAGGAGTGCAGAGGTGCTGTGTAATATAAAGGGGTCCAGAGGTGCAGGGTACGGTGTAATGTAAAGGGGTCCAGAGGTGCAGGGTGCTGTGTAATGTAAAGTGGTCCAGAGGTGCAGGGTGCTGTGTAATGTAAAGGGTTCCATAGGTGCAAGGTGCTGTGTAATGTAAAGGGGTCCATAGGTGCAGGGTGCTGTGTAATGTAAAGGGGTCCAGAGGTGCAGGGTGCTGTGTAATGTAAAGGGGTCCAGAGGTGCAGGGTACGGTGTAATGTAAAGGAGTCCAGAGGTGCTGTGTAATATAAAGGGGTCCAGAGGTGCAGGGTACGGTGTAATGTAAAGGGGTCCAGAGGTGCAGGGTGCTGTATAATGTAAAGAGGTCCTTAGGTGCAGGGTGCTGTGTAATGTAAAGTGGTCCAGAGGTGCAGGGTGCTGTGTAATGTAAAGGGGTCCATAGGTGCAAGGTGCTGTGTAATGTAAAGGGTTCCATAGGTGCAAGGTGCTGTGTAATGTAAAGGGGTCCATAGGTGCAAGGTGCTGTGTAATGTAAAGGGGTCCAGAGGTGCAAGGTGCTGTGTAATGTAAAGGGCCCCAGAGGTGCAGGGTGCTGTGTAATGTAAAGGGGTCCAGAGGTGCGGTGCTGTGTAATGTAAAGGGGACCAGAGGTGCAGGGTGCTGTGTAATGTAAAGGGATCCAGAGGTGCAGGGTGCTGTGTAATATAAAGGGGTCCAGAGGTGCTGTGTAATGTAAAGGGGTCCAGAGGTTCAGGGTGCAGTGTAATGTAAAGGGGTCCAAGGTGCTGTGTAATATAAAGGGGTCCAGAGGTGCAGGGTACGGTGTAATGTAAAGGGGTCCAGAGGTGCAGGGTGCTGTGTAATGTAAAGTGGTCCAGAGGTGCAGGGTGCTGTGTAATGTAAAGGGTTCCATAGGTGCAAGGTGCTGTGTAATGTAAAGGGGTCCATAGGTGCAGGGTGCTGTGTAATGTAAAGGGGTCCAGAGGTGCAGGGTGCTGTGTAATGTAAAGGGGTCCAGAGGTGCAGGGTACGGTGTAATGTAAAGGAGTCCAGAGGTGCTGTGTAATATAAAGGGGTCCAGAGGTGCAGGGTACGGTGTAATGTAAAGGGGTCCAGAGGTGCAGGGTGCTGTGTAATGTAAAGGGGTCCATAGGTGCAAGGTGCTGTGTAATGTAAAGGGTTCCATAGGTGCAAGGTGCTGTGTAATGTAAAGGGGTCCATAGGTGCAAGGTGCTGTGTAATGTAAAGGGGTCCAGAGGTGCAAGGTGCTGTGTAATGTAAAGGGCCCCAGAGGTGCAGGGTGCTGTGTAATGTAAAGGGGTCCAGAGGTGCGGTGCTGTGTAATGTAAAGGAGTCCAGAGGTGCAGGGTGCTGTGTAATGTAAAGGGATCCAGAGGTGCAGGGTGCTGTGTAATATAAAGGGGTCCAGAGGTGCTGTGTAATGTAAAGGGGTCCATAGGTGCAAGGTGCTGTGTAATGTAAAGGGGTCCAGAGGTGCAAGGTGCTGTGTAATGTAAAGGGCCCCAGAGGTGCAGGGTGCTGTGTAATGTAAAGGGGTCCAGAGGTGCGGTGCTGTGTAATGTAAAGGGATCCAGAGGTGCAGGGTGCTGTGTAATATAAAGGGGTCCAGAGGTGCAGGGTGCTGTGTAATGTAAAGGGGTCCAGAGGTGCGGTGCTGTGTAATGTAAAGGGATCCAGAGGTGCAGGGTGCTGTGTAATATAAAGGGGTCCAGAGGTGCTGTGTAATGTAAAGGGGTCCAGAGGTGCAGGGTGCAGTGTAATGTAAAGGGGTCCAAGGTGCTGTGTAATATAAAGGGGTCCAGAGGTGCAGGGTACGGTGTAATGTAAAGGGGTCCAGAGGTGTAGTTGTGGAGAGGGGGTACACAATCGTGACAAAGAGATATTGAAGGCTACAGAGGTATGCGGGGGGCACAGAAGGGTGTTTTTACATTTTAAGGTGGTGGTGCCAGATATAGGATCTGCCCCCGGTGCCAAATGTTGCACTGTATTTTCTGTAAAATATATATGCATATGAGCGTATCATTTTTTTATTTTTTTTGGTGGGGGGAGTGGATCTTGGGTGAGAGTTCCCACACTTTTTTCCCCAGGACTTGACCCCTGCATAAGAGGGTCCGGGGATGTCCCGGGTGAGTCTGTCACAGGTGGAACCTGGTGGACTGAATCAGTACCTGGCTTATGGGTCTTGTCTAGTCCAATAGTGAGATCTCCCTGTTATAAAATGTATCCTTATTCATCCCTACCCACCTTCGTCTGCTCCAGCTCCTTCGGTTACATTCTCCATTGCATAAAAAGGTGCTGTGATGTGTCCAGGGCCGGCGCTACCAATAGGCGGGTCAGGCGGCTGCCTAGAGCGCCAGGGTAGCGGGAGCGGCAAAATCCGGATCCCCAGCCACTTGCTGGAGATTCAGATTATTTAAATACCATTTTTTTTAAATGCATGCCTTATGGCGCATTGGCGCCAGCCGCCAGGCTAGGGGGCGGTTGCGCCTGTGACATCCCGGACGGACCGCTCTATCCCCAGCCTGCAGTGCCGCCCTAGTAGCGGCGACAGTGAGGAGATGTGGGGAGAGAGCCGGCCGGAAGTGCCGCATGATCGGTGGAGGAGGATGAGATGGAAGCCCTGCATGCAACTACAGAGGGCTTGCCGCGATATCCGCTCCCCCCCCTTCTCCTGGGCACCCGGGATCTAGTGTGCAAGGACAGACAGCCGAAGCGCAACTCTCCTGGAGACCGGAGTAAAGTAGTCCCCCACCCCTGGCTCAGGTATAGTGGCAACACTACAGGCAGCACTCAGTCACAAAAAATAAAATATTGACTGCTTTTAAGTTAATAGCACATTGCACTGTGTACAGAAGGGGTAATGATATGTGTGTGGGGGGAACACCGACATGCAAGGGGGTACCGATATGTGCAGGGGGGGACAGATATGTGTGTGGGGGGCGGGGCAGACGTGCATGGGGGTACTGATATGTGTGTGGGGGGGGGCGGGGCAGACGTGCATGGGGGTACTGATATGTGTGTGGGGGGGGGGCGGGGCAGACGTGCATGGGGGTACTGATATGTGGGGGGGGGGGGGGGCAGACGTGCATGGGGGGTACTGATATGTGTGTGGGGGGGGGGGGACAGACTTGCTGGGGGTACTGATATGTGTGTGGGGGGGGGGGGACAGACTTGCTGGGGGTACTGATGTGTGTGTGTGTGGGGGGGGGGGACGTGCAGGGGGGTACTTATTTGTGCGAGTGTGGGGGGGGGGGAAGACGTGCAGGGGCGGTTACTGATATGTGTGTGGGGAAAAGACACGCAGGGGGGTACTGATATATGTGTGGGGGTGGGGGAGACGTGCAGGGGGGTACTTATTTGTGTGTGTGTGTGGGGGGGGGAGACGTGCAGGGGGGTACTGATATGTGTGGGGTGGGGGACAGACGTGCAGGGGGGTACTGATATATGTGTGTGTGGGGGGGGGGGGAGACGTGCAGGGGGGGTACTGATATGTGTGTGTGGAAAAGACGTGCAGGGGGGTACTAATGTGTGTGTGTGTGGGGGGGGGGGGGGAGAGACGTGCAGGGGGGGTACTTATTTGTGTGTGTGTGTGGGGGGGGGGACGTGCAAGGGGGTACTGATATGTGTGGGGTGGGGGACAGACGTGCAGGGGGGCACTGATATGTGTGTGTGGGACGGATGGACAGATATGTGTATGGGGGGGGGGGGGGACAGGTGTGCAGGGGGTACAGAGGGGAAACAGATGTGTGTGGGGGACAGATGTACAGAGGGGAAACAGATGTGTGTGGGGGGAACAGATGTGCAGGGGGTACAGAGGGGGAACAGATATGTGTGTGTGTGCAGGGGGGTACAGAGGGGGTGTTAGGGCCCTTTCACACTGGTGCGTTTTCGCGGTAAAAATAGCGCTATTAAAACGCTCCTCATGCCCCTCTCCATTGAAATGAATTAAAAATGCGGTAAAAACGCTGTAAAATCGCGGTGTTTTACTGCAATTTTATGCTCCGTTTTTACAGCGGTTTTTAATTCATTTCAATGGATGGGGCATGGGGAGCGTTTTAATAGCGCTGTTTTTACCGCAAAAACGCACCAGTGTGAAAGGGCCCTAACGGTTCAAGTCCACCTTTGTAAAAAAATAAAAATAAATCCAGATCTTTTTGAAGATACAAAAATGTGCATTTATTATTGTTTCTAGTAAGAACCTGTAATGCATTGTCAGCGTATCTGTCTGCTTGTACAGACAGGCAGTTACACAGTGGACTGTGGACCACGACTGGCGGGAGGAAGTGAGCTAGTGCCATCCACTATTTGTTTTCGTGCCAGGTCCAGAGGCACATGTGCAAGCCTGTGGACCACGGCTGAAGAAATGGGTGCCGCAACCTTTTTAGTGAGGGGCAGAGCGTGCGTGCTTGGGGGGGGCGCAAAATTAGGTTTCGCCTAGGGTGTCAAAACTCCTTGCACCAGCCCTGGATGTGTCTAGGAAGCCATGTACAGTATCCTACCATCCATGATCTGCTACCATCAGGGGCGGACTGACAACTCATGGGGCCCCCAGGCAATAGGAGATTATGGGGTCCCCAGGCAATAGATTATGGGGCCACACAGTATACTCACACACACATACAGTATACATACACAGTATAGACACACAATATACACACAGAATACACATACATACATTGAAAAGGTACTTGAGAGGCGGGGCAGCTATAATCTTGGGATTTTTTTTTAAAACACAGATTTTTACATACTGTCCCTGGTTTTACTGAGGCTGGCAACCCTGATGGGGCCCCCCTAGCGACATGGGGCCCTCGGGCAGTGCCCCGAATGGTCAGTCCGCCCCTGGCTACCATTGCGCAGAGAAGAACAGAAACCCAGTAATTATATCACTAGTTAAAAAATAAGGTATATAATGAAAATGGATTTATTTAAAAAAGTCGTTGATCGGGGGGGGGGGGGGGGGAGGCGAGGTGGTAAGGCGGTAAGGCATTATAAAAACAGATTAAACATCAGATTTAATTAATGCCAAAAGATATCCATTTCCATCTGCTGCTGGGGCTGAGTTTTTAAAACTGCATAAGAGTGAAACGTTTGCTGGCAAACACGGCAACGTTTGTATTATAATAATACGCCCTTTGTGTAAATAGCAGCCCGAGATCTATTTCCCAGTTTGTATGACTGGATCACTGCCTTTCTCAGATGTCTGTAGTGAGCCGGAAACTTCAGATGTAATCACGTCAGCACTGATCATCACTGCATCATTACACTCACAGTATGTCCTCAGTCCCCTGGGATGAGTGATGTTGGGAAGACTGAGAACACACAGTGAACACTGAAGACTAAAGACTGTGATCGAAAGGCACATCAATGGGGTCGATTTGCTGAAGAGTGCAAAATCTGGTACAGCTCTGCACAGAAACCAATCGGCTTCCATTTTTTTTGTCAAAGCTTAACCGCTTGCCGACCACGGGTCCCGCAAACTCTATCAGCCAGATTCACGTAGGAGCGCGTATCTTTGTTCCGGTGTAGCGTATCCTATTTACGCTACGCCTCCGCAACTTAGATGGGCAAGTGCAGTATTCACAAAGCATTTGCTCCGTAAGTTGCGGCGGCGTAGCGTAAATTGGCCGGCGTAAGCCCGCCTAATTTAAATGTGGAAGAGGTGGGCGTGTTGTATGTAAATCAATCGTGACCCCACGTAAATGACGCACTTAAAGAACGGCGCATGCTCAGTATCACGTCAAATTTTTTCCCTAGGTTACGCCGGCTCAATGCCTGTGAGGTGAACGTAACCTACGCACAGCCCCATTCACATACAACTTACGTAAACGGCTTAAAAAGATACGCTTGCCGACGTCCATACTTTCCATTACCTACGCCTTATATAGCAGGGGTAACTTTACGCCGGACGTAAGCCTTACGTAAACGGCGTAGCGGCCGCAAGTACGTTTGCGAATCGGCGTATCTACCTAATTTACATATTCAACGCGTAAATCTACGGAAGCGTCCCTTGCGGCCAGCGTAAATATTGCACCCAAGATACGACGGCGTAGGAGACTTGCGCCGCTCGTATCTTGGCCAAATCTATGCGCAACTGATTCTAAGAATCAGGCGCATAGATACGACGGCTCAGATTCGGACTTACGACGGCGTACGGGGAGATACGCCGTCGTAAGTCCATCGTGAATCTGGCCCCATGTTCGCAGGTGCCCCGCGATCATAAGACTGGGAGGCAGAAGGGGGAGATGCCTATGTAAACAAGGCATTTCCCTGTTCTGAATAGTGACACAGCAGGGTTCTACTGCTCCCTGTCATCAGGAGCAGTGATCTCTGTCAGGTCAGCAGTTGCCCAGCCTCCCCACAGTTAGAATCTCTCCCTAGGACACATTTAACCCCTTGATCGCCCCCTAGTGTTTAACCCCTTCCCTGCCAGTGTCATTTACACAGTAATCAGTGCATTTTTATAGCACTGATCGCTGTATAATATGACAATGGTCCCAAAATAGTGACAAAAGTGTCTGATGTGTCCGCCATAATAGGCAGGAATAGCAAGGATGTACTTCCGGACAGCCGCACTCTGAACAATTAAAGCCTTTATTAAAATTCGGACAGCACTACAACCCACAGCAAACAAAACTTGGATAGCTGACGTGTTTCACACTGTATCTAGTCATAGCTTCACTAAACACTAGATACAGTGTGAAACGCGTCAGCTATCCAAGTTTTGTTTGCTGTGGGTTGTAGTGCTGTCCGAATTTTAATAAAGGCTTTAATTGTTCAGAGTGCGGCTGTCCAGAAATACATCCTTGCTATTCCTGCCTTGCTGATTGCATTGTCTGCACATGAGATCTCTGTGGGGTGGATCACTACCAAGGTTTCCACCTGGAGCGGCTACCTTTCTTTCCCCCCGTGTCCTCCATAATGTCGCAGTCATGATAAAAATCACAGATCCCCACCATTACTAATAATAAACAAAATGCAATAAATCTATCCCCTATTTTGTAGACGCTATAACGTTTGTGCAAACCAATCAATATAAGCTTATTGCGTTTTTTTTACCAAAAATATGTAGAAGAACATATATCGGCCTAAACTGAGAAATAAATTCGTTTTTTTTTATATATTTTTAGGGGATATTTATTATAGCAAAAAAGTTTAAAAATATTGCTTTTTTTTCAAAATTTACGCTTTTCTTTTTTGTTTATAGCGCAAAAAAAATAAAAACCGTAGTGGAGATCAAATACCACCAAAAGAAAGCTATATTTGTGGGGGAAAAGGATGTCAATTTTGTGCTCGACCGCGCAATTCTCATTTATAGCGACACAGTGCCGTATCGCAAAAAGTGCTCTGGTCAGGAAGGGGGTAAATTCTTCCAGGGCTGAAGTGGTTAAACAAACAAGCTGAAGTCTAGTACACACAGGCCGAATGTTGGCCGGTTCAATAGAAACCAGCACCCATTTGGCCCGTGTGTATGGCAGCCGGTCCAAACAAAGTCGGCCAATGGCTGAGAGAGCTGACCTGTTCTGGTGGGGAGGGGGCTCCACCCCCTGTCAGCAAACAATAGCACAGCAGGAGAGATCACTGTATTAGTACCGTTACCGTTTTCCACCCGAAAATAACACCTAGCATTATTTTTCAGGAGGGCTAAAATATAAGCTCTACCCCGAAAATAAGCCCTAGTTTAAAATGCTTGTAAATTCATATAATCCACTCTATTACAGTATTATATCATGTACAATGTGTGTGTTTCTGTAATATATTACAGGATTTTACAAGCATTTTAACTTGGTTCACACTGGGGATTCCCGTCAGGCAGGGAGAGAGAAGACAGCACATTACCTAACCCTAAAATAAGCCCTACTGTGTCTTTTGTTGCCAAAATTAATATAAGACCCAGGCTTATTTTCGGGGAAACACGGTAGTACAGCGACTCCAACCAGACCTGTCAGACTTTTTTTCATTTAACCCGCTGGGTTGAAAAAAAAAAAAAAACACTAGACGTGTTTACTAGGCTTTAGAAGCCGATTGGCTACCGGAGCTGCACCAGATTTTGTACTCTCCGGGCCAGATTCAGAGAGAGATACGACGGTGTATCTCCTGATACACCGTCGTATCTCAGAGTTAGGCCGGTCGTATCTATGCGCCTGATTCATAGAATCAGTTACGCATAGATATGCCTAAGACCCGACAGGTGTAACTGTGTTACACCGTCGGATCTTAACTGCAATTTCAAAATGGCCGCGGGGGGGCGTTCTCGCTGATTTACGCTGAGAAATATGTAAGTCAGCAAGATACGCCAATTCACGAACGTACGCGGGCCCGACGCAGTGTTGTTGCAACGTTTCCGTAGCTGTTTTCCCGGCGTATACTTACCCCTGCTTCTATGAGGCGCAGCCAATGTTAAGTATAGCCGTCGTTCCCGCATTAAATTTTTTTTTTTAAGTCGTTCTCGAATACGGATGGACGTCATTTACGTAAGCGTCGAAACCAGTGACGTCGTTGCGACGTCATTGGGAGCAATGCACGCCGGGAAAATTCACGGACGGCGCATGCGCATTTAAATCGGCGCAGGGAAGCGCCTGATTTAAATAGTACACTGCTCCTAGCCGTGGAATTTGAATTCCGCCGGGGGATTTACGATCTGCCGCCGCAAGTTTGGAGGTAAGTGTTTTGTGAATTACCCACTTGCCTCTATAACTTGCGGCAGCGGATCTTAAATCACATAGATCACGCGGATCTAAAGATCCGCTGATCTATGTGAATCTAGCCCTCCAGTTTTAGCAAATCAACCTCACACTATGAAGACTGAGGACATCTAATTGTGGAAAGGGCTCACTGCAGGGGGCAGCACAGAATTTTTTTTTTTTTTTTTTACTATTGAGAGTGAGGCTTTACGGGATTATAAAAATGAACATTGGTTGGGTTGTACATACCTTTTCTGCACTGAAAATGTCACATTCGGGTTTTTTTGATAGTCCCAGTCCCATTTTAGAAGGTAGATTGTGTTTATTCCTTCCACTCGTAAGTTCTCTGGAAGTGCTGTGAAGTGAGATATAAACCAATCAGGTTGTTTATATGCAAACATATTGTACTTATATTCTGCTACTGTATAGTGAAGCGGGTGGTCCATCAATCACCATTATCTTTTTTTTATAAAAATATAAAGAAAAAAACAACATTTATGTATTTTATATAGATGAGAGGATATTTACACTATTTATCTGCCCACTCAAAAATATGGACTGGGTCACACTGCTGATGAAGTAACTTTTTTCCAAGCAGTTATCATGGTGCTCGTTTCTAAAACAATAAAATAAAAGTCAGCATCCATTCCTTTGTTTCAGATGTCCTTGGTCCAGTTATATGAAATCACGGGTCCCACACCACCGCGGCGGTTGGCGTCATTTAACCACTTAAAGCGGTGGTTCCCCTAAAAATAAACTTTTAACATTGCTTTTCCCACATTAATTACGATTAGAATCGGCTGGTTTTATTTAAAAAAAAACGTCCGTACATACCGGAGAGAGAAGACAGCACATTACCTAACCCTAAAATAAGCCCTACTGTGTATTTTGTTGCCAAAATTAATATAAGACCCAGGCTTATTTTCGGGGAAATAACATACATACATACATACATACATACCATACATTAATCCAAGCTGCACCAGTTATGTAAAATATTCCATACCTGACATTCAGTTTGAACCACTACAGTCCCGAGCCTCTTTCTGAGATTTGAGTCCCAAGCCTCTTTCTGAGATTTGAGTCCCAAGCCTCTTTCTGAGATTTGGTGCTTACAAGTTAAAAACATTTTTTTTTTTGATAGCATGCATATTTGTACTTTGGAGTTTTGTCCAAAGGACTTGTGTACACACGGTAGGATAATCCGACACACATTTGTTGTCGGAAAATTTTAAAGCATGCTATCCAACATTTGTTGGCGAAAAATCCGACAACAATTGTCCGATAGAGCGTACAAACGGTCAGCTTATCCAACAACAGCCTGTCATCACACAATTCCTGTTGGAAAATCCGATCGTGTGTACGGGAATTTACACTACATACTTGTTGGCTGCATTAAGGCCCACCCACCGCGCATATACTGTATGCGCTACTCTGGCATTAAGAAGTGTAACGATCCCCCGAGTATAAAAGAGGGTTAAATTAGTTTAGGACTGTGACGGTATCGGTATGATATCCCCGTCAAGCATTCCCTCCTCTCCATACAAGAACATCACAGGATCATCCACACATGAGTCAAGACTGAATGCTGGAACCAAGACTGATTTATTGGCAGCTTGCTGCTGGTTATAAATACAGTTTTACAAGCTAAATCCTTAATCAAGGAACAATGGGAGCTCCACCCCCTTTTCACACACTCTGGAGTTTCTCATACAGAATATAGCCAGACAATTCGGAGCCGACCTGAGACACATTTTCTTTAAATAATGACATCAGGGAAGTTAATTACAAGGTGTACAGAACACATTAGCTGGGCAGCCTGGCACCGCATAATGAAGCAATCAGAATACATAACATGAGTCACCTCTAATCACAGTAAACAGGATTAACATCCCTTTGAAATAAGGAGCTAGCTGCAGACGGGTCATTAACATGTCAATAGCTTGTAACACATGAATCCATTTTACCTCTAACCCACAATTTAACCAAGCAGGGAGAATTACACTGACATATCCTTCACAAGGACATTCCATTCCCCCACACAAACGCAGCTACCAGGCACTACAACCAGCCGAACAAGAAACCCATATGAATAATTCTCCCCCAAATACGAGACGAAGCTCCGTGTTGAGGGTCAAGCAGGAATCTGAAAACCTTTATTGAGGAATACAGTCTTATATACAGTAAAATAGGAGATTCCTACAACCTGCTCATATTACTCTAGCAATACACCTGTGACTAGAAACCTAATTAAAATGAGCTCATTAACTAATCCTTTTAACCACTTAACCCCCGGACCATATTGCTGCCCAAAGACCAGAGCACTTTTTGCGATTCGGCACTGCGTCGCTTTAACTGACAATTGCGCAGTCATGCGACGTGGCTCCCAAACAAAATTGGCGTCCTTTTTTCCCCACAAATAGAGCTTTCTTTTGGTGGTATTTGATCACCTCTGCAGTTTTTAGTTTTTGCGCTATAAACAAAAATAGAGCGACAATTTTGAAAAAAATGAATATTTTTACTTTTTGCTATAATAAATATCCCCCAAAAATATATATAAAAAAAAAAATTCCTCAGTTTAGGCCGATACGTATTCTTCTACATATTTTTCATTAAAAAAAATCAACAAAAAAAAAAATCGCAATAAGCGTTTATTGATTGGTTTGCTCAAAAGTTATAGCGTTTACAAAATAGGCGGTATTTTTATGGCATTTTTATTAATATTTTTTTTATTACTATTAATGGCGGCGATCGGCGATTTTTTTTTCGGTACTGCGACATAATGGCGGCCACTTCGGACACTTTTGACACATTTTTGGGACCATTGTCATTTTCATAGCGATCAGTGCTATAAAAATGCATTGGATTACTATAAAAATGCCACTGGCAGTGAAGGGATTAACACTAGGGGGCGGGGAAGGGGTTAAGTATGTTCCCTGGGTGTGTTCTAACTGTGGGAAATCACTGAACTTCTGTTCATACATTGTATGAACAGAAGATCAGCATTTCTCCCCCTGACAGGACCGGGAGCTGTGTGTTTACACACACAGCTCCCGGTCCCCGCTCTGTAACGAGCAATCGCGGGTGCCCGGCGGCGATCGTGCCCGCCGGGCACACGCACGGGGGCGCGCGCCCCTAGTGGCTTGCGCGAGAGCCGACGTTATATTATGTGCTCTCGCGCAGGGGAGCCGACTTGCTGCCGTAAAATGACGGTGGGCGGTCGGCATGTGGTTAAGCAGCCTTGTCATTATGATAAATCAGGATTTCACTTCAGGTCAGACTTGTTGTCACCGAGCTTCACACAGTAGATGATACATTATCATACATATCAACACAGAACTCCTTCATACAATTGCAGGGTCAATTAGCACAGATGACAATGGGTGAAAGAGAAGCCACACTAGACTCATTTACATTATAACAGGCAACAGACAGACAGGTTGCTGGAGTGGACATCAGCACCTCCTAACAGTATGAATCAGTCAAGTCTTTCTAATATGGCTTGAGACAGGGTTTGACAAATTTGCTTGGAATCTAGGAGCCAGCAAAAAAAATTAGGAGCCAGAAAAAGCGTCCGTCCCGCCAAGCTCGCTCGCAGAAATGAACACATTCGTGAGTAGCGCCCACATATGTAAACGGTATTCAAACCACACATGTGATGTATCGCAGCGATTGGTAGAGCGAGAGCAATAATTCTAGCCATAGACCTCCTCTAACTCAAAACATGCAACCTGTAGATTTTTTTAAACGTTGCCTATGGAGATTTTAAAGGGTAAAAGTTTGTCGCCATTCCACGAGCGGACGCAATTTTGAAGCGTGACATGTTGGGTATTGGAACGGTCAGGGGTTTACACCGTTTACGATCTTCCATTCCATCAACCCACGACAGCTTATCCGACAAGCCAGCAGACACGATCCATACCAATTCCCCAGAAAGACGAGACAAGCTCTGTTCTCCGAGTCAAACGAATGAATGCTTTAATGGTAAGCTCTCAGGTTTTTATACAGTTACAAAGCATGCTTCAGTAATCAGAGGGACAATGAAACTCTCCACCCAAAACATCACACAATGGGCCCTTAACGAGTTCCCCCCCTCACTCCAAGACAGACATTCTGGCACCGCATTTAGAGGAGTCAATTACTGCAGCTGACAAGTACATTCCACACACAAAACAGTGTCATTAGCATACACAATGAAATATATTAGAAGCAGACCTAATTAGCACCTCAACAGTCTATGTTAAGCATTGAAGGAGACACTCTTATTGACCTGTTGGGGGTCAGAAGAAATCACCTGTAATATGTCCATATCTCCTACAATACATCAATCATCATTAATGTCCCATCTCATGTAATGCGAGATATCAGTTCACAGTCATCCTATGCCCAAAAGGGACTCCCGTTACAGGTATCAATTTACTCAGCGTAAAATTATCTTTCTCAATTTAAAAAAAAATTGGGCTGACTTTACTGTTGTCTTATTTTTTAATTAAAAAAGTGTATTTTTTTCCCCAAAAAAGTGCGCTTGTAAGACCGCTGCACAAATACGGTGTGCCAGAAAGTATTGCAACGACCGCCATTTTATTCTCTAGGGTGTTAGAATAAAAAAAATATATAGGGGCAGATCCACAAAATGATCACGCCGGCGTATCTACTGCTACGCTGGCGTAATTTTAAATTTCCCGCGTCCTATCTTTGTTTTGTAGCCACAAAACAAGATACAACGGCATCTGGGATCGATCCTACAGGCGTACGTCTTAGTACGCCATCGGATCTAAGCTGCAACTTTTCGGTGGCCGCTAGGTGGTGTTCCCGTCGAAATCTGCATCGAGTATGCAAATTAGCTAGTTACGGCGATCCACGAACGTACGTTGGCCCGGCGCATTTTTTTACGTAGTTTTTCCGGCGTATAGTTAAAGCTGCTGTTCTGAGGCGTACTCAATGTTAAGTATGGCCGTCCTTCCCGCCTAGAAATTTGAAATTTTTACGTTGTTTGCGTAAGTCGTTCGCGAATAGGAATTTGGGTAGAATGACGTGACCGTCGTAAGCATTGGCTTGTTCCGGTTAAATTTCGAGCATGCGCACTGGGATACCCCCAGGGACGGCGCATGCGTTGTTTACATCGGGTCACAACGTATTTACATAAAACACGCCCCCATTACATCCATTTGAATTCCGCGCCCTTGCGCCGCAAGAGATACACTACGCCGCCGTAACTTACAGCGCAAATTCGTTGAGGATTCGAAACAAAAAAAAGTAAGTTACAGCGGCGTAGTGCATCTTAGATACGCAATAATGCGCCGTTGTACGTGGATCTACCCCATAATGTTTGAGGGCTCTAATTAGAGGGAAGGAGATGGCAATGAAAACACAGTGAAAAACACATAATTGCTGGATTGCTGTTTAACTTGTAATGCCAACGGCCACCACAAGATGGCGCCAGATCACAGTATCCTGTGTCTCTGTGCGCCCCCACCCCCCCCAGCCTAAGCTTCCCCAGGCGCCAGGTCACCATTTCTTGTCGCAATTGCGACCGGGCGCCCGGATATTGTCGAGCCCTGACTTGAGAGATATTGTTAATGAATGTTACTGTCCCATTTGAAGTAATCCAATCATATTCTCAGGGTTCATTATTTTCTTACTCACCCTGTGCTCCCAATGGACACAGGGTAACTTAGACTGCATTCACACCTTAGTGTTACGTTTTGTACCGCGATTTGCTGCGACAAATTGCGGCGTTTTGTACCACGATGTGCCGCGACAAAACGCAGCGTTTTTTACCACGGTTTTCGCTGGAGGGGTGATTTAAGATTGTCGGCTATGCCGAACGCCGAAGCCGCCTGAAAAAAAGGGTCAGGGACTTGTTTTGAGCTTCAGGCGTACGGCGTTCGGCGTGGAGATGTGAACCATCTCCATAGAGGACAATGTTAAATCACCCCTCCAGCGTATTTTAGGCTGCAATAGCGTCGGGCTTCAGGCGTTAAAACGCCTAGGTGTGAATGGAGCCTTAGACATAAGAGGTGCATGGGGAGCTGAAACAAGGGTATCCCATACTTTCCAAGGGATTCTGGGTTCCACGGGCCCTCCAATCACAAGACATTAACTGTGTTTTACTATATTCAATACATAAAAAACAAAAAAACAAAAAAAAAAACATATACTTCAAGAAAACAGTTGTAATAGCTAAAGTCAAAGCTCTGGCACAAAACACAACTGTTCAATCAAATCTTCAGACTCACAGAAACCGTGACCCAACGCTCCAATACCACAGAAAGTTTAACAGGAGTTCCACTTTAAGCGTTTTCAGTTTGAAAATATGTCACATACAACTTACCCTTTGACCTCATGAAACAGTGGGCTGCACTGAAGGGACTGTATTTTCCTGCCTGTAAATCATAGATCTGAGCCCTCAGGCAATACATCTCATCAACATGAAGGTCGCAATACAGTATCTGAAAAGAGCTCAGGGGGGGTCTTATTTCCGTCTAAAACACAAAGAAGGTTCTGGCCATCAATAATCAATTTTGTAAGTAATGTGTGGCTCCCACCCCATACAAACATAAGCCATTAGCACAAACATTGGGGGCTGTAGGGATTACAAGCATGGCCCCATTCAGGGCCGCTGATAGAAATCATGGGGCCCCGTACAGCCTACCTGACGGGGCCCCCTTCAGCTCCACCCCTGGTCCTGCCTTTAGCTCCACCCCTGGTCCCACCTTGAAACTGTCTCTGCAGCACGTTACGGGATTGGCGGCCGTCTGAAATTGAAATTGAGAAGCGGGAGGGGGGGCTGCCTTGAATTGAGAAGCGGAGGTGGGCCCTTTACAAATTATTAATAAAAATGAAAAAAAATAAAATTATATAAAATAAAATAAATAAACATTTATTTAAAAAAAAGGGGGTTTGCCACATGGAGACCTCATGAGCCCTTTAATATATATATATAGAATAAAAAGAAAAAAAAATGAAATAAAATATGAAAAAAAAAAAGAATTTATAAAAAAAAGGGGGATTGCCATCCGGGGCCCTGGGGACCTTTAATAATTATATATATATATATATATATATATATATATATATATATATATATATATATATATATATATATATATATAATAAAAAAAATATATAAAAATGTATTTATTTTTTTATATAAAAAAGGGGTGTTTTCATCCCAGGCCCTGGGGATTTCCGGGCCCCTGGGGACCCCCGTACCCCTAAGAAAAAAAAAATTGTCCCTTTAATAAAAAATATATATATTAGAAAAAATATATATTTTTTTATAAAAAATAAATAAAAAAAAGGGGGGTTGCCATCCGGGGCCCTGGGGGCCTTCGGACCCCCGGACCTCTAAAAAAAAAAAAATGGCCCTTTAATAAAAATTTTAATAAAAATATATTAAAAAAAAATATATATTTTTTATAAAAAATAAATAAAAAAAAGGGGAGTTGTCATCTGGGACCCTGTGGACCTCCAGACCCCTAAAAAAAAAAAGGGGGGGTTGCCATCCGGGCCCCTGCTGGCCCGGGGCCCCCTACAACAGGGCCAGTTGTACTGGCTTATCAGCGGCCCTGGCCCCATTTATATATATACACACACACACACACACACACACACACTGCCTTGATAAAGTATTCATACCCCTTGAAATTTTCCACATCTTGTCGTCATGTTACAACCAAAAAAGTAAATGTATTTTATTGGGGTTTTATGTGATGGGCCAACACAAAGTGGCACATAATTGTGAAGTGGAAGGAAAATGATAAAATGGTTTTCAAAATGTTTTACAAATAAATATGTGAAAAGTGTGGCGTGCATTTGTATTCATCCCCCTTTACTATGATACCCCCTAACTAAATAAAATCTAGTACCAAATGCCTTCAGAAGTCACCTAACTAGAAAATAGAGTCCACCTGTGTGTAATTTAATCTCAGTATAAATACAGCTGTTCTGTGAAGCCCTCAGAGGTTTGTTAACCACTTAACGACAGCCCACTGTATATATACGTCCTATTTTTAAAGCTGAATATCTCGGTAACGGCAGCAGCTGCTGCCAGAACCGGGATATCCACCTTTACTGTGGGCTGCCATGTAAACGATAACGGCGGTCTCCGCGGCGGATTCACCACGAGATCGCCGTTATCGGTGGGGGGAGAGGGCCCCCCCCCTCCCGCCGCTTTTCCGCGCCCTCCGCCGCTTACCGGAGCCGTCGGTAGCGGCGGAGGAGATCGGATGCTGCCGCCTGGAGAGTGAGGACTGTAGTGAGGGCAAGATGGCCCCCACCCGTCCTCATAGCTCTGCTGGGCGGAAGTGACGTCAAAACGTCAGTCCCGCCCAGCCTCTTAAAGAGACAATTTTTTTGTTGTCATTTTTTTAAATGACAAATTTTCCCTTTTTTTTTTTTTCTTGCATTGAAGCCTAAATATGAGATCTGAGGTCTTTTTGACCCCAGATCTCATATTTAAGAGGACCTGTCATGCTTTTTTCTATTACAAGGGATGTTTACATTCCTTGTAATAGGAATAAAAGTGATAATTTTTTTTTTTTTCAGTGTTAAAAATTCTAAAATAAATAAAAATAAATGCGAAAAGCAAAAAAAAAATTTTTTAATGCGCCCCGTCGAGCTCGCGCGTAGAAGCGAACGCATACGCGAGTAGCGCCGCCATATGAAAACAGTATTCAAACCACACAAGTGAGGTATCGCCGCGATCGTTAGAGCGAGAGCAATAATTCTAGCCCTAGAGCTACTCTGTAGCTCAAAAAATGCAACCTATAGAATTTTTTAAACGTCGCCTATCAAGATTTTTAAGGGTAAAAGTTTGACACCATGCCACGAGCAGGCGCAATTTTAAAGCGTGACATGTTGGGCATCATTTTACTCGGCGTAACATTATCTTTCACAATATATAAAAAAATTGGGCCAAATTTTTTTGTTGTCTTATTTTTTTAATTCAAAAAAGTAAATTTTTTCCAAAAAAAGTGCGCTTGTAAGACCGCTGCGAAAATACGGTGTGACAAAAAGTATTGCGATGACCGCCATTTTATTCTCTAGGGTGTTAGAAAAAAATATATATATAATTTTTGGGGGTTTTAAGTAATTTTCTAGCAAAAAAAACTGTTTTAGTCTTGTAAATCCCAAATCTGAAAAACAGGCTCGGGGCTTAAGTGGTTAAAGAACCTTAGTGAACAAATAGCATCATGAAGGCCAAGGAACACACCAGACAGGTCAGGGATAAAGTTGTGGAGATGTTTAAAGGAGGGTTAGGTTATAAAAATATCCCAAGCTCTGAACATCTCACGGAGCTCTGTTCAATTCAGCATCTGAAAATGGAAAGAGTATGGCACAACTGCACACCTACCAAGACATGGCCGTCCACCTAAACTGACAGGCCAGGCAAGGAGAACATTAATCAGAGAAGCAGCCAAGAGGCCCATGGTAACTCTGGAGGAGCTGCAGAGATCCACAGCTCAGGTGGGAGAATCTGTCTACAGGACAACTATTAGTCATTCTCTTCACAAATCTGGCCTTTATGGAAGAGTGACAAGAAGAAAGCCATTGTTGAAGAAAGCCATAAGAAGTCCTGTTTGCAGTTTGTGAGAAGCCATGTGGGGGACACAGCAAATATGTAGAAGAAGGTGCTCCGGTCAGATGAGACCAAAATTGTTCTTTTTGGCCTAAAAGCAAAACGCTATGTGTGGTGGAAAACTAACACAGCACATCACCCTGAACACACCATCACCACTGTGAAACATGGTGGTGGCAGCATCATGTTGTGGAGATGCTTTTCTTCAGCAGGGACATGGAAGCTGGTCAGAGTTGATGGGAAGATGGATGGAGTCACATACAGGGCAATCTTAGAAGAAAACCTGTTAGACCAGTGGTCTCAAAGTACCGGCCCGCGGGCCATTTGCGGCCCGCGGACCAGTTATAAATGGCCCTCAGGCAGGGTGGAAGTGAGGGGAGCAAAAAAAAAAAAAAAAAAATTTTTTTTTTTTTTTTTAGCTGGTGCCATCTGGTGGTGAGCCGTTGGTATTACAAGTTATTACCACCAGATGTGAGCTGGCGCCATCTGGTGGTGGCCGTTGGTATTACAAGTTAAGCATTACAAGTTAAACAGCAATTCTAATGTCATTTTACACTATTTTCACTGCCATCTTCTTCCCTCTAATTAGAACCCCCAAACATTATATATATTTTTTATCCTAACACTCTAGAGAATAAAATAGCGATCGTTGCAATACTTTCTGTTACGCCGTATTTGCGCAGCGGTCTTACAAGCGCACTTTTTTGGGAAAAAATTACACTTTTTTTAATTAAAAAATAAGACAACAGTAAAGTTATCCCCATTTTTTTTTAATATTATGAAAGATAATGTTACGCCGAGTAAATTCATACCCAACATGTCACGCTTCAAAATTGCGTCCGCTCGTGGAATGCCGACAAACTTTTTTACCCTTCAAAATCTTCATAGGCGACGTTTTAAAAAATCTACATGTCGCATGTTTTGAGTTACAGAGGAGGTCTAGGGCTAGAATTATTGCTCTCACTCTACCAATCGCGGCGATACCTCACATGTGTGGTTTGAACACCGTTTACATATGCGGGCGCTGCTCACGTATGTGTTCGCTTCTGCGTGCAAGCTCGTCGGGACGGGGCGCGTTTTCTGGCTCCTAACTTTTTTAGCTGGCTCCTAGATTCCAAGCAAATTTGTCAAACCCTCACTTACACCAGTGCTGGTGGTAATAATGCGCTCACTGACACCAGTGCTGGGGGTTAATAATGTGTTCGCTGACACCAGTACTGTTGTTTTTGAAGTTTGAAAGTTTGCATGCGGCCCCCCATGGCATATGAAAACTTGACTTGTGGCCCTCAGGTAATTTGAGTTTGAGACCCCTGTGTTAGAGTCTGCAAAAGATTTGCGACTAGGGCGGAGGTTCACCTTCCAGCAGGACAACGACCCTAAACATACAGCCAGAGCTACAATGGAATGGTTTAGATCAAAGCATATTCATGTGTTAGAATGGCCCAGTCAAAGTCCAGACCTAAATCCAATTAAGAATCTGTGGCAAGACTTAAAAATTGCTGTTCACAGACGCTCTCCATCCAATCTGACAGAGCTTGAGATATTTAGCAAAGAAGAATGGGCAAAAATGTCCCTCTGTAGATGTGCAAAGCTGGTAGAGACATCCCCAAAAAGACTTGCTGCTGTAATTGCAGTGAAAGGAGGTTCTACAAAGTATTGACTCCGGGGGGCGCCATACAAATGTACCCCACACACTTTCAGATAATTATAATAAAGAAAACCGTGTATCATTTTCCTTCCACTTCACAATTATGTGCTACTTTGTGTTGTTCTATCACATAAAATCCCAATAAAATACATTTACGTTTTTGGCTGTAACATGACACAATGTAGAAAATTTCAAGGGGTGTAAATACTTTTTCAAGCCACTGTAGATCAGAAACATCTTTCGTCAGCCCACCATCCTAAGGTCTTTCAATAAATCATTAACACTGCGGATGTATCAAGGAAGAATGACACATAGGGCCAGATTCAGATAGATCAGCGGATCTTTAGATCCGCGTAACCTATCTGATTTACGATCCGCCGCCGCAAGTTTTTGAGGCGAGTGCTTTATTCACAAAGCACTTACCTCAAAACTTGCGGCGGCGTATTGTAAATCCCCCGGCGGAATTCAAATTCCGCGGCTAGGGGGAGTGTACTATTCAAATCAGGCGCGTCCCCGCGCCGATCGAACAGCGCATGCGCCGCCCGGAAATTTTTCCAGCGTGCATTGCTCCAAATGACGTCGCAAGGACGTCATTGGTTTTCGACGTTTGCGTAAATTACGTCCATCCGTATTCGTAACCGACTTACGCAAACAACGTAAAAAAATCAAATTTCGTCGCGGGAACGACGGCCATACTTAACATTGGCTGCGCCTCATAGACCCAGGGGTAACTATACGCCGGAAAAAGCCGAACGCAAACGACGTAAAAAAAAAGCAACGGGCGGTCGTTCGTTTCTGAATCGGCATATCTCATTTGCATATTCATCGCGTAAAAAAAACCCGAAACGCCACCTAGCGGCCGGCCTGGAATTGCAGCCTAAGATCCGACGGTGTAACACAGTTACACCTGTCGGATCTTAGGAATATCTATGCGTAGCTGATTCTCTGAATCAGTCGCATAGATACGACCGGCACAACTCAGAGATACGACGGCGTATCAGGAGATACACCGTCGTATCTCTTTGTGAATCCGGCCCATTGTCTTCATAAAAGGATCCTTCATGGTTCCCAAATGTTTGTAATCTTCTAACAGAAGCAGACATAGGGCCAGATTCACGGAGACTCGCGCAAAACTGCGGCGGTGTAACGTATGACATTTACGTTACGCCGCCGCAAGTTTTACGGGCAAGTGGTTGATTCACAAATCACTTGCCTGTAAAGTTGCGGCGGCGTAGCGTAAATCCCCCAGCGCAAGCCCGCCTAATTCAAATGATCCGGGTAGGGGGTGTGGATCATTTAAATTAGGCGCGTTCCCGTGCCGAACGTACTGCGCATGCGCCGTCCATTGCGCTAAATGACGTCGCAAGGACGTCATTGTTTTCGTGAACGTAAATGGCGTCCAGCCCCATTCACGGACAACTTACGCAAACAACGTAAAATTTTCAAATTGCGCCGCGGGAACGACGGCCATACTTAACATTGGATACGCCACCTAGGGGGCATGTTTATCTTTACGCCGCGTATCTCTTACGGAAACGCGTTAAATTTACTGCGACGGGCAATCGTACGTTCGTGAAACAGCGTAACGACTCATTTGCATATTCTACACCGACCGCAATGGAAGCGCCACCTAGCGGCCAGCGTAAATATTGCACCCTAAGATACGACGGCGCAGGCCGTCGTATCTTAGGCATGCTTAAAGCGGGAGTTCACCCATTTAAAAAAAAAAAAAAAATCTCCCCTTAGCTTCCTGCTCGTTCGGTCTAGGGGAATCGGCTATTTATATTAAAATATGTGCAGTACTTACCCGTTTTCGAGATGCATCTTCTTCCGTCGCTTCCGGGTATGGGTCTTCGGGAGCGGGCGTTCCTTCTTGATTGACAGTCTTCCGAGAGGCTTCCGACGGTCGCATCCATCGCGTCACTCGTAGCCGAAAGAAGCCGAACGTCGGTGCGGCTCTATACTGCGCCTGCGCACCGACGTTCGGCTTCTTTCGGAAAATCGTGACGCGATGGATGCGACCGTCGGAAGCCTCTCGGAAACCTGTCAATCAAGAAGGAACGCCCATTCCCGAAGCCCATACCCGGAAGCGACGGAGAGGATGCGTCTCGTAAACGGGTAAGTACTGCACATATTTTAAAATAAATAGCCGATTCCCCTAGTAATAACGAGCAGGAATCTAAGGGGGAAAAGTGCCCTCTAAGGGTGAACCCCCGCTTTAAGTGTATCTCAGTTTGAGAATACACTTAAACATACGACGGGCTTAGATTCGGAGTTACGTCGGCGTATCTACTGATACGCCGGCGTAACTCTTTGTGAATCTGGGCCATAGACTGAACAGGATGCACGTCATCTGACCCCCACTCAAGATTTTACAGGACAACTGTTATAGCAATGGACTGCCTTAAAGGCCTATAGCCAGCTTTACTCATTATTGCCGACGTTCTCAGTCAGGGTTTCACTGAAGGTTGTTAGGGGTTCCTGGTAACAATGGGCCAGATCCACAAAAGGGTTACTACGGCGTATCTGCTGATACGCCGTCGTATCCCTGTTTCTATCTACGCGGCCGATTCATAGAATCAGTTACGTATAGATATTCCTAAAATCCGACAGGTGTAATTGTTTTACACTGTCGAATCTTAGGATGCAGTACCGCGGCCGCCGCTGGGGGCATTTCTCGTAAACCAGCGTCGGGTATGCAAATTAGCACTTACGGAGATTCACAAAGGTTTTTCCCTTCGTGAAGTCGCCGTAAGTGTTAGTTTGCCGTCGCAAAGATAGGGCTGCTTTTACAAAGTGTAAAGTTAGTACACCATGTAAAAGTATACCCGTCTTTCCCGCGTCGCTGTAAATTTTTTTTTACATTTTTTATTTTTCCCGCCGCAACTCTTTTTTACCCGTCGCGATTCACAAAACCTTGGCGCAACTTAACTTCGCGCAAAGCACGTCGGGAAAATAGCGTCGGGAGCATGCGCAGTACGTCCGGCGCGGGAGCGCGCCTAATTTAAATGGGACTCGCCCCATTTGAATTGGCCCGCCTTGCGCCGGACTGATTTAGGATACACCGCCGCAAATTTCCAGGTAAGTGCTTTGTGGATCGGGCACTAACTTGGGCAATTTGCGGCGGTGTAACTTAAATCGGAAAAATTACGTTGCGCCCGCTCGTTGTGGATCTGGCCCAATGGTTCTTAGAATGAATACAGATGGTAAATCTCCCTTAGTGTAAGGCCGGCTATACACAGTGCCAATTTCTTTCCTGCAACAATTTGCACAATTTCACAATCGACGCAGAGAGTGTTGATAAGGAAACCCCTTCTGCCAGCCAATGGTCTGCTCCCAGTTTGGGGGGCGAGGGAAGCCATCCCTGCCGGGAGAAGACAGCGAAAATCGCCAGCAGCTATAACAGCCTTTAGCGAAAAGTGCAAGAGAATCCGGCAGGCTGGTTGTACCAAAGTTGATCAATCGTACATTCAGCCTTCCCCTTTATGGTTCGAATCCCGGGTGGTTCCTGCTGAACTGGCTGAGATTCAAACAGTGGCCCAGATTCAGGTAGCAATTGCGTCTGCGTAACCATAGTTACGCAGCGCAATTGCTTACTTGCGCCGGCGTTTCGAATGCTCCCGATTCAGGAACCTCGTTACGCCGACAGCAGCCTAAGATATGACTAGCATAAGGCACTTATGCCAGTCATATCGTAGGCTGCATTCTTATGTTGGCCGCTAGGGGGCATTCCCGTAGTGGTCAGCGTATAGTATGCAAATTGCATACTAACGCCGATTCATAACCCTACGCGAGCCCTGCGTACGCAGTTTACGTCGTTTGCGTACGTCGGTTTTTGCGTAAGGCTGCCCCTGCTATTAGCAGGGGCAGCAAATGCTACGTATACCCGTCGTTCCCGCGTCGCGTTTTTTGAAAAATTACGTCGTTTGCGTAATTGAATCGTGAATGGCGCTGGACGCCATTCACGTTCACTTTGAAGCAAATGACGTCCTTGCGACGTCATTTACCGCAATGCACGTCGGGAAAAGTTTCCCGACGGAGCATGCGCACTACGCTCGGCGCGGGAACGCGCCTAATTTAAATGATCCACGCCCCCTACGGGATCATTTAAATTACGCGCCCTTACGCCGGGCAGTTTTCCGGAGCGCACACGCAATTTACGGAGCTTCTGCTCCGTGAATCAAGGGCAGCGGAGCAAATTTGCGGGGGCGCAGGGCAAAAACGTTGCCCTGCGCCTCCGTAAATAATGCGCAAATCTCTTTGAATCCGGCCCAAGTGTCCTTAGACTTAGACAGCCTGCAATACAAACCTGACAAATACCAATAAAAAATTCTCTTGTGTAGCAGTGACCTATTGTCAAGTAGGAATTGAAGGTGCCTTGTTAATGACCTAACAATCCATTCATCTCCTAATTTAAATATGTAATCTACTAATGTAATGGCCGTAGATGACATGACTTTCTTTCCTTCCACCCAAAAGAAAAATCCCTAGATTTCCCCCCCATCAACACAGTCAATGTAGATGGAGGAATGCCTCCCGCTGCGCTATTCTATTCTGCCAGTGGGGGGCACTGGGAGCTTTCCCGGCCGGCAGAATAGAATGGTTACTGCTAGCAGCTATAGCCGCTGGCAGTAACCGTATGTAGAAAAATCCGACAGGCTGGTTGTACCAAAGTTGATGGATCGTTCAACTTGGGTACAATCAGCCTGCTCATACAAGGTTTGAATCTCGAATGACCTCCGCTGAACAAGGCGAGATTCGAACCGTCTATGGCCGCCTTAAATCCTTAGGAAAAAAGTCGATTGTTCAGTCGACTTTCGCCAAGCTGGGTGGTGCCAAGAAGGGGCACCCTTGGCTCAAATTTTATGCAATTCATTATTAACCGCGTAACGACCGCCGCATGTACATATACGTCGGCAAAATGGCACGGACAGGCAGAACGACGTGCCCGACGTCGCTGCTTTTCCGCGGGTCGGGGGTCCGATCGGGACCCCCCCCCCCCAGTACATGCAGCGGTCGGTAAGCCTCAGGGAGCGATCCAGGATGAGGGCGCAGCTATTCGTTTCTAGCCACCCCCTCGCGATCGCTCCCGGAGCTGAAGAACGGGGAGAGCCGTATGTAAACACGGCTTCCCCGTGCTTCACTGTGGCGGCGTATCGATCCTGTCATCCCTTTTATAGGGAGACTCGATCGATGACGTCAGTCCTACAGCCACACCCCCCTACAGTTGTAAACACACACTAGGTGAAACTAAACTCCTTCAGCGCCCCCTGTGGTTAACTCCCAAACTGCAACTGTCATTTTCACAATAAACAATGCAATTTAAATGCATTTTTTGCTGTGAAAAGGACAATGGTCCCAAAAATGTGTCAAAATTGTCCGCCATAATGTCGCAGTCACGAAAAAAATCGCTGATCGCCGGCATTAGTAGTAAAAAATAAATAAATAATAAAAATGCAATAAAACTATCCCCTATTTTGTAAACGCTATAAATTTTGCGCAAACCAATCGATAAACGCTTATTGCGATTTTTTTTACCAAAAATAGGTAGAATACGTATCGGCCTAAACTGAGGAAATTTTTTTTTTATATATGTTTTTGGGGGATATTTATTATAGCAAAAAGTAAAAAATATTGCATTTTTTTCAAAATTGTCGCTCTATTTTTGTTTATAGCGCAAAAAATAAAAACCGCAGAGGTGATCAAATACCACCAAAAGAAAGCTCTATTTGTGGGGAAAAAAAGGACGTCAATTTTGTTTGGGAGCCACGTCGCACGACCGCGCAGTTGTCTGTTAAAGCGACGCAGTGCCAAATCGCAAAACCTGGCCTGGGCATTTAGCTGCCTAAAGGTCCGGGTCTTAAGTGGTTAATAGTTTAAAATTCAATCTGGATTTGGCAGGCTTAAAGAGGAAGTAAACCCTCTCTTAAAAAAAAAAAAAACTGCAAGACAAAGGCATAATGAGCTAGTATGCATAGCATACTAGCTCATTATAAAATTACTCATTATAAATTATAAAAGACATCAGTGCAGTCTTTCTTGGATAACCACGTAGGTTAAGGAGATATTTCTTGGACCTACAGGTGAGCCTTAATCTAGGCTTACCTGTAGGTCAAAGTGGTCTGTAAGGGTTTACAACCACTTTAAGTAGAACTTTTTTTTCCTTCTGACTTCTCCCACAATAGTATATTGATTCCCTACTTTTTAAAAGGTTAAAGCAGAGTTTCAGCCGTATATTTTTATTTTTTTAAGTCAGCAGCTACAAGTACTGTAGCTGCTGACTTTTAATAAGGACACTTACCAATCCAGGGAGCCCGCGATGTCAGCCCCCCCAAGGCCGATGAGTCTACCGGCTCCGGTGCAGGCGCCACCATTCTAACTAAGGGAAACTGGCAGGCTTCACAGCCGGTTTCCTGCTGCACGAGTCACGTGGCGCTTTGTGAATGGGACACACATAGGTCCCAGAAGGCAGCAGGGGAGAAGGAAGAGGGCTCACCGCAGAAGGGGACATCACATACTGTGCCGCGGCTTGGCTAGAACGGAAGTAAAATGGATTCTTTTTAAAAAGGTAGGTAAAAAATATATATATATATATATATATATATATATATATATATATATATATATATATATATATATATATATATATATATATATATATATATATATAATCTCGTGTATCCCCGAAAATAAGACCGGGTCTTATATTAATTCTGGCTACAAAAAACACACTAGGGCTTATTTTCAGGGGATGTCTTATTTATTTATAGTATGTACAAAAAAGTTTCTCCCCCTGTCAGCTCTGGAGTCAGCATTGTGAAATTCTGTAATCCCAAAGATAAACCTTTGTTTAAAGACCTCATAAAACGATGTAATCCGTTCTGTAAAAAGATAATATCATGTGCAGTGTGTCTCCTTGTGTAACATTATTGTGGAAAATACCTTATTTACAGTGCCGCTTACGTGAGCCGCTGGAGCTCTTCTTTCCTACTCCAAATACTGCAGAGGGAGGGGCCAAGATCCCCAATGACGTCAGCCCCACTCTGAGTACTGCAGTGGGTAGGGGCTTAATAAAGTTTTATTGGAAAAAAAAAACAGCCGACATCAGCCGGGAGGAGAGGAGAAGAGCTCCGGCGGGTCACGTGAGCACCCAGCAGTGCTGTAAATAAGGTATTTTCCACAATAAAGTTACAAAAGGGAGACACACTGCACATTATATAATCTTTTTACAGAACGGATTACATGTTTTTACAAGGACTTTAACTAGGGCCTATTTTTGGGGTAGGGCTTATATTGCAGCCATCCCAGAAACTCACGATAGGTCTTATTTTCGGGGTAGGGCTTATTTTTGGAGAAACAGGGTATATATATATATATATATATATATATATATATATATATATATATATATATATAGATAGATAGATAGATAGAGAGAGATATAGATATCCAAAAACGAGGGGTTTTAGTTTAGTTTAAGACCACCTTGAAAAGTTGGATGGAACTCCGCTTTAATGATCACCTTAGGGAGCTCAGAAGCAGCATATATCTATTCATAATGATAAAGAAAGCCCCTAAAAAAAAAAAAAAAACACTTACCTCTACACCGCTGTTCATGTGTTGAAGAACTACAATATATTTTGCATCTACGGGATGTACTGGAGTGGAAATATCGCCTTTAACAAGCCCATCACTAGGCACCACATAAAGAGTAGGGGTTGGAGGCCATTCTGGTAAAATTGACAACATATAAAATTATTTAGGAGTATTGTACGCCCCGCTTCACTATTCTGTAATGTGGACTTTAAATACCGTATTTATCGGCATAGAACACGTACAGGCGTGTAACACGCACCTTCATTTTAAGAGGGAAGTTTCAGGGGGAAAAAAAATTAAATTTTAAATAGGGTTGTCTTGATACCGATTCTAGTATCTGTACCGATACTGAGCATTTGCGCGAGTACTTGTACTCGCGCAAATGCTCCCGATGCTTCACCGATACTTTTTTTTCACCTGAGAGCGGGTGGAGAAGGGGCGGAGAGCGGGTGGAGAGCGGGCGGAGAGCAGTCCTTGGGTATGTCACTAATGGAGGAGAGGAGAGCTGCTGCTGCCGCCTAGTCCCCTCCCGCCGCCGTCTAATTGATCAGCGTGGGGAACATAACAGCTTTCATTCGAATAGCTGTGTGTTCCCCGCAGAGCGTCGTCATATATAGCCCCTTGTCCGGGCACTTTGATAGACAGATCACCCATCCCAGGATTGGACGGGTGATCTGTCTATCAAAAGTGCCCAGACAAGGGGGAGTGGCTATATATGACGGCGCGCGGCGGGGAACACACAGCTATTAAAATGAAAGCTGTTATGTTCCCCGCGCTGATCAATTAGACGGCGGCGGGGGGAGTTTTGGCTTTCTCTTTGGGGACATGGCTGCATTTGGGAACAAGGCTGCATTTGGGGAAACATGGCTGCATTTGGGGATACATGGACACATTTCTAAAAAAGTATCGGTATCGGCGAGTACATGAAAAAAAGTATCGGTATTCGGTATCGGCGAGTACATGAAAAAAAGTATCGGTACTTGTACTCTGTCCTAAAAAAAAGTGGTATCGGGACATCCCTAGTTTTAAATAAAGAACTTTGAACCAAAATAAGGGTCAGTGCCCATCAATGCAGCCTGATCAGTGCCCATAAATGCAGCCTGATCAGTGCCCATCAATGCAGCCTCACTATTGCCCATCAATGCAGCTTAATCAATGCCCATCTGTAGCCTCAGAATTGCCCATCGATGCAGCTTGATTAATGCCCATCTTCAGCCTCCCCATTACCATGAATGCAGCCTGATCAATGCTCATCTCAGGGAGGGGGGCGGGATGAGCGCCGTCAGATTACATACAGCGAGAATCTCCTGCTTACTCGGCGGCCTCTTTAATACAAAGTCCCGCCTGGCTTCTATGATAGACAGAACACTGGTCCAATGCCATGCCAGCCCAGGAGACGGGACTTCCTATTACAGAGGCCGCTGAGTAAATAGGAGATTGCCGCTCGTCTCGCCCCCCTCCCCGTTCTCTCCGAGGCAGCCCAAATTGCAGCGCCGGTGTATAACACGCACACACCATTTGCAAACGATTTGTAGGGTGAAAAAGTGAGCGTTATACGCCAATAAATACCGTGGGCCAGATTCAGAAAGAGATACGACGGCGTATCTCCTGATACGCCGTCGTATCTCTGATTGCGCTTGGTCGTATCTATGCGACTGATTCATAGAATCAGTTACGCATAGATATCCCTAAGATCCGCCAGGTGTAAGTGTCTTACACCGTCGGATCTTAGGCTGCAATTTCAGGCTGGCCGCTAGGTGGCGCTTCCGTATGTTTTACGCGAGGAATATGCAAATTAGGCTTTACGCCGATTCAGAAACGAACGACCGCCCGGCGCTTTTTTTTTTACGCCGTTTGCGTTTGGCTTTTTCCGGCGTATAGTTACCCCTGCTATATGAGGCGTAGCTAATGTTAAGTATGGCCGTCGTTCCCGCGCCGAGTTTTGAATTTTTACGTCGTTTGCGTAAGCCGTTCGCGAATACGGCTGGACGTAATTTACGTTCAGGTCGAAACCAATGACGTCCTTGCGACGTCATTTAGAGCAATGCATACTGGGATATTTTACGGATGGCGCATGCGCCGTTCAAATAAAAACGTAAAAAACGCGGGGTCAAGACACATTTAAATAAAACACGCCCCCTACATCCCTACTTGAATTACGCGGCCTTACGCCGCAACACATACGTTACGCCGCCGTAACTAAGGGCGCAAGTTCTTTCTGAATAAAGAACTCGCACCCAAAGTTAGAACGGCGTAACGTATCGGAGATACGTTACGCCGGCCGGACAGATACGCTCAGGTATCTGAATCCGGACCAGTAATTGTATCTTTGCAGCATGTATTTGGAAGTAGGAAATTCACTAAGCATTCATTTTAACCTGTACTGACCACAATACTCCAATACAGGTTTAACAAACCACCAATACAATTATCTAAGAGAATAGAGCTATAACATCAACTGTTATTATGTGTAAAGCTAGAAAAAAATAATAATAATAATAATACATTTTGAAAAATAAAAGGTTTAGCACTTATGCCTTGCAGCACTGGGGTCCCTGGTTGAAATCCTCGCCAGGACACCATCTAAATGGCGCGTGAATGATCTACCTGTGCTTAAATGGCTTTTCACCAGGGACTCTGGTTTCCTCCCTCACTCCTAAAGTGGTTGTAAACCCCATTCATGAAACCTGACCTAGGCCCATATATCTGTAGTGTTTACTTATCTCTCTCCAAAGCTCTGAGTGCCATGTCTTTCTGCTGCTCGGTTATCGTGCAGTCCCTGACACTCCGGCCAGTCACAGCGCGGGAGCCGCGATACAAGGAAGTTACTCAGGGAGAGATGGTGGCGGTGAAGGACAGGAACGAGGACCGCTGCGGGGCTTCGATCTGAGGTAAGTAATTCATAATGAGCTAGTATTCTATGCATACTAGCTCATTATGCCTTTGTCTTGCAGGGTGTATCTTTTTTTTTTGAGGGTTTACTTCCTCTTTTAAGAGTTGGATACGACTGAACGGAACTATACAGTGACAGGGCTGGCTGCGTCATGGTGTAGAAAGAATGTGTCAACATGGTTCCTCACGCATGCAGGTTGAGGGGTTCTGGGATGTGTGTCACACTTGGAGGAAATTGGCCTTTCAGTTTTCTCAGGGATTGCTGGATTGGGCCCTGGAGGCTTTGTAGAGGATTGGATGGGATGAGCCTCCAAACCCGGGTCTATGCTTTGATGGTAACCAGCACCTGCCGATTGTGCAGGAGTGCACAGGTCTTATGGTATGGTAGCTGAGTAGAGTTTAGGGTAAGTTGACCAGATTTTTTAAATTAAATCCGGGGACATATTTTTTCTTTACTAGTAATGGCGGCAATCAGCAACTCTCTGCCCCCCCCTTACAGCCTCTCAAGTCTTACTCTTCTGGCCCTGGCTACTACTGGATGGGGAGCGGAGGAAGATCACTCTGCCAGGGAAGGCAAGGAGATAGGCTGGTGGCTGGCCAGGATTGAGGATTTGAACAAAGACAGAAGAACATGCGAGCGAAGCTGAATGGGCATGCACCCGAAACTGAAGAAATATTCCCTCCGCTCCGACCAGCACATGATCATCAGAAAGGGGCACAGATCATGGGAAAAATACAACCCCCCTATGCTAGTAGGCACGGCGGAGCGGGGGTGTGTAATTCTAATTTTTTTATTTTAATTCTGCACTGACTTTCTTTGAAATTGTCCCTGCCCCCTATTAAATTCAATCTGGGGACAAAACCAGGGACAGACTTGGTCCGGGGACAGTGTCCTCAATCAGGGGACTGTCCCCTGAAACTGGGGATGTCTGGTCACCCTAGTTTAGGGCTCCATTCTCCTGAGGAGGCCACTGTGCTCTGGGCTGCTGCCAACCTGACAGCCCCTCGCCAAATAAACACAGTTGACTATGCTCAGTTATGAATAAACATTGAATGATCAGTACGGAACACTCATTGTGTTCATTCAGGAAAGGAAGGGGCTGGTAAATGTGACATATTTACTGGACCCTTCCCTCACTCTCTATCCTGAAGGATCTAATTGTGTGCTTGCAGCTGCTGGTGGGAAGGAGAGGAGGGAACCTGGCAGCACTTTGGGGGTGGGGGGGCACACAGGGGGGCTTGGGCAGCAGAGGGAAGTGTATAGTACACAGGGAGGATGATCAGTGTGGTGTGGGGGGGGGGGGGCAATTACTGGAACGAATCCCCTGTATTGCTCTCTGCAGCAGCTAAAAGCCAGCAGGAGGGAGAGAAGTAAAACGGCAGCTTTAAGCTGCTGCAGAGACCGCCATATAGGGGATCAGTTACAGTATTTGCCCCACGTGGTGCCAATCAGCCTCCCTCCTGCCCACATCCAATTCACCCAACTGCCTGGGCCTCATACAGGAGTAGCAGTGATACCCCATTCATTATCCATGACCCTGTGCTGGTAGGGAGCAACAGGTCGATGACCACACTAGGGGTATGTGCCTGTCTGCATGGACTAGGCCAACACCCGCAGAAATCGTTGCTGCGGAAGCAGCATAAACACTGTGGCCCAGATTCTTGTAGAATGGCGTAAAACTGCGGCGGCGTAACGTATGTCATTTATGTTACGCCGCCGCAAGTTTTACAGGCAAGTGCTTTATTCACAAAGAACTTGCCTGTAAAGTTGCGGCGGCATAGCGTAAATCCCCCGGCGCAAGCCCGCCTAATTCAAATGAGCTGGGTAGGGGGCGTTTAAATTAGGCGAGTTCTCGTGCCGAACGTACTGCGCATGCGCCGTCCCTAAAATTTCCTGACGTGCATTGCTCTAAATGACATAGAAATGGTTGGGGACTTTGAATGAGGCATATAGACTGCTTTTCTTTTATTGCGCTAAATGATGTCGCAAGGACGTCATTGGTTTCGACGTGAACGTAAATGGCGTCCAGCCCCATTCACGGACGACTTACGCAAACAACCTAAATTTTTTAATTTCGACGCAGGAACGACGGCCATACTTAACATTGGTTGCCCCCCATATAGCAGGGGCAACTTTACGCATCGCAAATCTAACGTAAACGTCGTAACTTCACTGCGTCGACCGCGCGTACGTTCGGGAATTCGCGTATTTTGCTAATTTGCATACACGACGGGGACACCTAGCGTCGAAAAAAAAAATTGCATTTAAGATCCGACAGCGTAAGAGCCTTCTGCCTGTCGGATCTAATGGTTATCCATGTGTAGCTGATTCTAAGATTCAGTCGCATAGATACGACGGCGCACATAGGACTTACGACGGCGCACATTGCGTTGCGCCGTCGTAAGCCCTTTCAGAATCTGGGCCTGTTCTACTAGTTTGAGAGACAGTTTAGATAAAGTTGGGCTGCTTTATATTGCTGGTCTATGGCGAGTTTGCTTACCAGTGAGGTTTGGCTGGAAGTTTACAGAACCAAACTGCTCGTTTCCTTGAGGCGTTTCAACTCTCACATGCAGCGTGTAATTTTTACTGAAATCCAATAATTCAGAAGGAATATTGCACTCAGGTTCTTCAATGTGAACACATCCAGGAATTTCACTGGCTGCCATCCCAAACCTTTAAACCAATATGAAATGTGATTAATCAGAACGGTGTAACATACATAAAGTTTTAGAACTCAGCCCCAATCCCTCTTCCACCTCTTTACATTGAAGGGCCAATAGGTAGGGGCAAGACTTGACTTTTAAATAAGAAGTTGAGATTTACATATATTAGGCTGCCTATATATCTGGGTCTACCATTCATGTCACTTTTGCCGCGTACACACGGTCGGAATTTCCGAAAAGAAAAGTTAGTTGTGAGCTTTTGGTCGGAAAATTCCGACTGTGTGTAGGCCCCATCTGACTTTTTCTGTCGGAATTTCCAACAGCAAAAATTTGAGAGCTGGTTCTCAATTTTTCCGACAAGAAAAGTTCTCATCGGAAAGATGAAAAAAACACGCAGGCTCGGAATCAAGTCGATGCATGCTCGGAAGCATTGAACTTCATTTTGCTCGGCTCGTCGTCGTGTTGTACGTCACCGCGTTCTTGACGGTCGGAATTTTGTGTGACCGTGTGTATGCAACACAAGTTTGAGCCAAGATTCCGTCGGAAAAAAATCCACGGTTTTCTTGTCGGAAATTTCCGATCGTGTGTACGCGGCATTTGGCTCTGTTCACACCTAAGTAGCTGTATTGCGTTTAGGACAGTCCATTCATTGCAACCAGTGGATGTCTCAACGACCGCAGTGGATTGATGAACTCGCTTGTATACAGCGTTTGGAGGAACTGGTAGCACAACATCATGACAAATTCTACGTCTACAGGGCCACATAATCTACCTGGATACTCTTTTTGGATTCCTCACACTTTCAAACTGTCTTTTCTCGGCTAAGGACCTTCCAAATACTGGGTTCAGGCGGTATACTCCCTACCCACACCCAGTTCTTCTCTATGTTTCTCCCCTACTTCTCTTACCTTTCTTCTTCTCCCTCTCTTTTCTAGCATCATGTGGAGCAGCATTGGGTGCCAGCGGTGACATCCGATCCGCTAAAATCAGGCGTATGGCGATCCGATCCGCCAGGACGAATGGCGACGTATCTGGTGAGATCGGACAAAAACGGACATGCTGCGGCGGCTGGTTGGCAAGTCGTTAAACCAAGACTTTGACTAGGCCACTCCAAAACCTTCATTTTGTTCATAAAGGGGGCAAATACTCTTTCACAGCACTGAAGGTTTGTTAGTAGAATTGCTAAAAAGTGACATCTGAGAAAACAGGCAGGCCACTTTTACATTTTAAATATGACTAATAGGTTCACTTTAATAAATCGAATGCCCCGTACACGCAGTCGGATGCGTGTACGGAGTCAGATGGAGCATACACACGGTCGGAGTTCCCGACCAAAAGCTCCCATTGGACTTTTTCTGTCGGAAATTCCGAACGTGTGTACGGGGCTTAAAGCGGTTGTAAACACAAATATTTTTAAATAAAAAAAAAACTGCAAGACAAAGGCATAATGAGCGAGTATGACTAGCATACTAGCTCATTATGTGTTACTTACCTTAGATCGAAGCCCCCGAAGCCTTCCTCTTCTCCTCCAGTCGCAGCCATCTCTCCCGGAGGTTACTTCTGGGTATGACGTCACTCCCGCGCGCGCGGAACCGGCACGATTCCCGCGCGGAACTGGCACTTTCCGGCATATTTCCATTCCAGACCCGGCACGCTCAGTGTGCCTGCGCCGTGGTCTACGGCGCGCATGCGCCTTACGCTGTTGTTGACAAATGCGCCTGCCTGATATTCTGCAAATATCTCCTTAACCATGTAGGTTAAAGCGGAGGTTCACCCTAAGGCTGCATTCACACCTTGGCGTACAAAATCGTGGCGTTTTGTCCCGCGAATTGCGGCGACAAATTGCGGCGTTTTGTACCGCGATTTGCGGCGACAAAACGCCGCGATTGTGAATGCAGCCTTACCCCCTCTATGGAGATGGTTCACATCTCCTATGCCGAAAGCCGCCTGAAAAAAAGGTCCGGGACTTGTTTTCAGGCGGCAGGCGTACGGCGTTCGGCGTTCAGCGTGGAGATGTGAACCATCTCCATAGAGGGCAATGTGAAATCATCCCTCCAGCCTCTCAGGGGCGGCTGCGGTGTCGCACTACAGGCGTATATACGCCTAGGTGTGAACGGGGGCTTATAGCATGTACAGTATATCTGACCAACTCCCTTATATTCGTAAGTACTGTCCGCAATTGTTTTTTTTTTTTATGCTGTACGTACCTTGTAATCCATTTTTTCAATCTACTTCTCCCCGCGGGAGTAGGCGTTTCTATGCCTAGGGGGATTGTTATCTGGGAGGTCGCACAGATGATTGACGTCTGTTCCACCCGGCGGATAAGGCCCCGCCCCCCGCATTGGCGCACGAGTTACGGGGTTTTGGAAATCTCGTAACTCGTGTGCGCCTACGCAATACGGGGGGCGGGGCCTTATCCGCCGGGGGGAACAGACGTCAATCATTTGGGCGACCTCTCAGATGACAATCCCCCTAGGCATAGAAACGCCTACTCCCGCGGGGAGAAGTAGATTGAAAAGATGGATTACAAGGTACGCACAGCATAAAAAAAAAACGAATTGCGGACAGTACTTGTTACGAATATAAGGGAGTTGGTCAGATATACATGTTATTAGGGTGAACCTCTGCTTTAAGGAGATATTGCAAGCACCTACAGGTAAGCCTCAGGCCCCATACACACGATAGAATCCATCCGCAGATAAATCCCAGCAAATGGGTTTCTGCGGATAGATACTATGGTGTGTACACGCCAGCGGATCTGTTTCCGCGGAGAAATCTCCTCTGGGATGGATTCCAGCAGATCGGATATTTGCTGACATGCACAACAAATCCATCTGCTGGAATCCATTCCAACGGATGGATCCGCTCTTCTGTACAGACTTACCGGATCCATCCGTCCAAAGGGATTCCCCGCACGCGTCGTAATGATTTGACGCATGCGTGGAATTCCTTATATGACAGCGTCGCGCCCGTCGCCGCGTCATAATAGCGGCGACGGCGCGACACGTCATCGCCAGAGGATTTCAGCGCGGATTTCAATGCGATGGTGTGTACACGCCATCGCATAGAAATCTTCTGAAATCCTCGAGAGGATTTATCCGCGGATACGTATCTGCGGATAAATCCTCTCGTGTGTATGGGGCCTCAATGTAGGCTTACCTGTAGGTGAAAGTATGATCAGAGGGTTGGCAACCACTTTAAGAGGCATCCTTTCCAAACCTCGCAAGAAAAACTTTATTAATGGGAAAATAAATGGCGATGCCTACTTCTCCTTACCCCTCTTTGTCTCATGTAAAATTTCTTAAAGAGGGAGTTCACCCGAAAAAAAAAATTGAACATTAGATTGAGGCTATTTAAGGGGAGCAGAAACAGGTATTTTTTTTAAAATCAATGCCATACTTACCGTTTTCGAGATAAATGTTCTCCCGCCGCTTCCGGGTATGATCTTCGGGACTGGGCGTTCCTATTTGATTGACAGCCTTCCTACGGTCGCATACAGCGCGTCACCAGTTGACGAAAGAAGCCGAATGTCGGTGCGGCTCTATACGGCGCCTGCGCACCGACGTTCGGCTACTTTCGGAAACTCGTGACGCGCTGTATGCGACAGTCGGAAGGCTGTCAACCAAATAGGAACGCCCAGTCCCGCAGCCCATACCCGGAAGCGGCGGGAGAACATCTATCTCGAAAACGCCAAGTACGGCATTGATTTTAAAAAAAATACCCGTTTCTGCTCCCCTTAAATAGGCTCAATCTAATGTTAAAAATTTATTTTTTGGGTGAACCTCCACTTTAAGCACTACAGGTGCTCTTTAAAGTCTAAACATGACTGTAACCATTACGTACTCTTGATAAAACACAGTAAAATTCACTTCCATGTTGTCATAGTCCATTTTCCAGTTCCAGGTTGCTGAAAGATTTCCTTTCTGATTCCTGATCCAAATGTCACTTGGTGGTTCCAAATCTGAAAAACGATGAGACATCTTCTATTTATGAAGAAGACCTCCGCACGACGTACAGAGAGCAGAAGCTGCTAGTCACACACGCAACCGAAGCTGCTAGTCACAGAGCCAACAGGGATCACAAAAAAAGCACTATGGGGTCTATATCACAAGCATTCACCTAGCCCTTCTGAATTCTGACCATATTTTGGTTAAAGTGATTGTAAAAGCTTGTTTTTTCCCCCCATAAAAATAACAAACATGTCATACTTGCCTGCTCTGTTCCAGTGGATTTGAACAGAGCAGCCCGGATCCTCCTCTTCTGTGATCCTGGCCCCTCCCTCCAGTTCAGTGTCCCCACAGCAGGCAGCTTGCTATGGGGGCACCCAAGCCGAGTCACAGCTCCCTGTGTCCATTCAGACTTGCACATTTTATAAGATATTCAGCGTGCATGCAGCCAATGACATCACAGGCTGGACCTCCAGAGCCCATGCTGGAAACGGCGGCTCCTGCGTGCATGCGAGGGAGTGATGTCATCGTGCCCTGGACACTGTGAGAGTCAATTTCATGTGCATGTGCCTGCCCATTCAAATTTCTTGCCCCCGAGTCGTGTCCCCAAGCTACTTACATACCAGATTAAAAATAAAATAAAGCCTCGTACACACGACCAGTTTTCCTGGCAGGAAAACAGCCAGGAGAGCATTTGGCCGGGAATCCCGGCTGTGTGTATGCTCCCTATTTTCCCGTCGGGAAACCTGCTTTCTATTTTCCCGTTGGGATTCCCGGCAGAGTGTTTCCTGCCGAGAAAAACGGTCATCTGTAGTCTTACCTGTTCCATTGGAAACCCACGCATGCTCGATAAGAGTTTGACGCCTGCGCGGTAGCATACAAGTTTACTGTGGGGTGTAGCAAGATGGCGGCGAGGGCATCGAATGTGACAAGTGCAGACTCGTCGTAGTCGATGACGTCACCGGCGTTCTTGCCATTCAAAACAACGGCGGTTCTTTTGAATGGCCGGCTGTATACACGGCAAGCTTGCCAGGAATCCCATCCGGGGGGGGCGTGGCCAAGATGGCGACCTAGACGGACGTGTGCTAGAGGAGCTCCGCTCATCACGACCCGTTTACCCGTTATTCCAGGGATCCACCACTACCTTTTACCCTGATTGAAGCTGGAGGCACTCGGGTATGCGTAAGGGCAAGGCCGGCTCTGGACGGAAAGGAGGCTCCACGACTAAAGCAAGTCCCCAGCCGAAACTGCCGCTGACTCCTGTAGGCCGCGCGCACATGGCATCCCAGACGGCGCCTCCCCCGGCAAACGCATCGGAGGAAGACCGCTTCCAGGCGCTCATGCTGGCGATACAAGGCTGCCAGACCACCCTCACGGGTAAGATTGACACCCTGCAGCTGGACCTCGGGCTCCTGCGGAGGGACCTGGATGGCATACGGGAGCGGCTGGGGGAGGCGGAGCGGCGGGTCGGGGATTCGGAGGACTCCATCCGCGATCACCGTGCATCCATACATACTCTCCAGGTGAGAGTGAAGGCCCTAGAGTCGCGGGCAGAAGACAGCGAGAACCGCAGCAGGAGAAATAATCTCCGTGTGGTGGGTCTCCCGGAGGGGGCGGAGGGCCAAGACCCGACGACGTTCACTGAAACTCTGCTCAGGAATTTGCTGCCACAGGCCCAATTTTCCCCGCACTTCGTGGCTGAGAGGGCCCACAGGATGCCACCGGGCCGCGCCGTGCCTGGGGCCCCCCCGCGCACCTTTATTTTCCGTCTGCTCAACTTTCGCGACAGGGATCTGGCGCTGAGAGAGGCCAGGAGAGTGGGGGAACTCCGCTTTGAAAACACGCGGCTGATGATGTTCCCGGACTACTCCTTGGACACCCAGAGGCTTCGCAGGACATTCGACCATGTCAAGGTGCTGCTCCGAGCTAAAGGCCTGAAATATAGTATGCTGTTCCCGGCTCGCTTGAGGGTCATTGACGGCGAGTCCACCCGCTACTTTACTTCGCCGGAAGAAGCTTCTCACTGGCTGGACACCCTGCCCCGGCATCGGTAACGGTGTTGTTTTGGATGTGATCCCCACCCTGCTCCCTTCCCCCTCTTATTTTGATTTTTTTCCCCTTAAAAGTGGCTGCACATGAACGTTGCTCTCTTTGCTACCTGCCACGTGGAATGGGGGACAGAGCTGTGCCTTTATGGCGTGCGTGGCCAGAGGCCCCCGCCAATTCCTCCCCCCCTGTCCATTGCCTGTTCCCTCGCATGACCCTCCATGGGTAACACACATGGCACTGTTGGTGCCGGCCTGCTGGACCTCAGGTTTGGTGGAGGTGCATTAGAGGATGGGGGACTCAGGACAGATCGGGAGTGGGAACGGTTGGGGGGTGGGGGGGCCCGGTGGGGCTCTTCCGAGCTGATGCTGACCGGGACATGGGTTGTAACGTTATAATGTTTAAGTGTGTGCCCCTAGTGTAGACTAGGAGAACCGTTTTGTGCCTTTAATTTTTTATGTTTTACATTCGTTTAAGATGATCATATTTCAATCACTATGCTATGGGTGGATCCAATGTTATCCAGTGCTCTGTATGGGTCTGGGAGCGGTATCCTCTTCCGAGGTTGCTGCAGAGCCAGGTTTTTGCTCTTCTGGTACCTCTGGACTGGTCGCCTTGCCAGTTGCTCCCATAGGAGACCTTCCTACTGTTTGATGGGGTTGGTTTGGGGTTTATGCACTCCGGTCTTTTTCCCGGACGTGCGGGGTGGGGGGGGAGGGGCGGTTTGGTTATGTTTTCATGTTTTTTTCTTTATTATTTGATGTTTTTATGAGTTGCCAATTTGTTTGCCAGACTAATACATGCAGTAATATGCCTTGGGTGCCTAGCTCGGCCTCCTCGGGGCGCTTAGGCTGGGCGCCCAATGCTCTTGAGGTGACGGTTTATGTGTGGTCGGGGGGGGTACCCTCTCCCACGCTGGCTCCACTGTTATTATCCCAGCTGCCCCAATGGCTCCCATTAGGCTAGTCTCGTGGAATGTCCGCGGGCTAAATGACAAAATAAAAAGATCGTTGGTTATGGCCTACCTCAAGAAATACTCTCCCCATATATGCCTCCTGCAGGAGACTCACCTGACGGGAAGGAAGATTCTAGGCTTGAGAAAGCAATGGGTGGGTCACTCGTACCACGCCACCTACTCCAACTATGCTAGGGGGGTTAGCGTATTGATCCACAAGTCCCTGTCCTACTCCCTGCTAGACGTTAAGACTGACCCCGAGGGTAAATACGTGCTCCTGCATGCTGTGGTGGACACGGTTGAAATGCTAATTCTGGGTATCTATATACCGCCACCGGCTACAATATCCCTCCTGAAATCCCTGATTCCTATATTGGCCACGTATCCTACGGAGAATATCATCATTGCAGGGGATTTCAACATGGTCCCAAGCCCATCCATGGATAGGCTGTCCTCTGATGTTACCGTTGACTCTCCCCTGCGGCGATGGGCCTCCTTGTACGGTTTTACTGATGTTTGGCGCTGGAAGTTCCCGGATGTTAAAGCCTATACTTGCCACTCCACCTCCTATAGAGCTATGTCTAGGATAGATCTAGTGTATGCCAGTGGGGGAATGCTCTCGAGGGTCAGGGAGGTGCAGATACTCCCCAGAGGTATCTCGGACCACTCGCCCATGCTCCTAACAATACAGACCCTAACGCCCCCATCGGAGAGACTGTGGCGACTTTCTCGCTACTGGATCTCGGATGAGAGAGTGGCGGCGGAGATCCCCAGACGCATCTCTGAGTTTTGGGGTGACAATGAGGAATCCACGACGGAGGGCAACAGGTGGGATGCATTCAAAGCATTTACACGGGGGTGTTATCAGACTGTTATTTCTCGGGAGCGCAGGGCCGCCACTATCTGTTTGGAGGAAGCTGAGGCTAAAGCCCAAGACTTAGAGGCCCAATATGTGGCGACCCAAAACCCAGTCACATACGTGGACATGCAGGCAGCCTATCGGGAAGCTATGCTTCTTAGGGTGGCCAAGGCGGGGAAGAGACAGTTGGCCCAAACGCAGCGCATCTTTGAGCAGGGGGAGAAGACGGGGCGCCTCTTGGCCTGGTTGGCTAGGGAGCAGAAACCCGTTACTGCCATAGCTAGGATTCAAAATACTAACGGACTGGTTGAGGTAGACCCTGTGGCCATCAACGCATGCTTTGCTTCCTACTACGAGGCGCTATACTCGTCCAGGGTTGACTACACTGGAGAGGAGCTGGACTCCTTTCTGGGACAACTAACCTTTCCGAGCCTTTCGGATGAGGCCCGTACCCGCCTGGACAGTGGAGTAACCCTTGAGGAGGTGCAGCAGGCTTTGGGGGAGTTGCAGGCGGGGAAAACACCTGGGGTGGATGGCCTTCCCCCAGAATTTTATAAGGAGCACGGGGAGTTGCTGGCCCCAAGGCTTCAGGCTATGGTGGTTGCGTCTCTCAAAGATGGCAGTCTCCCTCCTTCTATGGCGGAGGCCGTCATCGTAGTGATCCCTAAGCCGGGCAAGGACCCCGAGTTGTGTGCCTCATACAGGCCTATCTCGCTTTTGAATGCGGATGCTAAAATCCTCACTAAGGTTCTGGCCAGGCGTCTTAATTCGGTTATTTTGACGTTGGTGCATGAGGATCAGACCGGCTTCATGCCTGGAAAGGGCACGGATATAAACCTCCGTAGGTTGTACACGGTTTTGGGTGCTCAAGGGGCCCTGGCCGAGTCCGACGTTGTGGCCTCCCTGGATGCGGAAAAAGCTTTCGACTCAGTAGAGTGGCCGTATCTGTGGGAGGTCCTGCGTCGGTTCGGCTTTGGTCCCAGGTTTGTATCATGGGTGCAGGCCCTCTATAGGGCGCCCACTGCTAGGGTCCGTACCGGATCGGTTCTCTCCCAACCATTTTGCCTAAACAGGGGTACAAGGCAGGGTTGCCCCCTATCCCCTGGCCTATTTGCTCTGGCTATAGAGCCTATGGCGATCCTCCTTCGCTCCTCCCTGGCGGTGCGCGGTATTCCTGTGGGCCCGATCCACGAAAAAATATCTCTTTACGCGGACGATACACTGTTGTATCTAAGGGAACCCGCTGTCTCCCTTGGAGCGGCCCTCGCGCTTATCGACACTTTTGGCAGGTTTTCCGGCGTTCGCATTAACTGGGGGAAGTCGGTCGTTTTCGCCCTAATGTCTCCAGAGGCGGCGGTCACCCCTTTGAGACAGGTATTGCAATTCAGGTATTTGGGGGTGGAGATCCACAGGGACCTAAGACAGTTTATCCCCCTCAACTTGACCCCGGTCCTGTCCCTCCTGACTCAGAGGTGCGCTGCTTGGAAGACACTACCCCTCACCCCGGTTGGGAGGGTCAATCTGGTCAAGATGACTGTCTTGCCGAAGTTTTTGTATATTTTTAGACAGACCCCCGTCCCTATTCCCAACACATATTTCAAGAAACTGGATGCCGTGATCACTTCCTTCATTTGGAATGGAGGCACTCCTAGAATAGCCAGGTCCACCCTGCAGTTGCCGGTCACTCTTGGCGGTCTGGCTTTGCCATGCTTCCAGAAGTACTATTGGGCGGCTGTCCTTGTCACACTCAGGTGGTGGCTTTCGGAGGAACCGGCCAACCCGGCTGCTACTCTGGAGGCTGCGCTTCTGGGATCCTACTCTGAACTCCGCAATCTGATTTATAGGGGACCTAGGTCCAGCCCGTCTGTCACACCTTCTATGAAGACTACCCTGCGGGTATGGGATGTAGTTAGGACCAAGGTTCAGGGCCCAGGTCGCTATTCTCCGCGTACTCCGCTATGGGGGAACCCGCGACTATTACATTTCCACACCATACCTGACCCGGCCCTATGGGCTCGCTTTGAGGTAAAGACGCTAGCGGACATAGCCCCGTCAGGTAGGCTACTCACCTTTGATGAATTGAAGCAGAGGAAGGGACTCACGAACCCGATGTTCTTTCGGTTTCTTCAGCTGCGTCATGCTTTTAAATCGCAATTCCCTGACCTGGTGGTTCTGGAGACTACAGGGGTGGAACGCTTGCTGAGGGCGGAGGACGAGACTAAACCCTTGTCCGCCTTGTACTCGCTATTGATAGGACTGGACACCTCTAAGGTCTCTCAGCTATACTCGGTGTGGCAGGGGGACATTCCAACACTGGCTGATGATGACTGGGAAGAAGGGATACAACAGTATCTTACCCTGGTGGTGTCTGCCAGGGATAGATTTATCCAACTGAAATTCTTGCACAGGGCTTATTACTCCCCCCAGCGCCTGGCCAAAATATACCCGCAGCGGAGACCCACCTGCCCACGATGTGGAGAACAGGAGGGATCCTTTTTCCATGTGGTCTGGTCATGTCCCGCAATGAAAGCCTTTTGGCAGGGGGTGGTGAGTGTGATTCAATCCGTCAGTAAGATAAGTGTACCCTGTGAACCCCTGCCACTGCTACCGGGCACCCAGTCAAAGAAATTGTTCATCTTCTTCGCTGCTTTCTATGCCAGGAAAGCAATTCTCTTAAAGTGGAGGGAGGCCCATCCCCCTTCGGTGCAGCAGTGGAGGGCACTGATCAATGCGGCCCTTCCTCTGTATAAACTCACATATATGGGTCGCAACTGCCCCGGGAAATTCGAAAAGGTTTGGGCGGCCTGGGTAAAGGCAGAAAAGTTGCAGCTAGACTAGCTGGAAGGCATCTCGGGATGGCCTGGTCACCCCTCTCCTCCCCCTTCATTTCCCCTGTGTTCCTGGGTCTTGGGGCTGGTTGCACTGGGAGCCACGCTGGGTCACATGGGGGCGGTGGCAGGAGCCACGAAGATCCTTGGATCCGGCAATGGAGGCCTCTCCCCCCCCCCCCCCCCCCCCCCCCCACCCCTCTTTCCCCCTGAATACACATCTCGTGGTACAGTGGTGGAGGTCTTCCTCCTCTTGCCCTGTTAGGGAAACTTATATCCGTATCAAGTGTAGAATGAGTGTTATTGCTATTGTCCCCAACATGTGCGTTTCTGTATGGGGGGGGGGGTCCTGGGGGTTACTTGGGGTATACAAATGTTGTATTTATTGAAATCTGAGATCTGCACTTCGTCTCCCTCCCTCTAAAAAACCTTTTTCTTTATCTCCAGCTATGTACCATTTTCCTTTCTTGTCAATTTGGATACAGGAAGTACGCGCTCACGCATAGACGTTCACCTTATGTGTGGTTTTAACTTGCTTTCAGGTTTCTAAATTGCATTTACTGCTGATCTATGTATAACCAATGTCTGGCAACTGTATATATACTCTGTTTATACATCAATAAAAATCTTTTTGTTAAAAAAAAAAGGAATCCCATCCGGAAAACCAAAGTTTTTTTTCCTGACGGGATTCCCGGACGTGTGTACAGGGCTTGAGAAGTATAGTTTTGCCTCAATGTCTACCATAACCACTTAAGGACCACCTAACGCTGATATACGTCAGCAGAATAGCATGGCTGGGCACAATCACGTACCTGTACGTGATTGTATAATGCCCAGCCGTGGGCGTGCGCCCGTGACCCGGTTCAAAGCTTCATGACCGCGGGACTCGTGGACCCGATCGCCGCTGGAGTCCCCGTTCTTCAGCCCTGGGGACCGATCACGGGAGAGCTGTGTGTAAACACAGCTTCCCCGTTCTTCACTGTGGCGCCGTCATCGATCGTGTGTTCCCTTATATAGGGAATCACAATCGATGACGTCACACCTACAGCCACACACCCCTACAGTTAGAAACACAGATGAGGTTACACTTAACCCCTTCAGCGCCACCTTGTGGTTAACTCCCAAACTGCAATTGTCATTTTCACAGTAAACAATGCATTTTTAATGCATTTTTTGCTGTGAAAATGACAATGGTCCCAAAAATGTGTAAAAATTGTCCGATTTGTCCGCCATATTGTCGCAGTCACGAAAAAAATCACTGATCGCCGCCATTAGTAGTAAAAAAAAAAAAAAAAAATTAATAAAAATGCAATAAAACTATCCCCTATTTTGTAAACGCTATACATTGCTATAAACGCTTATTGCGATTATTTTTTTACCAAAAATAGGTAGAAGAATACGTATCGGCCTAAACTGAGGAAAATTTATTTTTTTTATATATTTTTGGGGGATATTTATTATAGCAACAAGTAAAAAATATTTAATTTTTTTCAAAATTGACGCTTTATTTTTGTTTATAGCGCAAAAAATAAAAACCACAGAGGTGATTAAATACCACCAAAAGAAAGTTCTATTTGTGGGGAAAAAAAGGACGCCAATTTTGTTTGGGAGCCACGTCGCATGAACGCGCAATTATCAGTAATTGCATTCACACCTGAGCGTCGGTCGTTTTTTTCGGCGTTTTGTCGCGCGTATTCATGCTTATTTGTGCGTTTGCATACAGCGTTGTCCGACGTTTTTGTACTTCGACGTTTTTTTATTTTAGCCAATAGGTAAAATTATTTCATCACTTGTTGCTATGTTGGTAGATTTTTTTAATCTTCTGCCTGGGTGACAAGTTCTATTGATTAAAGCGACGAAACGCCCGTAGCAAATGCTCGCTGTCGCGCTAGTCGCTTGAATCGAGCGTTTCCATTACTTTCTATGGGAAATGGAAATGCTCAAATACGCCCAAACCGCCCGATTCGCGCGACAAAAAAGGGTCCGGAACTTGTTTGAGCTTCAGTAGTTCGGCGTGCAGATGTGAACCATCTCCATAGGGTATAATGTATTTTTTCCCCTCTAGCGTATTTGAGCGTCGCGCTTCAGGCGACAAAACGCTCAGGTGTGAATGCAGCCTTAAAGCGACGCAGTGCCGAATCACAAAAAGGGGCCTGGTCCTTTAGCTGCATTTTGGTCCGGGTCTTAAGTGGTTAAATCACGTTGCTAATTGAATATTGTATTTGTTTGAAGACTAAATACTGACATTTGCACTTAAAACTGTAATTTTTGAACTTTTTTGAAACACCAGTAAAAACTGGGTTGTGCCAGTAAATTTTGGGTGTCATATCAGTAAATTCCAATCCGGTAGGTTGGCAACACTGGACGGGATACAATTACAACTTGACAAATATCCAGAAAAGGATGTAGTTGCCAAAATGTACTTCACCTGCAAATACCAATCTACTTCCAGTAAAAAAAGAAAGGTGAACCAGGACAAAGACCTGTATACCGGTTGGTACATGATCTACGGGAAGTGAATAAATTAATAGATACTTCTATTGTTCCAAATCTGCACACTCTGCCAACTCAAATTCCTCCTGCAGCTACTTGTTTTTCTCTTATGGATTTGGCCAATGCATATTTTTCTGTTTCCATTAGCATAGTGTCCGCATTTTGCATTCACCGTGGCTGGGCAACAGTATACATGGAAGAGGCTCCCCCAGGGTATGGCAAGCCCCCCCCTCAGAATAAAATGCTGCATTATCCCAAATCTCAGTGGAAACCGAAGCACAGTGACACTGTCCTACTTCTGTATGTTGATGACCTTCATTTGTGTTGTAGGGTTCCGTCCACTTGTAAAGGAGAAACCATTCGTTTGCTGGTGTTTCTGGCACAGACAGGGAGCAAAAAATAAATAAAAATCCCCTAGACCAGGGGTACTGAATTAAATTTCACGGAGGTCTGGTTAGTAAAATCTTCTTCCAGCAGAGGTTCGAATCGCATGTTTGTGATATGACATCACAGCACGCCTTCCTCCTAGGCGTCCCCATCTCTGCAGCTGAAAAACGCAGGGGAAATTGCACATGTTCCCAAACTGCAGAGGAACACACCACACTTTAGCGCATGCATGTGCCAAACCACACGGTCCTGCAACAGCACGTAGCTTGGTGCTGCGCAATATATATATAAAAAAAAAAGGGGGGGGGGGGTCAGGGACTTATTTTCCCATATTTCTCATCGGTAGTGCACTCCATTAAAATGAATGGGCTGACCTAACAATGAAATGCGCATGCACAGCCCTGAACTGAGCCCCATATCACAATCCCACCCTTACATCAGCATCCGCAGTACCCACTGCACATCACAGTTCCCTTCCCTTTAAATCAAAATACCCCCCCCCCACCACATCAAGATACATTTACAAAGCCCCCCCATTACAGTCCCCAGCCCCCCCCCCCCACATTGTCCTCAGACCCCCTAACATCACTCTGCCTTCCCCATTGCAGTACTCATCCTCCCCCATTACAGCAGTTTGACAAATTTGCTTGGAATCTAGGAGCCAGCTAAAAAAGTTAGGAGCCAGAAAACGCGCCCCGTCCCGACAAGCTTGCGCGCAGAAGCGAACACATACGTGAGCAGCGCCCGCATATGTACGGTGTTCAAACCACACATGTGAGGTATCGCCGCAATTGGTAGAGCGAGAGCAATAATTCTAGCTCTAGACCTCCTCTAACTCAAAACATGCAACCTGTAGATTTTTTTAAACGTCGCCTATGAAGATTTTAAAGGGTAAAAGTTTGTAGGCATTCCACGAGCGGACGCAATTTTGAAGCGTGACATGTTGGGTGTGAATTTACTCAGCGTAACATTATCTTTCATAATATTAAAAAAAAATGGGGATAACTTTACTGTTGTCTTATTTTTTTCCCAAAAAAGTGCGCTTGTAAGACCGCTGCGCAAATACGGCGTGACAGAAAGTATTGCAACAATCGCCATTTTATTCTCTAGGGTGTTAGGATAAAAAATATATATAATGTTTGGGGGTTCTAATTAGAGGGAAGAAGATGGCAGTGAAAATAGTGAAAAATTACATTAGAATTGCTGTTTAACTTGTAATGCTTAACTTGTAATACCAACGGCCACCACCAGATGGCGCCAGCTCACATCTGGTGGTAACTTGTAATACCAACGGCTCACCACCAGATGGCGCCAGCTCACCTTCCAAGCCAAGTCGACAGGGCACTATTTCTAGTCGCCATGGTGACCGGGATTTGTCGAGCCCTGTATTACAGTATTCAGCCCCCCCCCCCATTATTGTCCTCAGCCCCCCTTAACAGTAGTCAGCCCCCCTCATTACTGTCCTCAACCTTCCCCTCACATGACTGTCTTCAGCCTCCTATTACAGTACTCAGTTCCCCTCATTACTGTCCTCAGCCCCCCTCCCGACATTACAGTACTCAGTACCCCTCTCCCGACATTACAGTACTCAGCCCCCCTCCGACATTACAGTACTCAGTACCCCTCTCCCGACATTACAGTACTCAGCCCCCCTCCGACATTACAGTACTCAGTACCCCTCTCCCGACATTACAGTACTCAGCCCCCCTCTGGCATTACAGTACTCAGTACCCCCCTCCCGACATTACAGTACTCAGTACCCCCCTCCCGACATTACAGTACTCAGTACCCCCCTCCCGACATTACAGTACTCAGTACCCCCCTCCCGACATTACAGTACTCAGTACCCCCCTCCCGACATTACAGTACTCAGTACCCCCCTCCCGACATTACAGTACTCAGTACCCCCCTCCCGACATTACAGTACTCAGTACCCCCCTCCCGACATTACAGTACTCAGTACCCCCCTCCCGACATTACAGTGCTCAGTACCCCCCTCCCGACATTACTGTTGTCAGCCCACACATTACCCTCCTTCACACTAATGTCCTCAGCCCCCCTTTCACAGTTCCCCTAACTTACACAGACGAGAGGCACAGCAGCTCTGAATGGACGATGGGAAGCTGCAAAGCTGGTGAATAGTTGCTTGGACCGCTCTTCATCCTGGCAAACAATCACTGGCTTGTGTACCTCGGGCAGCTTCCGCCCTCCCTCCAGAACTGTCCTACCTCCCGCCATCAGTCCTGCGAAGATGATAGCGTGACAGACCACCAAGATGTGGTAATGCTGCATTAAAAACAGTTCTTCGATTTTTCTTTCTTATTAAAATACAGTGCTATCATCCATATAAATGTAGCGCCTGTGTACTTTTCAGTACAGGTGCTATGTCCAATTTAGTAGGATGAGAGTGTTATTTTCTCTCATCCATGTTGATTTGTTTAAATTCGGCTGTTTCCAGCCCTGAACTGTCCTATGGGTCATTCTGTGCTCCAGAGATGTAGTTCCATCTCTGGATGGCAGGTGGCGCCAGAGGGATCCAGGCGGAGGCGCCTTTTCCTAGCAGCCAATCAGAGGAGTGTTTCCCTCGCGGGGCATGCTGGGGGAGGTTATTTATGTGGTGGACACCATTTTTTGGGGTCTTCGCAGGTTCCTGGTTCCAGGTGTGGCACCCACCTTAAAGGCCCATTCACACCTAGGCGTTTTTTACGCCTGTAGTGTGACGCCCGCTGCCGCCCCGACACGCCAGAGGGATGATGTAACATTGCCCTCTATGGAGATGGTTCACATCTCCACGCCAAACGCCTGCCGCCTGAAAAAAGTCCCGGACCTTTTTTTCAGGCGTCTTTCGGCGTTCGGCATAGGAGATGTGAACCATCTCCATAGAGGGGGTGAAGGCTGCATTAAATCGCGGCGTTTTGTCGCCGCAAATCGCGGTACAAAACGCCGCGATTTAGTACGCCGAGGTGTGAATGCAGCCTTAGGGTGTGCGCACATCACGGGCCCCGGCGATATGGCCTACCAGGCCAGGGCGCACGTGTTACGCAGAGTTCCTGGCTCTGGGCCCTCATGGCCCGGAGCAACTGATGCTGCCAAGGGGCCCCAGTGACTTACTGGGTCCCCCATCTCTTATCAAGAAGATCCCAATCGAGTTGTGCTGTTCGGTGGGGAGACGGTCTGAGGTGAACCCGGAGGCAGGTGATCCAACAGGGCTTAGACGATCCATCGGGGATCTGGGTGACCGGACACTGACAGGTTGTATGTTGCAAACTGTCAGTCGGTGACCCCAAGCTAACAAGTTCTACCTGAGGAAGATTCAGGCGAAATTGTGTTTACTGGGAGGATTCGCTCTATCATCCATGTTCCTGAGTACTGGGCCTGTGGCAGAGGTCTCACTACTAATCTAAAGTTTACTAGAGCCAAGTCGGTGGCAGAGACTTGTTCCTTCCCAGCCGTTCCGAGTGACCCTCCGGCTGCCAGGCCTGTGAGAGGGACCTGTCCAGGGGCACTACACCCACTCCGGCTGGAGTGGCGACGAAGCAAGATTAATCATTTGAGGCAGGACTGCTTCTTTTATCCATAGGCCTGAATCTGCAAAGTTCTCTCCTTTTCACCAACCTATCCTATCTACCTCAAGTTGACTATTGGTCATGTTTGACCCAAAATAAAGGCACAGAAAACGTCAACCAATTGTCTGGACATTCCGTCATTGCTCTCATCATCGTCATTACCCCTAGACACATCACAGAGGTAACAGTCCAGGGCTCGACAAATCCCGGGCGCCAGGTCGCCATGGCGACTAGAAATGGTGTCCTGGCGACTTGGCTTGGAAGGTGAGCTGGCGCCATCTGGTGGTGAGCCGTTGGTATTACAAGTTAAGCATTACAAGTTAAACAGCAATTCTAATGTAATTTTTCACCATTTTTCACTTCTTCCCTCTAATTAGAACCCCCAAACATTATATATATTTTTTATCCTAACACCCTAGAGAATAAAATGGCGATCGTTGCAATAATTTCTGTCACGCCGTATTTGCGCAGCGGTCTTACAAGCGCACTTTTTTGGGAAAAAATTACACTTTTTTTTTATTAAAAAATAAGACAACAGTAAAGTTATCCCCATTTTTTTTAATATTATGAAAGATAATGTTACGCCGAGTAAATTCATACCCAACATGTCACGCTTCAAAATTGCGTCCGCTCGTGGAATGCCGACAAACTTTTACCCTTTAAAATCTTCATAGGCGAAATTTAAAAAATTCTACAGGTTGCATGTTTTGAGTTACAGAGAAGATCTAGGGCTAGAATTATTGCTCTCGCTCTACCAATCGCAGCGATACCTCACATGTGTGGTTTGAACACCGTTTACATATGCGGGCGCTGCTCACGCATGTGTTCGCTTCTGCGCGCAAGCTCGTCGGGACGGGTGCGTTTTCTGGCTCCTGACTTTTTTAGCTGGCTCCTAGATTCCAAGCAAATTTGTCAAACCCTGGGTAACACAATTATGCCGATCCCAAATCTAACCAGCGGCTCCTGAGGGGGTAGCGCTACATAAAAAAAAAAGAGAAGGGATATGGCAAATTGAGCAGCGTGTGTTTAGTATAACTTTAAAAATATATTAAAATCTATTTTGCATCAGTCATCCTCTAACAAGCGAATAGACAATGCCGTGGTAATATGAAGCAAATTCCTTCTACAAACATACTGACCATTACATAAGTGATGCCCGCACAGAATTTCCATCAAGTGTTACTTTCCACATATCAGAGAATGGCAAACAGAGAGAGATGGAAAGTGAAAGTGTCCTCTGGGGATTTCCAAGAAAAAAGTACAAAATTGTGCAATGTTTGATCATTTTTCTATGACATAAGTCCCTGGAGCAGAGCGCGGGGAGAACACAGAGACAGCCAACCGAAATATTCAGATGCCCAACTAGTAGAAACGTGTCCAGTCCACCTCTTCATTACCAATCCATCAGAAAAAAATCTATTTCCAGAGGTCCTGAGCGGCTGTCTGACTGCTTTGCATCAGAAAATACAGCAAAGAGCGCATTAGTACTTGTCCTAACAATCATCAAAGAGGACCTGTCTATTCTATATAGAATTTACCGCTTAACCACTTCCATACCGGGCCTATTCTGGCACTCCTCTCCTACATGTACAAATCATAATTCTTTTTTTTTTTGCTCGAAAATTACTCAGAACTCCCTAACATTATATATGTTTTTTTTTTAGTAGACATCCTAGGGAATAAAATGGCAGCAACTTTTTATCTCGTCCGGTATTTGCGCAATACATTTTTCAAACGCATTTTTTTGGGGAAAAAAACCTTTCATGATTATAAAAAATAACAAAAAACAGTAAAAGGTAGCGAATTTTTTGTATAATGTGAACCATGATATTACGCTGAGTAAATAGATACCCAACATGTCACACTTTAAAATTGCGCTCACTCATGGAATGGTGCCAAACGTCGGTACTTAAAAGTCTCCATAGGCGACGCTTTAAATTTTTTTTTTTTTTTTTACAGGTTACCAGTTTAGAGTTACAGAGATCGAGTGCTAGAATTGTTGCTTGCGCTCTAACGCACGCGTCGATACCTCACGTGTGGCTTGAACGGCGTTTACATATGTGGGCGGGACTTACGTGTGTGTTTGCTTCTGAGTGCGACTTACCAGGGACAGGGGCGTTTTACATTTTTTATTTATTTTTTATTTTACTTTATTGTTATTTTTTTTTTACAATTTCTTTTACATTTTATTTTTTTAGATCACTTTTATTCCTATTACAAGGAATGTAAACATCCCTTGTAATAGGAATCTATCGTGACAGGTCCTCTTTATGGAGAGATGCGGGGTCAATAAGACCCCACATCTCTCCTCCAGGTTGGAAAGCATGAGATTGAAAAGAGAAATTCACTGATCACATGCTTACCCGCCGCGATCGCGGCTTTGTTTACATCCGCGGCCTGGACGTGATGTCACAACGTCACTCCCGGGCCTCCGACAGTCATAGAGATGACTGGTGACCATTTGGTTACCAGAAATCTCTATAGTCGTCATCCAGCAGCGGCCGATTTTTTTCTCCGGATCCCCAATGGCAAGGGAGAGCCCGGAGAAGTTTTTGATCTTTCCAGTGCTCTTTTTTGCCAGACCAACTATAGGTAGGGGCAGGTTTAGGCTACCACCTGCCCCCTATCTATTGATTTGCACACCTGTGCTCCTCTTTAGGAGGCTTTAAAATTCATAGTTAGGACTGCAGTACATGGAGTGCCTTGACGTTTGGCCTGCAGCTTACCAGGTATTTGCAAATACATGCAACTAAACCTCTGTTTTTAATTACATACAGTTAGACAGATTAATTTGGTTTAGTGCTTTTTTGGTTGGTCATTTTGAGCCTGGTCATTATGGAAAAAAAAAATTATATTCCATATATATATATATATATATATATATATATATATATATATATATATATATATATATATATATATATATATATATATATATATATATATATATATATATATATATATACACACTTAATCGTATACTGTTAAAACGCATCTCATTTAAAGTCCCAACTCTCCACCCTTTTTATACATTTACAGGGATGGAGGCCTGTGGTAGTGTATATCACATGCCTCATACAAAGTCCCAACCCCATTCCACCTTTTTTAACATGGGAGTTTATGGAAGGGGTGCCCAGATTTGAAAAAAAATGGTGCTCCCCAGCCATAGGTCCCCCAGACAACAAACTTTGCACACTTGTAGAGGAGACATGTGGCTACATGTGTGCCAAGTTCCCGGTCCAAGAGACCTACAGCCGGCCAGTACCGGGTCCCCAAAGTCCGGGAGAGCAGGCGCAAAAAGGTGGCTCGAGTATAAACCGAGGGGGGAATTTTCAGCACAAAAAAATTTGCTGAAAAACTCGACTTATACTCGAGTATATATATGGCAAGTTCATCTTTTCAGAATAAATGAAAAGATGACACCCTACATTCTCCCCGACTGGTAGCTGCTGTACTTCTGTGGGTGATGGCCGTTAGTGGTCACGCTCTACACCGCTCTTCTACCTCTTCTTTCTGCAGGGCTTCAGGAACTGATCAGAGTGATTCTGATTGGTCAGCACTGAATCGCTCCGATCTGTCCTCAAAGCCTTGCAGAAATAAGAGGGAGAAGAGCGTGGATTTCAGATTCTGGCTGCATGGGCACTGACAGCTCATCACCCATGGAGGTAAGTACAGTGGGGACCAGGGGTGAGGTTGGGGTGCAGGGTGTTAGTTTACCTTTCCATTTTTTCTGAAAGAGTGAAATAACCCTTTAAGTTGTGCCCATTTCCAATCTGCCTGCAGATCAGACGTAAATAATGCAGCTTTCTTGGACTAAGCAGTAGATACTTTGAGCACCTAAAATTCAGCACTTGATCATTCAACATAGACATCATCCCCAGCGATACATTTTCCTGCACTAAAGAGCAGGGAACGGAAAAAGGAAACAAAAACATATCCTTTATAGACCGGCGACTGACCACGCCTCAAAACGTGTGCAAACAAACTGAAAAATTCTGAAAACAAAAACGTCAATTGCAGCCTCGCTGTGGCCGTCAAACACAGCCACAATGCCCATCAAGACAGAGAAAGATAGCCCTTTAGCTGTGTATGTGAAAGATCAGCTTAACATAGATATAAAATGCACAAATCATTGCAGATCAGTATTCACTAAAGCTAGGTTCACATCAATGGGGGGGGGATTTACTAAAACTGGAGAATGCAAAATTTCATGCAGCTCTGCATAGAAACCAATCAGCTTTCAGGTTTTATTGAACAAGCTGAAGTTAGAAGCCGATTGGCTGCCATGCATAGCTACAAAAGATTCTGAGTGCTCCGGTTTTAGTAAATCCCTCCCCCTATGTATGTCAGGAATGCGCGCAAAATCGCTTTGCTTTCTCGGCAAGCACAGAAACGCGCTGCCCCCCCTTTTTTTTTAAAGTGTCGGACTTATTTTCCGTGTTTCTCACACATAGGGTAACCTATGGAAATGAATGGACTGCCCTACACGTGGTGCTGGATGTGAACCAAGCCTTAAACATCACTTAAAGAGGAGGTCCAGCCCCCCCACCTCCCCCAAAAAAAATTAAGACAGCAGCTAAAAATACTGCAGCTACTCACTTTTAATATTAGGACACTTACCTGTCCAGGGAGCCTGTGATGTGAACACCCCAGCCGGTTTTCCGATCGGCTCTCGGGTGCTGCCGCCGCCATTCGTAGTAAGGGAACCTGGCAGTGAGGCCTTTTGGCTTTACAGCCGGTTCCCTACTGTGCGCTGAGCTTTCTAACTGGCCCCGTGGCAGAGGAACGAGCCGAGGTCGCCGCAACGCAGTCTCCTGGAAGTGGGTGATGGGTACATGTCAAACAGGTACCTGCTCCCCCCCCAAAGGCACTGGAGAGGGGGGGCAGCTAAGCAGACCTTCCACTTTAGGGTGGAACTCCGCTTTAAGGTCTGCTGGATCCAGGCGGCACCTCTGCGCCGGATCACGTATATATACACGTGATCCAACTCTTCCGGGTAGCGAGCGTGTGCGCCGCCAGGTAGCTCCCACTGTGATTATACACAGCAGGAGCTGATTGGCGTGTACCATGGACCTGATGTCCTCTGGCACCCACCGATCATCAGGCAGAGAAGCAGAATGAAGGTTCAATCTCTTCCCCTAGTAAAAGCATCTCACACACAATATAGTAAAACATTAGCTAGGCCCACAGTTAACCCTTTGATCACCCCTGATGTTAACCCCTTCCCAGCCAGTGTCATTAGTACAGCGACAGTGTATATTTTTTTGGTATTTTTTATGGCCACAGCTCCGTCTCATGCCTGCTCTTCCTGGATCAGCGGGCAGGCTTCCCGTTGACAAGCCAGTAGGCCCATCCCCTTCTCCTTTTCTGAATGGAGGACTATGTCTCCAGTCCTGAAATATGTGACATGCATACCCTGGGAAGCATCGTGGGCAGTGTGCGTGTCACTGGCCTAAGGCGACTAATGAGCATGGGGAGGTGGGGCCAGACATTTTTACCTTAAAGCTTGATTAGCTGGAGCGGCGATGTCGTCACTCCCGCGCATGCGCGAGGGAGATTTCATTCCGGCAAGGTCCGGCGGCTGCCGGCCCTTTAGCCGAGGATCCCCCCTGCGCATGCACCGCTGCAATCAGCGGCGCATTGCGAGGGGAATATCTCCTAAACCGTACCTTATTATAGGCTTACCTGTAGGTAAAAGTTAAACAAATGACTATACAACCACTTTAAAAAGAAAAAAAAAAAAAAGATCCACACAGACACACTTATGCCGCGTACAGACGGTCGTTTTTTGTGATGAAATAAAACGACGTTTTTGAAACTTCATTTTCAAAAACGACGTTACCTTCACACCATCGTTTTTTCAAAATGCTCTAGCAAAGCGCGGTTACGTTCAGCACTCTTTTCCATTGAAGATAGCTTCATAACTTGCTTCTGAGCATGGGCGGGTTTAAAAACGTCGTTTTAAACGTCGTTTTGCCCACACACTATCATTTTAATTGACACAAAAAACAACGTTTTGAAAAACGACACCAAAAATTCAAGCATGTTCGATTTTTTTTTTTTGTCGTTTTTCAGAAGACATAAAACGACGTTTTCCCCACACACGGTCATTTTAAATGACGTTTTTAAAAACGACGTTTTATTTCATCACAAAAAACGACCGTCTGTAAGCGGCATTAGGACCTGACATTCTTTGACTGCCCCTATAGATCTATACAACCATAAACTAATAAAATAGGATATCATTAACCACTTGTCAACCAAGGTACATTTATAAACGGCATGGCGGAGAAGTGGTTAAATCTCTAAGAGCCGGCAAAGAGTTTTCTGATAAAAGTGTTCCAAATGTCCCTAGAGCCGCCTAATCACTTTTATGGAGCATATTTTTTATTTTACTAATATTTAAAGCACCCCCCATCACCCCTGTGAACACCCTATATTAAAAGTGCAGCGTAAGAGCACCTGCTCCCTTTTATAAGGCTCTCAAAGGGTTTGTTAGCCCTTTGTAAAAAGAAATAAGGTAAAAAAAAAAAAAAAGATAATACAATTTATTTAAATAATGAAAAACATTATTTAAATCACTCCCATCACCCTTGCACACACCCCATATAAAAATCACAGCATGTACGTGTATGTGAACATCAATTTACTCTCCATGCTATGCGACAGTTCTCCCAAAGCCTCATCTCTTTGACACTCTAGATAGCAATCGCACTCTGACATCACCAGGCACTATGCAGGACCAATAGTCCTGCACTGCACGCAAGGGCCTGCCCACAACCTAGAGCAGGGGTGTCCAAACTTGTTTCAAAGAGGGCGAGATTTGATGAAGTGAAAATGCGCGAGGGCCGACCATTTTGCCCGACATTCTTTGAATCATTAAAATTAAATGAAAATTAACTAATACGCTGTCCAACCAGAATTCTCTTGCCTTTGTGGCTGTGTGTGTTGAAGAGCCTGAGGATGAGCTCGGGCATTTTATTTTGATATACTGTATTTATCGGCGTATAACATGCACAGGCTTATAACGCCCACCTTCACTTTAAGGCCCTGTACACACGATCGAACATGTCTGCTGAAACTGGTCCGCAGACAGAGGACAGATCCGACCGTGTGTACAGCCTAGCAGACAGGTTTCCAGCAGACAAAAGTTTTAAAGCATGCTTTAAAACTTGTCTGCTGGAAACCCGTCCGTCCGACATGTCCGCTGGTTAGTACGCTTAACCAGCGGACCGAAATCTCCCGCAAGCGTCGAATGGATTTGACGCATGCGTGGAAGCATTTTACTTCCTGGTTTGCAGACGTGGCGGCGTCAACGTCACCGCCACGTCACCGCGCTGTCTGTCCGCGGGGATTACGGTTTGATGGTGTGTACAACCATCAGACCAAAATCTCCTAGCAGACATGTCCGATGAAAACGGTCCGCGGACCGTTTTCATCGGACATGTTCGATTGTGTGTACAGGGCCTCAGAGGGAAGTTTCAGGAATTTTTTTTTTTTTAAATAAAGAATTGTGAAGCAAAATAAGGGTCAGTGCCCATCAATGCAGCCTAATCAGTGCCCATCTGCAGCTTCACCATTGCCATGAATGCAGCCTCTGAATGCAGCCTCACCATTGCCATGAATGCAGCCTCACCAGTGCCATGAACGCAGCCTCACCAGTGCCATGAACGCAGCCTCACCAGTGTCATGAACGCAGCCTCACCAGTGTCATGAACGCAGCCTCACCAGTGTCATGAACGCAGCCTCACCAGTGTCATGAACGCAGCCTCACCAGTGCCATGAACGCAGCCTCACCAGTGCCATGAACGCAGCCTCACCAGTGTCATGAACGCAGCCTCACCAGTGTCATGAACGCAGCCTCACCAGTGCCATGAATGCAGCCTCACCAGTGCCATGAATGCAGCCCCACCAGTGCCATGAATGCAGCCCCACCATTGACATGAATGCAGCCTCTGAATGTGCGGCGCTCTGTAATTCGTTGGGGGCTACAAAAGAGATATATATCCAAATTACAAGTGGGGCCACATTAAAACGAAATGCGGGCCGCAATTGGCCCCCAGGCCTGACTTTGGACATTCCTGACCTAGAGCGTTGGTAAGAAGGAGAGAGTGCCAGAGCCTGTTAGAGCGAGGAGTAAGGACAGTGTTACACCACTATATTTCTACTTGATTTAACCCCTACAGTACAGGGGATGGCCACTCGCAAGGAGTTTTTTTTTTTTTTTTTGCAACTTACAGAGTTCAGCTTTCAGTGAATACAATAAAAAAATATGACTAACCGTCTCTGAAAATACTAGCCTTGGAGATGTGGTTACCAAAGTAAAAACAGAATAGACGTAGGGTAGAAAAAGATCACCCGAGGTGAAGACATAACACCTAGCCTGTGGTCTATGTGGAAACTTTGTGCCAGCTATGCAATCGTTCGAAGTCTGAAACTTGTAACACAAGATTCTAATGAGATAACTAAAAATGCCAACGAGAAAATCCTACAGAACGCAAATAAAAATTAAAAATGTTTGGAATGTTATGAAGATTATTTAGAAAGGTTTGCTGCCCCTTTCTCCCATTCCATAATTCAGCAGATTTTTTGCTTGAGGGTCGAGTTTGCCATTCCCATTCACACAATCCAAAACCTTTTATTCAATTTCTTTTTTTGCAACAAATAATTCACAAGAGATTATGTAGCGGCTACGTACAGATTGTGTGACATCACACTGACTATGGCGTGCCAAGTGATCTCACTCTAAATATCACAAGTCTTCCCATCCATCTTCCTCATTATGAGATTGTGTTTATGGCTTTTTCCAAAAATTCTTCTATTTTCTTGTCAGTTTTATTGTTTTTCATCTTATTGAAGACCCGGGAACCGCCTCTAGTAAATTCTCCCATCCAACGTGAAAACTCGCTCAAGGGCTGCAAATGGCCAATACTACGTTTGTACCCCTCACAGACAAACATAAAGGGGTAGATCCACGTACAAAGGCGCATTATTGCGCCGGGCGTAGCGTATCTAAGATACACTACGCCGCCGTAACTTATTTTTTATTTAATCCACAAAAAATCCGCGCCGGCATAGTGTATCTTTGGCGGCGTAATGGCGCGGAATTCAAATGGCTGTGATGGGAGCGTGTTTTATTTAAATACTTCGTGACCCGACTTAAACAAATTTCTTTTTTTAACTGCGCGTGCGCCTTCCGTGGGGGTATCCCAGTGCGCATGCTCGAAATTAACCCGGAACAAGCCAATGCTTCCGACGGTGACGTCATTCTACGCAAATCCCTATTCGCGAACGACTTACGCAAGCTACGTAAAAATTAAAAATTTCTACGCGTGAAGGACGGCCATACTTAACATTGAGTACACCTCATAGCTTTAACTATACGCCGGAAAAAGCCGAACGCAAACGACGTAAAAAAATGCGCCGGCCAGACGTACGTTCGTGAATCGCCGTAACTATCTAATTAGCATACTCGATGCGGAATTCAACGGAAACGTCACCTAGCGACCGCCGAAAAATTGCATCTTGGATCCGACGGCGTACTAAGCCGTACGCCTGTCGGATCGACCCGAGATGCCGTCGTATCTTGTTTTGTGGATACAAAACAAAGGTACGACGCGGGAAATTTAAAATTACGCCGGCGTATCAATAGAAAGCAATTCTTTTGTGGATCTGCCCCAAAATATTTTTGATGTTTATTTCAATTCAGTGTTTTTTTTTTTGTTTTTAAGAGCCCATTTATACATCTACATGCGCGTTGTAGCAATCGCTCACAGTAGATGCCAATGTGTGGCGTATGCATGTATGTGGTGCGAGTCCATTTATTTTGAATGGCACTTCAGCCCAATTACACACTAAAAACATGGGACCTTTGTCACAAGGTGAGCACCGAACACAGGATCCTGCACCCAATAAAATTACAATCCAACCCTGCTGTTGCAGGGTCCGGGTACAGTTCACAAAATCTACAGCAAGGGCAACCAATCCAGAAACTAATAAGCCATAAGATATTAAAAACAGTCCGATCTTGAGAAAATGGTCAGTGCAAGATTCATTTATTGGGACGCAATGACTGCATGGGCACAGCTGCTGCTTCTTATTTGTCAGCCATGCGGGTGCATGTCCCCTATCACAGACAATACGAGTTCAGGGGCACACACCCGCACTAATGTCAAATTGGGAGTCCCCATTGACATGAATGGGACTGCCGGCACACGGATGTATGGAATACCTGTGATCCTGTGCAGGCAAAACATGGCCCCTCACATGGGAATGTAGGCTGTACCAAATAAATTCAACTAATATCTATAAATAAAAACTCAACATACCAAAATATAAATTTAAATAATTTTATTGATAACATCTTTTTTTTTTTTTGGTAATAGAAATGGCCGCGGCACCTTTATTGGTATATAAATAAATATATATAAATAAATAATCCAATTAATAATTTAAATTCTTAATAAATAAAACTTTCAATATTCAACTTCTTAACCACTTAAGCCCCGGACCAAAATGCTGCCTAAAGACCCAAGGGGTTTTTACAGTTCGGGACTGCGTCGCTTTAACAGACAATTGCGCGGTCGTGGGACGTGGCTCCCAAACAAAATTGGCCTCTTTTTCCCCACAAATAGAGCTTTCTTTTGGTGGTATTTGATCACCTCTGCGGTTTTTATTTTTTGCGCTATAAACAAAAATAGAGCGACAATTTTGAAAAAAATGCTATATTTTTTACTTTTTGCTATAATAAATATCCCCCAAAAACATATATAACATTTTTTTTTCCTCAGTTTAGGCCGATACGTATTCTTCTACCTATTTTTGGTAAAAAAAAAATCGCAATAATCGTTTATCGGTTGGTTTGCGCAAAATGTATAGTGTTTACAAAATAGGGGATAGTTTTTTTGCATTTTTATTTTTTTTACTACTAATGGCGGCGATCAGCGATTTTTTTCGTGACTGAGACATTATGGCGGACACTTCGGACAATTTTGACACATTTTTGGGACAATTGTCATTTTCACAGCAAAAAATGCATTTAAATTGCATTCTTTATTGTGAAAATGACAGTTGCAGTTTGGGAGTTAACCAGAGGGGGTGCTGTAAGAGTTAGGGTTTACTTTGTGTGTGTTTACTAGTGTAGGGGGGTGTGGCTGTAGGAATGACGTCATCGATCGTGTCTTCCCTATAAAGGGAATGACGCGATCGATGCGCCGACACAGTGAAGCACGGGGAAGCCGTGTTTACACACGGCTCTCCCCGTTCTTCAGCTCCGGGGAGCGATCGCGACGGAGCGGCTATAAACGAATAGCCGCGCCGTCGTCCCGGATCGCTCCTGAAGCCACGGGGACCGCCGCATGTACGGGGGGGGGGTCCCGATCGGACCCCCGACCCACGTCAAGCAGAGGACGTATATATACGTACATGTGCCTGCCTGTGCCATTCTGCTGACGTATATGTACATGAGGCGGTCCTTAAGTGGTTAATAAATAACTTTCCAAACTTAAAATTCTCTCTCAAGATCTCACTCAGTCCTAAAACTCGAGCGAATACCATAAATAATAAATAAACACAAAGTCCCCCCTTGTCTTCAAGGGTGACATACCACAACAGGTGCTGTGACAGGGGTGGGGGGGGAAGGGGAATCACTCCACGCTGTTCCAAGTTACAGCTGGTTAAGGCCTCAGGATGCTGGGCTTATATAGCCCATACACATGTAATATGCCCGGGAAAAACGTGACTTTCAAAGCCCGGGAAACACGTGACCTTCCCGCTCAAATTCACACTTTTACCCGCCCAAAACCAGGCTTCTACCCGCCCAAATTACACCTGACAGCCCCAGCTAAAATGAAGCTGACAGGAACCATTTTTTTTTTTAATTCACTTACAGACATATATATATATATATATATATATATATATATATATATATATATATATATATATATTTTTTTTTTCTTTTAATTATTTATTCTGACAGCCACTCTCCCCATGTTGTGGGCACTAAGTAATGCCCCCTTTTCATGGGTATAAGCTTAAAGCAGTTGTAAAGGAAAAAAAATGGTTTACCTTAATGCAGTCTATGCATTAAGGTGAAAAAACATCTGATGTTGACGCCCCCCCCCCCATTTTACTTACCTGACCCGTCGAAAGTCCGGCGCTCGGTCCGGAGATCCTCTTTGCCACTCAGCCTGGACGGTGATTGGCTAGAGTGGATGGATTGAAAGCAGCATAGCCATTGGCTGGCGCTGCTCTCAATCACATTCGGCGCGCCGCGTCACTGATGGGCGGGGCCGAGGGATACAGTGAGCCACTATGGCCGCTCGCTGTATCACGGGAGCGCGCCCGCAAGGACTCACCACCATGCGAGCTCTCTCGCATGACTGTGGTGAGTTCTTGCGGGGAAGACCAGAGACAGCCGCCAAGGGACCCCAGAAGACGTGGATCGGGGCCACTCTGTGCAAAACGAACTGCACTGTGGAGGCAAGTATAACATGTTTGTTATTTTAAAGGAAAAAATAAAAATTTCCTTTAATAACCTTTTAAGTACGCCCATGTGAATGAGGCCGAAGCAAAGATTCCCTTCGCTTCACATTGGATTTTTACTGCAATATGAGGCACCATTGGAAAGATTTCCCCTCACTTCCTGTCAGGTTTTTACTGCTATCTGAGGTGCCATTAGAAAGATTTCTCTTAGCAGTTAAAACCTGACAGGAAACTAAGGGAAATCTTTCTAATGGCACCCCGGATAGCAGTTAAAACATGACAGGATGTGAGGGGAAATCTTTCTACTGGCACCTCTGTTAGCAATAAAAACCTGACAGGAAATGAGGGGAAATCTTTCCAATGGTGCTTCACATAGCAGTTAAAACCTGACAGGAATCTGTGTGAAGCACCATTGGAAAGATTTCCCCTCATTTCCGGTCAGGTTTTTATTGCCAACAGAGGTGCCAGTAGAAAGATTTCCCCTCACATCCTGTCATGTTTTAACTGCTATCCGGGGTGCCATTAGAAAGATTTCCCCTCACATCCTGTCGGGTTTTAACTATGTGAAAACACCATTAGAAAGATTTCCCCTCACTTCCTGTCCTGCTGACAACGCTTTACCAGACAGGGAGTGAAGGGAAGAAAAAAGGGAAAAACCGCTTTAAGATTTTTTTTCCCCCAGATTTTCCATCACTTCCTGTCTGGTCAAATCTTGTCAGCTGGGAAGAAAGTGAGGGGAGATCTCTCTAAGGCCCCTTTCACACTTGTGTGACCTGAAAATGTCACACGACTTTGTCGCGATTTAAAGCAATGCCAGTGTAATCGTGAGATCTATAGACCTCAAGTTGGACCAAAGTAGTGCAGGGACTAATTTAAAGTCGCATTGGAAATCATAGTGTATGATTTGTCGTGAGACCTTGCAGTCCCAAGTCGCAGGACAAGTCCCACAAGTGTGAAAGGGGCCTAAAGGAGCCACAGACAACAACACTAGAAAGCAGGCTTTGGCTCGACATTTTACTTTCAGATCGATCGTACGATAATCGGATCGTTAGTACAGAGCTTTTAAGAGCCGATCACGACAGTTCATCCAATATTTTTAGACAGGACAAACATGCAGGTCGTATGATTTTCCATTAATCGACATTTTACGTGGTCCTGTTCTGCCAAGTTTCTGCTAGAGATAGGATTGTGGCCTTATCAACCGATCAGAATTTAATATATTTTTTACATTTTTAAAACATACAGTAATGGCCCATGCACACGACCTGAAAATCGGCCAAAAAATACTGTGGCAGGTCAGAGTATGCCCGTTGTCCATAATATACCAATATACCCACCTTCCCAAGGGATCCCAGAATGGCAGCCTCAAGACACACTGCCAAAACCACCACCCAACAGTTACCAACATAGCAGCCCAGAAACAGACCCGAAGATTGGGTAGCGCCAATCCACCACAACGTACTGGTGAGAATTAGCGTCGACTTTGCCAATCTGGGAAGGGCTCCCCTCCCAAATGAAGTCTCCCATACACCGCTCCACGGCCCTAAAGAATGAGTTGGGCATCCAGGTTGGGCAATTTCGAAAGACAAAGTAATTTAGAAAGATCATTTTGAGGAGATGAATGCGTCCAAACAGGTTCAGCGGCAAAGAAGACCACCCAGCACACTTTGCTCGAAGTTGGAACAACAGCAGGGGGTCAAAAAACCTAGCTGGGTCTCTCACAACCTGGATGCCCAAGTATCTAAACTGTTCAACCCATACCAACTGGGTGGTCAGGTAGTAGCTTGGGGGTCAAGAGGAAACAACGTACATTTTTGACCGTATGGGAAAATAAATTATACCCCCCCCGGGCGCATTTGGTGGACCTAAACACCTATTCAAGTAGGCTCATGGTTGCGGCATGGTATTTACATTAAAAATGCCAATTTGGCTGTCCAAAAACATGGGCATTCAGGAGGCGGTTATATTAGTTAATTTAAAAAAAATTATATATATATATATATAAATATATTTGTTTTTTACCTTAACTTCAATTGTGGGCGTCATCACTGTATTACAAGTGATGCGGAGAGGATTACATTTAAATTGTTATCTGGTGTGATAAGTATGTGTGGAATATGAAAAATGTGTGAAATACAATTGTATGTGAATGAAGGAAATGTGTTGTAAATGAAAGAAATGACAACATTAGTGAGAGTGTTTATGTTATGTGAATGCATAATAAATGCACGTGTGTTAAAGGTGAGTGGTTGAATGTGATGTGCTCAGGATGGTGACATTGTGCTGCTAAGGCAAAAAAAAAAGAACAAATGAAAAAAAAAAAAAAAAAAACATTCTAAATTACCTTGGCTGGTGAAAAAAATATTCCACGCAAATTTATCACACCAGCTGCTAACAATTTTGCATCACTTGTAATACAGTGAGGACTCCCACAATTGAGGTTAAGGTAAAAAACAATATATATATATATATACACTGACAGAGACTTCTTACCATGTGATCAGCTGTGACCAATCACAGCTGATCATCACGTGAACCAGGAAGTGCCAAAAAACGGTATTGCTCTGTTCGCACCGACAGGGAGAGCCAATCGGCGGCTTTCCCTGTCGGAAAGGGGGGGGGGGGTCTGTGCTGATAATCATCACATTGATTATCAGCACATCTGATGGGGGCTGTGCTGATAATCATCACATTGATTATCAGCACAGCCCCCATCAGATGTGTCCATCAGCTGCCAATCAGTGCCCAGATGTAACACCTGTCAATACCACCCATCAGTGCCATCTATTAGTGTCCATTAGTTCCGTCTGTCAGTGCCACCTGTCAGCGCCCATCAGTGCCGCATATCAGTGTCACCTATCGGTAGTAGGTACCCATCAATTATACATATCAGTGCCTGATCATCAGTGCCACCTGTGAGCGCCCATCAGTGCCACCTATTGGTGCAGCATATCAGTGTCACCTATCGGTACCCATCAATTATACATATCAGTGCCACCTGTCAGCGCCCATCAGTGCCACCTATCAGTGCCGCCTATTGGTGCAGCATATTAGTGTCACCTATCAGTACCCATCAATTATCCATATCG